>NW_012108363.1:7059189-7125850 GCF_000951045.1 Mandrillus leucophaeus
TTCTAGTTTGTCTATAATGGAAGTTTGGGTCTCTTTTTTTTTTTTTTTTTTTTTGAGACAGGGTCTTGCTCTGTTGCCCAGGTTGGAGTGCAGTGGCACAGTCTTGGCTCATTGCAACTTCCTCTTCCCAGGTTCAAGCAATTCTCCTGCCCCAGCCAGGCACCCACCACCATGCTTGGCTAATTTTTGTATTTTTAGTAGAGACGGGGTTTCACCATGTTGGCCAGGTTGGTCTTGAACTCCTGACCTCAAGCAATCCACCCACCTTGGCCTCCTATAGTTCTGAGATTACAGGAGTAAGCCATTGCACCTGGCTCTGGATCTCATTTTGACTTTCAAAGACTATAGTATCCTGCCATCTCCTTAACCATCTGACTTTAACAGTCATCCTATTTTTTCCCATACAACTGGCTTTCATGTTACTAAATCCAATATACTATTCTTGGATTTCATTTTCCTTGGCATCTCTGCTACATTAAACCGATGATTTTCTCCTTTTTGTGCTTCTTAAATTGCCTTCTAACTCTATTTATCGTATACTCCTTTTCTTCCTCTTAAAAGTAAACATTTAGTAATGACCTGGCTATGTCTTCTATTTATAATTGTTTTCCTGACAATAACTTTTATTATTATGGCACCAACTCTCACATCTAAGCAGATGAACTTCTGCTTAGATGTGAGAGTTGGTGCTATCTATAACTCCTGGGCAGAGTTTCTGTAAGTCTGACTGCTTGCTGTACATCTCTCCTCAAACAACTCACCAGCATACAAATGAAAGCTTAGCTTATACCACCTCTTTCTGTTCCCTTGAGTGCTCACTTTTCCCCAAATTTTCCAGAAAAACTTCCAGTTACAAGACTCATTAGCTTGGAGTCCCACCGTTGTTTTAACATCATCTGTTTTAACCACAAATTTTAAGTAGTAACAATAGTAATATACCATGATCAAGAGCATGGGCTCAGTAGGCTGCCTGGGTTTGAATCTCAGCTCTATTCTTTCCTAGCTCCATAATTCTAGGCAAGTTTCCTTCCTCCCTTGTTCCTCTGCTCTCTCATCTGTAGAACAGGGCTAATAAATATAGTACTTACCTTCTAAGGGTGTACAGTGTGAAGATTAAGTGAATTAATATTTGTAAAGCATTTAGGACAGTGCCTGGAAGGTAGTAACTTTTAAATATGTGTTTAAATAGCAATGTCATATTTTGAACATAAAAATTATGTTTTGAAAATAGCCATTTCATACAATAAAAGGGGTAATATTTTGAGAATTATTTACCAAGACACTACTTGAGCTGTATTCTACATTTAGTTTGCTTCTCTAGGCTGCTATAAAGAACAGGAAATGTTTGGTGTCTTTATCAAACAGTTCTGGATATTTGGACGAACACGGACTTTCACTGTGTTGATGACTATTTCCAGGACTTAAGACGCAGAACTGACTTTAATTCTCACTTATCTTTAATCTTGAATAATCTTCTTAGCATCCTTTCTGTCTTCTGCCTTCCTGCTCAGAGTCTCCTACTTATCAAGTCAGAGTATCCTTTTGAAGAACAGCCCCGATGACTTCAACCAATTGCCAACAAAGACGAAATCCCAGTTTCTCAATTTGGATGGTGGAGTCTTTCATGTGCCTATACCACTGACAATTTCATTCTCATTCTTCTGTGATCCAGGATTATGCTTCCTACCTCCCTTCTCTTGGAGATCCAATTTTCATCATTTTTTTAAAACGATAAACTCAAGTACCACTTTCCCCCTAATGCTGCCCCTAAATCTCCTTTACCTCCTCTAAAATTTCTGGATATGATGCCTATCCCTCATATT
The DNA here is from genome assembly GCF_000951045.1 of Mandrillus leucophaeus. Taxonomy (NCBI): domain Eukaryota; kingdom Metazoa; phylum Chordata; class Mammalia; order Primates; family Cercopithecidae; genus Mandrillus; species Mandrillus leucophaeus. Next base: position 7,061,013 of record NW_012108363.1, read on the forward strand.
CCTTTTTGGTATGGTACTGCCCTTTCTAGACTATGGCTTCCTTTTGTATAAATGCTGACACTGAGATCTTCGGGAATTCCATGTGCCTTGCATCAGAAGGCTATCCATAAATGTGTGTCACTTTGTCCCAAAGAAGCCCAAGGAGAGCTATCAACCTGTTTTTTAAACAACATTTTATATTTGGATTAATTTTAGATTTTGAGAAAAGTTGTAAAACTAGCACAGGGAGTTCCTCTATACCCTTTGCCCAGCCTCCTTTAATATCACCATCTTATATAACCATGGTATGTTTGTCAAAACTAAGAAATTAACATTGGTACAATCTAATACTATTAACTAAATTACAGACTTTGTTTGGATTTTACCAATCTTCTATGTCCTTTTGTCCTTTTTAAATGCAGGATCCAATCTAGGATAGTACACTGTATGTAGTAACTTGTTTTCAGGCGTAAAAGGACACATTATATGACTGTGGCATATAAAAGGAAAGAATGTGGAATTTGTGAGAAAACCCAGGTTTGAATCAGTTTTTGAAGCACCATGTGCATAACACTGAAGAAATCAACTAAGCTCTGAGCCTCAATGTTTCTGTTTGCCCAAGAGATATGATAGCCCTGGTGGATTTTTGGCTGTCCAGCATCTATTTCCCTTTCTTAGCAGATTTCCTTGGGGGGTTTTCTCCTCACTGAATTCAGTCCAATACAGCCATCAAGTCAAGGGGTGCGGAAGGAACCCAATCTGAAACAACCTGGCAGCCCTGCCTGGGATATGACTCTACCAAGACAAGGAGGCAGAAACCAGAGTTTCTTCATTGTGATCAGACTCTGCTGGTTCCCAGGATTTCTACCTGCGGACTTTCTGAAGCCTTCTTACTTCTCTCCTGTCTCTAGGACCCTTTCCAGCCTCTTGTTAATTTGGGGAGTTTCTGACATCCTTTAAAAAAAATCCTCTTTTAGGTAATTAATCAGAATGAGTTTCTGTTGTTTACTACCAAAGAACCCTAAATAAGAGGGCAGGTGGAGTAGCTGCTGCTTGGTTATTATAAAGATCAAATGAGCTAATATCTACGAAAGCCCATCATTGTAAACAGTACTTGCTGTGAATATCCTAGTGGATAAATACATTCAGATAAAATCCATTTGGTCACTCTTTCATTCAAGGAATATTTAAATTCCAAATATTTATAGGTGTCAGCCACTATGCTAAAAATAGTAATTCGTTTAGAATAATTATTGGGAGGAGGGAGAGGATCAGGAAAAATAACTAAAGGATATTAGGCTTATTACATGGGCGATGAAATAATCGGTGCAACAAACCCCTGTGACACAGTTTACCTATATAACAAACCTGCACATGTACCCCTGAACTTAAAAGTTAAAACAATTATCAAGACAACTCAAAGCTGAAGTGTCCTGTAGTACACCCAGCTATGCAGTGAGATGGTGGTGTGTGCACAAATGTTGGGGACATTGGGAAGGGCTGGGGTAGGTGTCAGAAAAATTTCTCATGCTTCCTAGAATGGCCGGATGTCTTTCCTCTGGTCACTAATGCTACAGTAGTACATACATGGAAATTAGACTGGTAACGAACCATGGCTACCATCCATTCTCCCTCTACCAGCCAGCAACATGGTGATCAGCTCAAGAGAAGCAAGGCTGTTGTTCCTTGGCACTAAGTAAATGGCATCTTTTTCTTGTGCTGCAACTAGCATTGGGCTTATATCAGCACAGCTTGTCAGCAAATAGCAATTTATGACACAAGTTGATGCGGAGGTAAGGGAGGGTCAGTAAATGGAACCTTTATACATTTTCCTGGTGGAGGCTGCCTATTTTACCAAGTACATTATCTGCTGTCTTCTTCAATGTGCAACTTTGGTAACAGTAACATTTTGGGCCCATTCAAAGTTGAGGAAAAAGAGTCTCTGACAGCTATTCAGTTCAGTGACATAATGCCAACACAAGTTGAGTTTTACACCTTCAGTAAATAGCTCACCTCCCCTTTTCTCTTTGTTCTGTCTCATGATCCTTGCCAAGTGGTTTTCAGAGAGGAAAAGAAAATAACATGGAATGGAAAGATGGGAAGCAAGGAAAGCCTGTTTCACTTGAATGTGTCTTTTTAATTCTGCTGATTTTTAGACCACCTCCATTCCAATAATCTGTGACCCCCACATTTGTGCTGGGTGGGAAGAATGCATTAAGATGTTACAGTCCTGTTAAGAACTACTATTGTGTGGCTTGGTTTCCTATAATTCTGTCCTCATGTTCCTCAGCCCCTAGCCTGCCCTGCCTTTTCTGCTTAATCTGTCTTCCCACTTTGTCACAGTGGTATATTTCTATAAATCCATTATTTCTCTGCATGCCAGTTCCCAGGAGATTGTAGCATTGTCTGGTGAGGCATGAGCATATCTGGAGCTGGTGATTACTGAAGCAGGTTCCTCTGATGGACGGTCACTGTGCAAAGAGCTGCTTGGAGCATTGAATATCCTTGAAAAATGGGACTGCCCCCAGAGGGAATCAGACACGTTAATAAATCACAGCCACGGTTGTTAAATTCTGACAGCGGCTGACAACGGGAAAAGAAATGGTCAGTTTTAAGGACTGGCCCTGTGAAGTCCTTAAAGATCAAATTCTCTTGTAGCTTTGGCTTTGCCTATAGAATTTCTAAAAGCAAAGCTGATCAGAGCTTCAAGCAGAGCTATCGCCAATTACTCAAAGGAGTTACTCAAATTGGTTACCTCCAAGCACCTTGCTTAAATCATTTGATGGATCTAAAGGAAATTTAATAATCAGCTGTTGCTTTGTCCTCTAGACACTTACAAACCTGTCAGCATCTGAGTAAGCTTTGTATCAAGTACTATGGCCGTTCTGTGTTCAGCAGGGATTCTGTTCAAGGATGAAGACAGCTGGGACCCATGGTGTGCAAGATACTAGCCTGCCTGGAGAGACTATCCATCAGGGTTCTACTGCTAAATGAGACAGTGTTTGTGCTAATCACAAAGCAACCTTGGCTTCTACCAGGGCTGGAGGGCAAAGTAGGAAAAAGGTAGGAGAGCAGTGCCTTTGCAGATTACCATAGTTCTGACATTTTCTGGGTACATGTCTTATGGAGAGGCCCAGAGATGAAATGACCATGTGAGGAGCAGGCTAAACTCGGGGTCTTTAGATTTATACAAATCTGAATTCGAATGGCAGCTGAGCCATTTACATGCAATATGACCTTGGATTAATAAAACCATAACCTCTCTAGGCCTTAGTTTCCTTATCAATGAAATGAGGATACTAATACCTCATAAAACTGTTTTGAAGATTAAATAGATGTAAAGTGTTTTACACATTGTTCAATAGACAGTAGCTGCTATTCTTAGTAATTCATGGAAGAGTAAAATTCTTTCAAAAGTGTTTTTTAAAACTTTTATTTTAGGTTCAGAGGTATATGTGCAGGTTTGTTATTTAAGTAAACTCATGATAAGCCTAGTACCCAATGGTTACTTTTTCTGTTCCTCTCCCTCCTCCTGCCCTCCACCCTCAGGAAAGCCCCAGTGTCTGTTGTTCCCTTCTTTGTGTCTACATCATTTAGCTCCCACTAAAGTGTTTTCTTTTTTTTTTGAGACGGAGTCTTGCTCTGTCGCCCAGGCTGGAGTGCAGTGACCGAATCTCAGCTCACTGCAAGCTCCGCCTCCCGGGTTCACGCCATTCTCCTGCCTCAGCCTCCCGAGTAGCTGGGATCACAGGCGCCCGCCACCTTGCCCGGCTAATTTTTTTTTTGTATTTTTAGTAGAGATGGGATTTCACCGTGTTAACTAGGGTGGTCTCGATCTCCTGACCTCGTGATCTGCCCGTCTCAGCCTCCCAAAGTGCTGGGATTACAGGCTTGAGCCACCGCGCCCGGCCAACACTAAAGTGTTTTCTATTCACTTAGAAGAAAAAACGTGTATGTCAGGCCTCATGGTATAAAAAAACATCAGCCCAACTTGACTTCACTTCAGTAAACATTTGTTAAGTAGGTACCGTAGATACTGGTTACTGCCAAGAAACTAAAGTAAATGACAGTATCCCCAACCATACTGTAAGCTTCTTGACAAGGCATGCATGCATGAGGTAAGCCTTGGAAGGGTTCCAAGGCAGCACATAAGCAAGCTGGAGGTTCTGTGAATAGGAAATACCCTATATCCCTAGGAGCTACAAACCGAGGCAAAAAGATACTCATCAGGATTGCTGATGGCTCTTTCTACTCTACAGCACTCTGCAGCATGCTTTGTCTAATGTTTGGGAAACTTCTAATGCATTCTAGACAGCATATGCCTAACTCCATTTCCCTGCAGGAAAGAAGCATAAGAAACTACAAGGATCCAGGACAAAATAGAGCAACACTGACAACTTTCTAGCTTATATCCACCTCCATCAACTTCGTTTTCTACCATCTTCCACCTCTCCCTTTCCATTGTCTTAACACAAGCCTAAGCCTGACTTCTTTGGATAAGAGCTGCTCTTGGCCGAGTAGCCCACTTGAGTTCTTACCCTGCCATGCATTTCCCCTGGATTCTGGAGCAGCTGACTCCACTCTACCACCCATTTCCTTTCAGCATCTGCCCCTTTCCTTTAAGGGGTTTTTAAACTTCTGCTTTCAAGGTGAATAACTACCCCTTTGAGAAACTTTTCTTTCCCTCTAAGCTTCTCTATCTGACTTCTTTGTCAGCTCTGCTTCTTCCTTCTATTCCCTAAATGCATGTACATCTTTTTCACTCTTTGTTTTTCTCTCTCTTCTGCAGATGATATCCACTGCAGCCCTGTCTTCTCTCCCTAGTACTCCTGCTCTATTGATTACTAGACATTTCTACTCACTGAGTTTTCTGCTACTTTAAAGAAAACTAAAAACTGAAATTATCCAGTTTTAAGCCCCAACCACCCTCCATAACTTTCCTATTTCTTTAAAAACATTCCTGATTCTTTTAGGCTTGACATCTCAGAATGGTGTTATTCATTCAGTGGATACTGACTGTGATGGGTTAGAGGCTGGTAAATGTAGACTGTCCTGGTCTTTTCCCAGCCTGCTGGGGGGAAGGAACAACTCAGCATGGAAATACAATACAGATGAATAATTGCTGTGATTGTATTAAAGCCTGAAATCAGTTTGGGGGTTCACGGGAGGCTTACAAAAGGGATGATATCTAAACTGAGACCCACAGAGTAAGAAGCAGTTATAGACAAAAGGGATATGGAAGTGTTCCAAACAGAGGACTGTTCAAAGACCATCCAGGAAGAGAAAGCATTTGAGATTCTGGAAATAATTCACCATAGCTGGACTCTATAGCACAGAGGAGCAAAACAGACGTGCAAAAGACTATTCAGGTGTGAAAGACTATTCAAGGTGTGAAAGACTATTCAGCCCTCATCAAAAGCATCCATGACCATGACCTCCTAGGAGGAGCTCATGCTGCCTACAGCAGTGTTACACTTTCTTTTTTGTCATAGCATCCTTACTTCATCATCTTCCCCACCTCTACTACCCAGAATGCCATCAACCTTTCTACGGTTCCCTAACTCTCAGTGACATTAACTCTAGTGTAGACCACAGAGCACTAACTAGTTTGGTAATTCACAACGTCATGTGTGGAAAGGTACTTATTCATTCATTTATTATTCAAATGTTGTTAATGACCTACTATGTGCAGGGCCCTGTACTTAGTACCACATGGGAATAAACAAGACAAACTTCATCCCTGGCTTATGAATCTACAGTTTTGTACATGAGACAATCAACTAGTGAACATATGAGTTAAAATTCGTTGAGCTGTCATTTTTGTAGTTTGGTCTCAACTTTTTGTGGAGTCTTACTGAATTAATCTTAAACTCCTGAAAGTTTCCCTTGAATTAGAATACCTATGTCATTCCATTAGATGTCTCTGTGTGTTGGTACTCTGTCTACCAAATATTGTAGAGGCCTTATGAGATGAATCAATTACAATTTGTCTTTTCAGATGGAACAACTGAGCATCCAGGAGTTAAGGAGAGTTGCTCAAGATCACGTGACTGTGTAGTGGCAAATCCAGGGATTTCACTCAGGTCTATGCAAATCCAAAGCTCAAGGTACTGTATAGGGGCTCAGATGCTTTGTAACTGCTGACTTTGTCATTCTTCTTAATTAACTTACCAGGAAGGTTTTTTCATTTTTGTCTAATAAAGACATTTAGACCTGTGTCAGGCCAGAGAAATAGAAGAAGTTCTATAACTCAGCAAAATACAATGTTGTCTACAGAATTGCTCATCCCTTCTCTTAGGATTAACCACATCAGCTGACTTGGATTTAATCTTATTTATCTCTCCTTCAACAAATATTTACTAGCTTCCATGCATTAGGCACTGCGTTTGACACTGGGGATAAAATGTTCGCATGATGCTTTTGGCTAATTATGGATACAAACATGAAGGAAATACACCTAAAAGTGAATGTGCAACAAAAGCAGAAGTAAATGGGCCTGTGTCTGTTTCAAAAGCTTATGTAGTTTATCAACTCAATAAAATCTTACAACATGAACAATCCTACATTCAGGTGTTTCCTACAATCTAATGTGCTTCATTCGATAGAACTAAACATCTATATATCTTGGGCATCTGTTTCCTTTAAGGCTTGGCTATCCACTCACTCAGATCACCCCACTCCATTCTGTCAGAGAAACATTAGTGAAATCATGCCTTTCCCTTCCATAACTTACCAATTTCACTGTAATGTCTCAACTGTTTTAATATCCTTTGCTTTCTTGGGGATTGTAAGTTAAACTTCCTGTGTGAATGTGTGCTAAGAAGAGGACGCACGGGAATGGGAAATGCTGGCATCAGCTTTGCTTAACGCCCCTTAATCTACTGTGTGCATGTGTACATTCTATGTCAATACTTTGGAGACCCTCGGTACTAATGTTGCTTCCAAAGTCATTACTAAGTGTTCTCAAGTGTAAACTAAGCCTCCCCTGGTCCTTGACCCCCAATACCACAAAGGCCTGAAGAACCCAGCCCCTGCTGATCAAATGATATCCTCCGACTCTCTTCACAGTTGGACATGCTGGTTTCTTCCTACATTTCCAATCAGCTTTCTCCTTAGAACTTTAATGTTCCTTGTCCATACTACATTCTTTTTCTTTGCCTTGGTCACTGTGTTAACCCTAAGGCAAGTCTGAAGTATATTGCCTTTTCAACAGAAGCGGAACAGACTTTTGCATTTATACGGTTTGATTTTGTAGAACTGGGGTCAAGTGAAAGTCAACAGATTTGTGTTTTATTACTTCTTTCAGCCTAAAAGTTGTTTTCCACATAATTTTCTTCTTGCTACTTGTACACATTAGAACCTATTTAATTTGTACACTTCTGCTCATGCCTTCCAGAATCTTATTTTTAAATATTCAGATGCCTATAACATCCTATGTGAAAACAGCATTTTATTTCTCAAAGAGAAGAAACCTATACATTTACTACTTGTGCATTTCATGCTATTATAGTTGTGGCAACAGCTATAATTGGCCACAGCTATGTATTTTTAATTACAGTGACATTCTACATTATCTTTTCTCTTTTTTTTAAGGTATAAATCCTTGAATAAGTCGGTAACGTGTCATATTTGATCCTTTGTAAGTCAGTTCCTGAGAAATATACCGGACAGAAAAGGCACCTCACTTTTCACCCTTTTTGTATAGACTCTAAGCAGGTTTTCATTAAATCCAGTGGCTGAGAACATGTTGCTTTAGGAACAGTAAACTCCTTCATTATGCTAGCTCTCAGTTAAATAAAAGCCTGCTGAGATTATATTTTCACTTTCATAATAGCATTTGCTTTGGCAACGTCATTTGACATAAGCCATTTTTAGATGGAAAACTTAGAACTTCTTCATCAGTAACCTCAAATTGGGAATAAATCAAGAATATGAATAATGATATCTTTAAAAAACCATTCTAATGATGACTATGGTAGAGTTTTTTTTAATTTGCAATTATGTGTGTTCTCCCCCATCATCTATAGGTTGAAATCCAAACTTATTGGCATGACATTCAAGACTCTTTATCATCCAGAGCTAATGTTCTTCTCCAGCATCAAACATAATCATCTATTACTCTCTGCCCTAAAACCCTGTTGACACTTTCATCATACTTCCAACATATTGATACAGAAGGGCTATTCTTCCAGTTAAAACCCACCCTTAAGCCTGGAACCGTAGCACTAAGTGAAAACAGCTGACCCTATTTTTCCATCTAAATGCTGCTTTTGGCTTGCCCCACCCCTATCCTGTGCCCATAAAAGACTTCAGCTAGCAGAGCAACACCAGTGGCTGTGAGGAGAGGATACAAGCAGCTGAGCGGTAAGCAGAGAAGCAACTGAGCCTTGGAGACTACGGATAGGTGCGGTTAACTTCAGACGGTGTGGTTTCAGAGAGGGGCCTGGATGGAGATGGCTGGGCTTCCGGGAGAGATCACCTTCCCACCCTCTTTCCAGCCTTTCTGCTGAGAGCCACCACCACTCAGTAAAGTCTTCTGCATTCATCACGTTTCAAACAGTTCCTGTGACCTGATTCTTCCTGAATGCCGGATAAGAACCTGGGTGCTGAGAGGACAGTGGCTGACCCTGATCCCCTACTGAGCTGACTGGCACTTGGCCCACCACAGATGGCAGAGTTGAATGACCTTTGGCTATACCATGCTTGAACACTGCTGCGGGCCCCACAGAGAGCCTGCTCCTGCCAGAGGTGCGACCGGCTGGTCCCAGTGTTCCTTCACTCTGGTTCCCACACTCACTCGCTGGCACACTCCCTCCCACGAGGAGTGGCTAGTGGCAAGCTGAGTGAAATGAGTCACTCCAGTTCCTGCCCATAAAGGGGGTCAAGGAAACTATCCCGTCTCAGCATCATGCATGTGCTTTTATGTCTCCATGCCATACCATATAATGTTACCTCTCCCTACTGAAGTGCTTCTGTCTTGTCGTTTTCTTGGTGAATTTTGACTCTGCCTTGAGACACAACACACACATCTGTTCCTAGTTTTCCCCTTTCACATAGGCCTATTATAAGACTGAGTTTCACATGTATTAGGTGATGTGTTCACTGAGGTGGGACCAAGGCTTGTTCATCTTTGCATTTCTAATATCTAAACGTGTGTAAGATGTGCTTATTAGTTGAGTGGATGAAATACAGGACTCCAAGAACTCTGAGAAGCCTTCCAAAACCCAGTAGTGCATTTCAGCCTGGATTTTCTTACTTAATGGTATTGGCACCCCCATTCTGCGAATGGGAAGACCTGAGCTCAAAGAGGTTAAGTCCCTGGTAATAAGTGATAGGGTTAGGCCTGTCTGAAGCTAATGCCAAGATTCTAATAGTCACAAGATCAGGGTGGCATGTGATCAGAATACAAACAGGAGATTAAATGGTGTTCGAGAAAGTCAGGTACCAGAAAGTACCCAGTCCCACGGGTCAGGAAACTTTGGTTCCAATGCTGAACACCCTACTTAGCTGCGTGCTTGAGGCAGGTCACTCTATCTCTCTATGCCTCGGTTTCTCCATTTCTAGTATGACAGAATTGAACCAGCTAATATCCAAAGGCCATTTTCATCTTCAATCCTATTATTAATAATTATTTTCCCTTAAAGTTTCCTTCCTATTTGCAGCCTACAGAATTTTAAGTAAATAGAAACAAGCTGCTATACTGAACTACTCCTAATAATACTTTGAATATTTGCAACCAAATTTAAAGTAAAATTCTGATTGCTTGCCCCAAAATTTCTCTTAGGGAAGGAATTCTCTTTGTTTGAGACAATACTTTGATAGGCAGTTGGAAGAAATGGTAAAACCCTGAGGCATTAGTCTACAGGCACTTGAATAACTAAGAAGATAACTAAACTGATACATATGAGAAAGAATCTAGAAATCTGGGGGGTATTAGGAGTAAAAAGTGGAGAAGAAAAGCAAGAAAAGTGGAGTAGAAAAGCAAAAAAGAAGGAAAGTCTGCTACAGAAGATAGAGTTCTAGGTAATGTAGCCTGGGGATTTTTTGAAACAGAATATTTGTTATGAAATTTTAGCTTGTTTTGCTTTTTCAAAATTTTAGCAAAATCTGTGCACATCAGAGCCATATGTAAGTAGTCTTTTTGGTGGAAATTAAATGAAAAATGCTGAGTTCCAAATCCCACCTAATGTGTTATGAGATGGCCTCTGGAGCAGGATGGGGAGATGCTCTTCCAGGGCTCCATACAGACTGTGCATTGCTCAAGGGTGGCACGTGCATGTATGTGTGGACAGGCAATTCAAATTCTAGGTGTGGCAGATCTGTGCATTTCTCAGAATTTTCCATTATGTGGTAGTGTCTTGTTCTAACAAAATCACCATGTCATGACAATGTGCTGACATATGGAAGTAAACGACCTCAGAGGCGGTATCCTTTTCTAATTTAAACACAAGTAATATATGGTCTAGTGGTGGTGTTTGGTCTTAAACTGAATACGATGACAGGAGTTCAAAGTCAGAGGTGATCATGAAACTAGAAGGAGGTCCTTAGAAAGACATTAGATTTTCCACAATCTGTCAAAAGCATTTTGCATCAATCACTTTTAGGTAGGTATTACAGGAGAGGATAATCTCAGCTGACATCCAAGTAATACATGGACAAAGCAGTACTAGGGACATCAGCAGAAATCCATGCAAATGCTGCATTCTCCATTGGTCTTTCTGTTGCTCCCTCCCATATTCACAGACTCACCTGAACTTTTATGTTAATCAGAACTAGAATAAAACATTGATTCACCCAACATGGAATTGGTATTCCACAGAGTTATCCAGGGGTGTAATCAACACTGTAACAAGAAAATTGTGGGTTTCTCAGGTGTGGAAAATGCTTCAGTGTCTGTCTCCCGCCCTAATTAAAATGTTAATAGGGCATACACTGCTCCCTTTGCTCAGTTCTGCAGTGAGAGGACAGAGAGGGAATTCTCAGTTGCTCACGTACACTTCCTTTTTATGGCTCGGTTTACAAGTAATCATATCATTCCACACAAACTATAATTTCCTCTTTGTTATCTCTGCTTCCTTCAGACAAACAATGATTCACTGAAGAAATAATAATGAACCATTACCTTTGATGTAACGGCTGCCTGCACTGTCGAGATGGGAGTGTGCCAAGATCGGAGATTAATGCATATTAAGGAAGGCGAAGAGAATTTCACTTCTGGATGATGTGAGCACCCTGCAGTTTGCTGTGTACTTTTTCACACACAGATGTATTTATCTAAAACCTTCCATGATTTTTTTGGTGCAGTAGTATACAGAATCTGAACTTTTATAAGGTCAACTGTAAAGAATTATCTAATAGTTACTCTAAAATTTTACCTCCAATAACTGCTGCAATCATTGGTTTCTTTGTTCACTCACTCACCCATCCCTCTGTCTCTCTACCTACCCAGTTATTCAACAAACATTTACTAGGTGCTCAATTATATGCTGGGCACTGTTTCACACCTTACAATATCCATATGTTCGGTGATGAGAGCACTTGACACAGGATCTGTGCTGTTAGAACCCAGTTCTCAACCTCAGCCACAGCCTGGTATCACCTGGCATCACAGGCCTGTTCTGATCAATACTGATATCTAGGTCACACTCCTAAAGATTCTGACTTCATTGTTCTGGGATGTGGACTAGGAATCGGGATTATTTTTAAACTCCCCAGTTGGTCCCAAAATGAAACAAACACTGGGAATCACTGGCTTAGCATTTACAACCCAATAAATAAGATGAACAATAAAACAAGTAAGTAAATAATAATTACATGATGCAAAAGGCCATGGAGATGGGTGTTTCACTCTTTCTGGCTATTTCTAGTTAAACAGGAAGTCTGAAAACCTTCCTAAATAAATGCAATAGAGATAATAAGAAATGCAATGTGACACTGAGGTTCCTACTGTCCCCTAGCTGAGAGTGGACTCCTTTTGCATGGTGGTAGGGTTTAGCAAGAAGAATATGGGTTAATGTCAGCCAAATATAAAATTTTCTCCACCAGACTCTTTTTGTAATACTTTAAGCTCTAGGGTACATGTGCACAATGTGCAGGTTTGTTACATATGTATACATGTGCCATGTTGGTGTGCTGCATCCATTAACTCGTCATTTACATTAGGTATATCTCCTAATGCTATCCCTCCCCCCTTCCCGCACCCCACAACAGACCCTGGTGTGTGATGTTCCCCTTCCTGTGTCCAGGTGTTCTCATTGTTCAATTCCCACCTGTGAGTGAGAACACACGGTGTTTGGTTTTCTGTCCCTGTGATAGTTTTCTCAGAATGATGGTTTCCAGCTTCATCCATGTCCCTTCAAAGGACATGAACTCATCCTTTTTCATGGCTGCATAGTATTCCATGGTGTATATGTGCCACATTTTCTTAATCTAGTCTATCATTGATGGACCTTTGGGTTGGTTCCAAGTCTTTGCTATTGTGAATAGTGCCGCAATAAACATACATGTGTATGTGTCCTTATAGCAGTGTGATTTATAATCCTTTGGGTATATACCCAGTAATGGGATGGCTGTTTCAACATCCTTCTGCATGCCCCTGAAACTCTACAAGTGTTTGACTCCTCATCTGGAAAATGGAGATGATTAAAGAGCCTTCTCCCAAAGGAGGTTCTCCTAATGAGTTTAAATAGATAATATTTACAAAGTAAACAGGCTGATGGTAGGCCCAGGAATGTGCTCAATAAATGCTGATCACCTTGCCTGGGTATTTAAGGTCTCCCTGGTTAGAACACAGACTCCATGAGGGCAGGGACCACTTCTGTCTTGCTCATCATTGATTCCCTAGCACATATAGGCAGACACATAGCAAGCATTCAAATATCTGTGTAAGGAATGCATTCTATTGGGTGGTATTATGTGTTTAGCATGGCAAGTTCAGCTAGAGTTCATCCATTTGGCTGAAATGTACAGATTTTGGCATCAGATGTCATCTCAAAGCGTTATGAATGGGTTCACCTTGTGAAATGACATTCTGAGGCTGCTGTCCCTTTTCCTTCTTGCTAGGCTGTATCCCCAGGACTCATCAAGGTTTTTGGGTGGGATGTGAGAGCTGCTCATGAACTGCAAGGCCAGCATTGCTTGCCTTGTCTTGAGGTCCCAGGCTAAAGCCCTCAACCCTGTTTCAAGAGCTGGCCCCAGAAAGCCCCTGGAACCAGCATTTTGACTGTGTGCTATTTATCCAGTAGAACTCATTCACAGTGTCTGTTCAAGTGTCACCAGCCCTTTGAAAAATACTGCTGGGGTTTGCTTTTATGGCCACAGAGGGTGTCTACCTGTTATTACAAAAAATAATTAATTTTCCTGGAAAAAACACTGCAGCCACTTTATCTCATAGGTAAATCTGGGCCAGCAACAGGTTGCAGGCAGGGACCAGGAATTCTGTGGCAACAACCTGGGGTTACGAGACAAAGGTCTACCCAAGCCACATGAAAAATAGGTACTCACTTGGCTTTTGGGGAAAAGAACACAATATAACTCATAAGGGCGCAACTTAATAGAGGATCAAAAACTTTATGAACGTATTGAAAAATAAATGGACACTCTCTTGGACAATATGAAATATTCCATTTGAAAAATTAAATAAATCTCATTAGAGTTTAATGTGTAATTTAATTTCCATGCTATGGTTAAGAGAGAGCTATTGATTCCTGGCAGCAGTTGGCAACAGGAATAAAACGTAGCCAGACAAGGCGTCTTGTTTCTGAGATTTCTGCTTGGTCTGGTCCTCTAAGGAGCTTGATTTAATCAGTCATCTCCTTCTTACAAATGACTGAAGGAGTCAGGAAGGAAAGTATTTTGGTCACTACCACACTCTAGTATTAGAGTTAGATTTTTAAATATTAATATTTAAATTCTATTCTTTTTCTTATATATTTATTTATTTAATTAATTTTATTATTATTATTATTATTTTGAGACAGAGTCTCGCTGTGTCGCCCAGGCTGGAGTGCAGTGGCGCGATCTCAGCTCACTACAAGCTCCGCTTCCCAGGTTCACGCCATTCTCCTGCCTCAGCCTCCCGAGTAGCTGGGACTACAGGCGCCCGCCACCACACCCGGCTAATTTTTTTTGTATTTTTTTTAGTAGAGACGGGGTTTCACCGTGTTAGCCAGGATGGTCTCGATCTCCCGACCTCATGATCCACCCGCCTCGGCCTCCCAAAGTGCTGGGATTACAGGCATGAGCCACTGCGCCTGGCCTCTTTTTCATTTTTAGACAATGCTGCCACGCTGTCTCTCACCATACTGCAATTCAATTCAGAAAAAGTTCAAAAACTCTTTGCAGTATGAATGCTTACAAAACTCACCTTTTTATTCATAGCCACAGTGCTTACCACTTCATCCTGTCTATGTAGTGCTTAAGTTTCTGAGTTTGCCTCTCCTTAACAACAGTTTGGCTCTCTCATGCCTTCATATAAAGGCAAATACCTTTGCTATGAGAACATTTCACAAGCAGGGTTAAAGTTCAGTTTTAATTTTGGGACCAGTCTGGCAAATTAATTGGTCCATCCTTGTTTTATTGCTGTCTTGATTATCTGGACTGGTACAAAATAGGTTATTAACCTGTTGCTGACCATTATCTATAAGGCAGAAGATACAGGCACAATAATGTGCCTGGATTTTCAGTGCATTTCAGCCTGGATTTTCTTACTTAATGGTATTGACACCCCCATTCTGCAAATGGGAAGACCTAAGCTCAGAGAGGTTAAGTCCCTGGTAATAAGTGATAGGGTTAGGACTGTCTAAAGCTAAAGTCAAGACCATTTCCTTGGCCTGGGACTACTTCCTTGGCCTTTCTCAAGAATAAGTAACAATCTGTTGCTTCAAAAATGAAGCCCCTGAAATTAATATTTATTAAGCTCTATATTCTAGGTAATGTTTGAAGTAGTTCGTGTCTATGATGTCATTTAATTCTCAAAAATTTGTTCTGAGGCTGGCGTTGTTCTTGTCCCTTTTTCACAAAGGAGGGAATTGAGACAAAAAGAGGATTTTAAATTTTGCCAGAGTCACACTCTAGGAAGTGACAAAGGCAGGATCTGGTGTCCAGCAGTCAGACCCCACAGTTCTGCTCATCTTTACCAAGTGCTGCCATCACAGAGATTCTGGGTTACCCACCAACACTTTAAAGTCTTATGGAGCTGTGAGAAAGGATATGCATTTCATTATGTCAAACAGGAGGCATTTCACATTAACCTCTCAGTTTTCTCATCAGTACAATGGGAAAGAAGTCACTGCGTCCCATTCTGCTTCAGGAAGTTCTTAGAGGAGTACTTGTGAAAATGCTCTCTTGAAATTTATAAACCACTATAAAAATCTGAATTGTTTTCTAAACACCCATAGTATAAGGCATAAAAAGGAGTCGATGCCGGTCACAGATTCTGTCCTTCAACTACTCAAGGAATAGTGCTTTGCAAAGAATTTAAACTTAATGAGAGGTTCCTCATCTAACTGTATTTTTGAGCAGCACTTGAAGCCTGAGTCTTAGAATCTTCATATGAGAGCAGACTTGAGTATTATTTAGCTAAAATCTTCTCTCCTTCTGATGCCTGACACATCTCTATGATAGTCTTGCTATGATAGTCCCCCCCTTGCCTTGAGTCTCTCAGTGATGGGACGTCCGTGACTATGGGAGATTGTTTATCACTTCGGTCCATTAGAAACTGCTTTCTTATATCAAGTTGTCTCACTTTTGGCTCTGCCCCTCTTGCTTCTGGGCCATTCTAAGGCATAAGAATGAAGAGGAAAATTCTCTGTTTGTAACAGCATCGCACCTTGCACAAAGACACGGGGATTGGGCCTTTACCTGTTCTTAACTTAGTTGCTGCATGGCTCACGCTATAGGATTATATGTAACAGGGAACAGAATCCTTCCTACATCATCCTTTTCCAGCTGACTTCTTACTTTACAGTTAGCCATGAAAGTATTGAATGTATTGTCATAGCTTCTCCAATGCCAAAAGTGGGCCATGTCCAATTCATTACGTTTGTGTGTCTCACAAACGGCCATCAAAGAGCAGCCTAGTCATTTGTGGGGGTAGGCAATCAGAAGAAGCCTAACGCCTTCTGCTCTCCATTTTAATCTCACTCATCAGGCACATTTTCTATTAATACATACATCTGCATTCAAAGGCTGAATGGCATTTTCATCATTTCCCAAAGAGCTTTCTATGAGAGCCAGAGGGAGAACCATACACTAATAGACAGATGCATTATGTTAGGAAGGTGTCAACACTTTCCTCTAATCAGTCCACAGTCAATCTTCTCCATCATGAATAACTAATTAGTTTCTCAACTCTGTTCCTCACATGTCATGGCAAAAATCTATCTGAAGAATGCCATCTGCACTTAAGGAAGGGACAAGCATTGTAATTAAGTTTTAAGCTATTTCTTCAGCATGAAGCTGCCACGAAGTGTGAAATGACTATAATTCACATTTTTTAAGACCCTGAATTTATTAGCATCTATTTTCTATTCAAGGTTAGGGGTATGGTGCTTGGATTGTCAAGGGATTCAAATTCCTCTGTGCTTTGTTATTCTGGAGTGAGTGTGTTTGAGCCGAGATGCCAGGCAAGGAAAATTATCATTAATGAGTCAGGTTGTATTTGTGAAAAAAGCTCAAAGAACTGGAAACTCATCTTCCATTGTGAATAAGAAGCGGCAATGAAAGGTATAACTGGGTAAAAGAGGACTTGGCATTCCTCTGTGACTTACGACAACCATGCTTGAGAAGATGAATAGGAACTGTAGGCCAGGGGCTTCAAATTAAGCACAGCTCTGCTGAAGCGTGACTATTGCACAACCCATGAACAAAAAAGGAATGTGAAGTTTTAAAACTGCTTTCAGTAAATGAAAGAGGAATGGATTATTCTCCTTTGGAAATGACATATTATGAATAGAAAAAAGAAAGCCATGGGATAAATATGTGCTTAGGCATAACTACAGATCCCAGGAAAGCTTTGATAGCCCTCCTTCATAAACAATGTGTTGGAGACAGTTACTCATCTTTATGCTGGCTGAACACACACTTTTGAGGGGAATGGATTTGTAATGATTCATCTAACTTGAAACCCCTTGCAGACAATGGCAAAGGTGGAAGACATTTCAGTCAGTGAATCTGTGAGCATGTAGGGCACATGCAGGGCACACACCCTGCGTATGTGTGTAATAGGGGAAGTACGGTGAGCCTGGGGCGTACCAAGAAAGATGTCCTTAGGTTAGGAAAAGACATTGAAGCTGAGAGTTGAAACATAAATAGGATTATCCAGAAAAAAGTAGAGACGAGTGCTTCAAGAAAAGAGAACGGCAACATGAAGGCTTTAAGGCAGTCTACAGCAAACAAGAAATGGGCAGGATGTCTAAAGCCTACGGACAGCGGAGAGAGACTTCTGATTAAATACTGAACTGAACACCTTTGTCTACCTCCGCTCTTTCCTGAAACACTCACACAATGGCTATAAATGGAACCTAAACCCAAACCTGTAAGGATGAAGGGAGGAAGGGAGAGAGAAGAACAGAAGAAACATGTCAACAACGCTTTGGAAGATGAAAAGCAAGCAACAAATATTAATTTCCTTGGCAGATGATGGGAAGCTAAAAGCTAAGAGACTGTGGGTTTGGTGAAGACCGAGCTGTGGGTTGATTCAAGCTGTAAATTCATAGCCAGGCCCAGGAATCATAGCTACCAGGCACCTCTGTGGCTGGGAGCATCTGGTGGGGCTGCACTCAGGAAGATTTGTTTAGGTCTCTGTGGGAAACCATAAGACCCCTAGAGACTGTTTCTTCACTATGTACATCCTGGCAACCAGACCATCCTCACTGTATAAGACTTGAGGTTAACTCTGGAATCTGTGACAGCAGGACAGCTGAGGGTAGCAGTGCTAGACTAAAAATGGAATTACATGAAAAACTATGTATTGAAGAGTGAAACTTCCAAGACTCCAATATGAACAATATTGACAACCAGGTTTATCCTAAGCAAGGGATTAGGATTTCTCTCTGGCGAAGCTGACCAGCCCAAGAGAAAATACCTACAGATTATGACATTTGGGGTCTGATATAATTTGGATATTTATCCTTTTCAAATCTCATATTAAAGTGTGGCTCCTAGTGATGGAGGCAGGGCCTAGAAGGAGGTGTTTGGGTCATGGGGGCGGGTCCCTAATAAATAAACTCTACTGTGCCTTCACAGTGGAGTTCTCATTCTATTATTTCACATGGGAGCTGGTTGTTTTAAAGAGCCCAGCATCTCTTTCTTGTTCCCCTTCTCTTGCCATATGACATGCCAGCTCTTCTTGTCTTCTGCCACAGGTAAAAGCTTCCTGAGGCCTCATAAGAAGCCAAGCAGATGCCAGTGCCATGCTTCTTATACAGCATGGGAAACTGTGAGCCAAATGACCCTCTTTTCTTTATAAATCACTCAGTCTCAGGTATTCCTTTATGGCAATGCAAAATGCACTGACACAGAGCATCCACCTAAGAATCCCAGCTCATCCTTCTACCTAGAAGTCCCCCACCCAATAAGCCCCATTCATGTACATAAAACTTTCTAGCAGACTCTTACTGCTTCATTCTTAAAAATGAATAGGGCCAGGCACAGTGGCTCATATCTGTAATCCCAGCACTTTGGGAGGCCGAGGTGGGTGGATCACCTGAGGTCCAGAGTTAGAGACCAGCCGGACCAACATGGTGAAACCCCATCTCTACTAAAAAAATAAAATTAGCCAGGCATGGTGGTGTGGGCTTGTTATCACAGCTACTCGGGAGGCTGAAGTGGGAGAATCACTTGAATCCAGGAGGCGGAGATTACAGTGAACTGAAATTTCACCACTGCACTCAAGCCTGGGTGACAGAGTGAGACTCTGTCTCAAAAAATAAAATAAATAAATAAATAAATAAAAAAGAATGAAAAAAAAAATGACTAGACATCCATGAATCACCAACCATTTGATAAAGCTCCAATCGGAAAGCCAGAGACCTGAATTTTTCTTTCTTCTTTTTTTTTTTAATGTGGAAAACAGAAGAAACCTGACAGAAACTGTTGTTAATAGACTCAAAGAGAAAAGAGAAGATAGTACCTCTATGAAATTAATACAGGATGCTATAAAAGGAAACCACCATAGTATAAAGAACACTGGAAATTAAAATATGACAGCAGGAACTACATGCTCAGTGGAAGGAATGGAAAATAGGGAAAGGGCAGAGGAAGAAATACAACTAAGAAAAGGTGAAGGGAGGGGGAAAGGGTAACAGGAGATGACTCGAGCAATGTCTAAGGTTGTATATGAATGCTATTGTTTTGAAATTTTACCTTCAAGTTAGTGACAGTCACTGAAGGATAGCAAACAAGGAAGCGACATCTAGCCCAACATGGCACATAGCCCATGGCCAGGCAATTAGGCAGACTTCTCTAGTTTTCCCTGAGATCTGATAGTCTTACTCTCATTCATATTATATTCTAATAATCCATGGAAAGTTCTGGATCCAGGAAAAAACAAGAACCCCTTTGGCTGATATTTTTTAAAACTGCACTTTCTGGTTCTCAACTTATTTCAGGTAAAAACTGTTGTCAGCTTATTCCTCTAAACTCCCATTACTCTTTGTTTTGAAAAGGTTATAAGTGGAATAAAACAAAGCTGGCTTCAAGCCAAGATCATGAAAGGGGTAATTAAGCAAGATTTTCTGTCTATACACCCAGCAGGGGTATCCCACTGAGGGGAAAAAAGGGAAGAGTCGAAAGCAATTGTGTGTTGCTGAAGAATAACAGAATATACCCCAGACACTTTCCATAATAAATGACAGGGGCTGACATTTTAATCAAGATAAAAACAACAATAAAGTCACATTACTCTGAGGAAGAAAATGGCCACAACTTAGGAATTTCGGGAAATAAACACACTTGCCCATTCTGCTCTAAAAAGCTGAGAGGTTATCATTTATTTTTACAATGTCACGTCTGTCCTGACCACATGGATAAAAGCACAATTTTATACCCTCTCATTATGATTTTTATCTTTTTGGGCTTTTTCATATTTTAATCCTTTACATTAAAATTAATCTAGGTGATATAATTTTACTTTTTAAGTAAAATTCACTTGTCTGGGAATGATGAGAATGATATCACATTGCTCCTCTCAAATTCAGGTGAAAATGGGCTGATCATGACAGGGACAATCACTGCACATCGCTAACAGCTCTAGCTTTCATAGATGGTCTAGTAATGTCTAGTCATGATTTTGAGTGGCTTGTGAAACATTTTGGTACTCAAGACATTTTCCCCAATACCTAGTTAAATTTAAAAGATTTTTAAAATATCTAGGACTACTTTTGGGGAGGATGTTTAGAGCATCAGTTATGGACCACAGTTCTAATGGATCCTGGTTCAAGACCTACAGAGAAATGAAAATCACGAATAGCAGGTGCCTAACAATGGATTCTGAAAGTGTTTCATTTTTCCTTTGATCATATTTGTGCTTCCTACATGATACTGAGGAGAAGAATGATGGCCTTCAAAGCTTGGCAAAGTCACATAAGATACTTTATGACCAGCATGATACCCTATCTTGAAGGTTGGTTATTTGACAAATCATCTTTATCCACGCAAAGCAAATGGCATTTCTTTATTGTCCTTACCTGAATTACTTTTTCTTTCAAACTGCTTATCCTTGTGGATTGTAGGGAAAAATTAAATTGAGTTTATTTTGTCAACCTGTCTGTGATCCGGAAGTTTACATTTATTCTTTAAGATAATCAGTCTTTCACATTTCCTTTCTTTCTTAAGGATATCATTATCAAGATAGAGGGGAAAGGGCTTATGTGACCTCCTGATGACAAGAATAAGGAAAATTCAGATTCCAGGAAATGTACATATAATCAGCATCTAGTGTCTGGCTAATAGTCTGTGCTGAAGTCTGCAGTGGATTTGGTAGTGGGCTCTCTGGACCCACTCAGTGCTCACTGAGGATCAGCTGCAAAGGGTGTGGGTAGACCATGAGGGTAGACCCACTCCACCCAGAAGCTGGACCTTTGAACCTTTAGCCCTATTGCAGGATGTCTCTCTAGAAGGCTGCCTGCCAGCCTTCACCACCAGTTGTCCATCAGCATTCCTTGACAGGACTCCATGTGGGCCATTTGACAAACCATTCACCCTTCCTCTAGGAGTTGAAGGAGATTCAAGAGTGCTGTCCCATGCCCTTTTTTCCTCTCCAGCCACTTAACAATCCAGCTGGCATGGGACCACTCTGCAGTTGGCCTCCTCTTAAGCGTCTCAATTGAAAATATGCAATGACCCTTTGCTTTCAACTTTCCTTAAACCCTATCTAACTGACTTCCCTCCTCCATGATGCAGAGGAGAGACATCATCAGGGTATACATTTCACCCCTTGCTTTTCCTACATGTCCCATCTTCTTCCTACACTTCACCAGAGAACAGAAGAGATGGGCTTTCAACTTCTTCCTCCTTTCTAAATGGATTTCCCTATGTCCTTGCCTCATTTTCCTCTTTGATGTTATTTGCTATGTATTCTTCCCTGGTCTCTAATAGAAGAGTTACAATGTATACAGGAGATGAATATATAACACATAGGTTTAATTTGTTCAAAATATAATTTCTGTCACATTTGTATAAGAGTTGACAAATAGATCAAGGGAGAAGATGGAAATGGCTCAAATATTGAGGCATCACTTTTATTTTGCCCCTTTTGTTTTGTTTTGTTTTGCTTTTTGCCTTCTACACTCTAAGAGAACTCTAGGATGAAAAGGGCATCCTGGAGAAATACTGGGGCTAAGGGAGAAAAATGAAATACGTAGTCAAATTCAAACTCTAGTACCGATACTAATAGGGAAAAGGAGAAGGAAGAATGTTGGGATACAAGAGGAAAGGAAAGAAAGAGAGAAAAGGAACATACATATTTAGGTTAACTAGTCTTGAAAGAGAGACAACTGTATGTCAGTTTGGGGGATGGGTGATCTTAAAATCAAGAGGATTACATTATGCCTTAGTCTGTGGCTTTTGGACCCTCCTGTTTTCTGGGCAGGCACTACACAACATGCGACGAGGACAGTTGTGATGAAGTCACTTGGGTCTTTGGCAAAATGAGAAAATAGAGGCAACATAATGACACGTTAATATATTAATATAGTTCAATGGATCTGACTTATGGAACTGTGTTTTATTCTAAGATTACGTGATCAACTAACTCTGTTAGTTGAAATATCCTTTCTTATGTGCGTGTTGTTAATAGTGAATGTAAGCACGGTAGTTATTTTGTCCTTAATTGAAAGATAATTATTGGTTACCATGATTTGATACAAACTTTGTACTGGTTGATGACATTCTAAGCTCTGAGAATTCCTGTCTGAGTTCTTGAGCCCTGATGAAAGACAGCTGCTTGCCTTTTCCTCCAAAACACTAACATTTGTTGAGGTTACATTCAGAACTTGTCTTATGTTCTAGGCATTAGACCTAGGAGAGCTTAAGAGACTTGCCCAAATTCACAAAGCAGATAGGCATTTAGGCCAAATTCAAACCCAGGGCAGGATGCCTTCAAAGTACAGACTGCTGACCAACATGGATGTCGTTCACGATTCTACCTTGAATAACTATGCTGTTATTTGGTCCACTATAGTGTTCCCTTCTCCTTTAATCACTTCAGTATTTGTGCTTATGACCAAATAATTATTAATCCTATAAATGCAAAATGAAATTAAAAACTTTAGTGTAAGTATATGGATTGCTGGGGTGTGTGGGGAAAGGGAGAGAAGTAGAGATGAAGACAATTACAGAACATGTTTGCAAACTGTTCAAAAGGGAGAAAATTTAGGGATTTCTTCCACAATGGTATTCAGTCATACTGCCCCATATACCACGTACCCACAGCTAAGAAGCTCAATATACACTTCTCCGTGTGTCTGTCTCTCTGTCTCTTTGTATATGTCTGTCTCACTTTCAATATGTATGTTTATACAGGCTGAGGATCCTTTATCTGAAATAAGGGACCAGAAGTGTTTTGAATTATGAATTTTTTTCAGATTTTGAAATATCTGCATTACAGGTTGAGCATCCCAAATCTGAAAATCTGAAATTTGAAATGCTCCAATGAGTATTTCCTTTGAGCTTTATGTCAGTCCTCAAAAAGTTTTTGATTTTAGAACCTTTTGGATTTTTGAATTTTGGATTTGGGATGCTCGACCTATATGTTTTTTTAATTTTAATTTTAATTTATTATTTTTTGAGACAAAGTTACTCTGTCACCCAGGCTGGGGTGCAGTGGCGTGATCTCAGCTCACTGCAACCTCTGCCTCCTGGGTTCAAGTGATTATCCTGCCTCAGCCTCCCCAGTAGCTGGGATTACAGGCATGCACCACCACACCCAGCTAATTTTTGTATTTTTAGTAGAGATGGGGTTTCACCATGGTGGCCAGGCTGATCTAGAACTCCTGAGCTCAGGTGATCCTCCTGCCTCAGCCTCCCAAAATGTGGGATCACAGGCATGGGCCACCCCACACCTGGCCTCAACCTGTATGTTTTTAAAAGTCAGACTATTCATCCAATATTTTGGTACTGTAACTGTCAGTGGTGTGGGGAGAATTACCAAGCCTCTAATTAATTCAGCCCTACGGCTCTAATAGACTGTTTTGATGGTTTAAATTTATAAATCACAGACAGCCTATAAATATTTAGTTGGCTATAGACATTCTAACATAAAATTAAAGAAATAAATTCATTTTTGTCAACTTGTGCAAGCCTTGTCTAATCCTTGTTTCCCAATGATAAACACAGACTTTAAATCTCACACATTCCCAAAGGAGTTCAGATTTAGTATGTTTCTATTAAAAAGAAAAAAAAAAGAAAGAAACCCTACAGGATGTTCAAGTGCATAATAGTGGGAGTGACAGATGTATCTTACAATCTTTCTGCTTTGTCATTAAACTCTGGTAGTATTATGAGGAAAAATAATAACAGAGTAATGCCTTATTTATTTCAAGCTCTTTTCAATAGATTTGAGATTAGTGAAATTTTTAGTTCTAAATTAAGTAGTGCACTGAATTTTAAAACTTATAAAAATCTTTAAAGTCTTCTGCAACCATATCTGAAATTGCCTTCATACAATTTTTTAAAGAATGCAACTGTTATGAGGAAAATTACATTATAAAACTCAAGTTTTGTAAATACCCAGTAACATTTTGAGGAGTTACAGAAATATTCTAGGCTGTTTGCCCCTACCCTAAATGGTTCCAGAGAACCATTCCTTTTGAATTCTTAGACGGATTTGTTGGTTTTTACCTTTTCACTCTTCTTTCAATCAAAACGCCAACTCCTTTGGGCAACTTTACTTAACTCTTCTAAGCAGATTTTGTAATTCTCCATTTTTCTCTGGCTTGGTTCATGTTAATTATCACACGACATTGTATTGGGGGATGATATTTCTGTTGTATTCTTTTTCACTATCAATTATTTGAGTTCTCATTTTATCTCTGCATTCCAAGAAATTGTAAAAATTACTTTATGTAAATAATTTTATGTAATGTAAGAGCACATCAGCATATTAGCTGAGAGTGAACATGAAGAATTCTTTTTATAAAGACATTTTGACTTGACATTTCATGGTTCCTTCCAAGCTTTGGGGGATATTTAGGACAACAAAGTTGGCTATATTAGTTAATGTAGTAGTCTATATAACTTTCTTTTTTAACATTTGCCATGGCATGTACCTGAGAAAGAAGATTTCACAGTCTACTTCCTATTCTTGTAGGATCAGAATCCTACAAGGAAACTTTACAGTTGAAAGGAATCTTTAGAGCAAGGAAGGCATTCAAAGGAAGCCTCTGTTCCTATGGAAAATACATATGCAAAACTGAATGGCCTATTTCCTGTTTCAGATCATGAACAGTCTGAGATCAGTGATTTTTCCATTTGTCTTTATACAGACTTCGGGGGTGGGGGGAAACAGTGAATAAGTGAACATTTAAGATATTCATAGTTTAAGATCATGAATTTATTAAAATACGATTTCAACTCAAGATGAGTTTTTCTTATTTCAAGGGATGGGTATAGTGCCCGGTATAATTTTAAGTATAGTCTGGAATCCAGAACGTGTCTTTACTTCAGAATTAGCCTGCAGGAATAAAGTCAACAAACATTGAGATGGATGCTTGGCATAGACCTTTGTAACACTCATTATTTGTATGGAGAAAAGCATTTTGGGTTTTTGAAAATTTGTGCTCAATTCTGGATTATTTGCAAACATCTTAACCAAAGACTGCAAATATAGTAACTCTGAGAACAAAAACAAAAACAAAAACAAAAAGGCAATGAACCAAAACTGTAGCAAAGAGGAAGCTACCTCTCCTTTAACTGACATCTTCTAGCAAGAAATACCAGAAGACTTAAATCTGGTTTTTGTTAACAAACGAGCAAACAACAACAACAAAAAAATAAGAACAAACAGAAAACATCTAGCAGCCAAGATAGAGGTTTGAGGACACAAATGTTACTCCGATGGAGAAGCTTTTTAAAATAGATGTAATTTTCTCACGTTTGATTAGATGAGCAGCACGTATATTTAAGTTTCTGCTTGTCTATTTTGAAAGACAGTCTGTGTATAAATAAGGTGTGGTCTTTTAAATCCATTTGCTTTCTATTATTGACAAGTAAGACCAACAAAATCTGGATATAGAATATTAAAGAAAAAAAAAACCCTCAATAAAAACATTCCAACTTAACTGCAGTGAGAATTTTAAGGATCTATACATTCACCTTTTAACAAATAGCTTTTCTGTTAAAGTCCTTTTTACATATTTTTAAATCTATAAGTCATTCAGGTGATTTCATTCCTTTAAACAAATCTTATGTAAAGCATGATATTATAGGGCTACAATGTTAATTTCTTAGTTGTGGTAACTATCCCACAGATATGTAAGATGTTAACTTTGGAGAACACTGGGTGACGGTAGATGATAATTATCTGTATAAATTTTAAAACTCTTCTTCAACTTTAAAATTATTTTGAAACCAAGAGTCAAAATGATACAAAAGGATTTGCTGTTTAGAGCTAGAAGTGCCCTGCCTTTTCACAGACAGGGCTGCACAATTAGCTCAAGGCCACAGAGGCATATTAGGGCTCAGAAACTAATACAACAAAATATGGCACCCTGGCTTGCTATTTTAAATTTAAGGCTCTTGGAGACCAGCAGAGTCTGGAAGAGGCTATTTTCTGAAGTTCCCTTATCTGCCTAAAGTTTGGACTGCCCCCAAAGGAAAGAAAAAAACAATTACCGTTGGTTCCTTCCCTGAGTTTTTATTAATGACTCATACTGTAAGAAGAAAGACTGAAGTACGGCAACACACCTGGACAGAATTCTGTCACAAACCACTGTTTTCTGTTTCAGTCCCGTTCAGTATTTCAAAGAGAATCATTTGGCAGACATCATCTGCTCTGCAGGCCCAACAAACTTTGTCCCAGACCATTCTATGTTCCCCAAGTCCATTTATTTTGCCCTAAAATCATTTACTACTCCCCAAATGCTACATTTTCCTCATCTCCCCTCCCCTATGAAGAAAGGCCTATAAGCATCTATATCTCATTGGGTTATTGGGTAATTGTTCTCCTATAATCCCCCTGTGCTGTACATATTAAGGTAAATTTTTTATTATGCCTTTTCTGCTTTTAATCTGCCTGTTGTCAGTTTATTTTTAGTGAATCTGCAGATAGTGAAAGGGAAGCTTTCCCTTGGCCCCTACAGTGGGTTGGCACTAGGCGCCCAACTCCTAGCACAGTGCTCTTTTCCCTCCATTATGCTACCACTGAAGAATGGACCACTTTCGCTTCACCTAAAGAGTCTATCTAGCTTTATTTGCTAGTACAAGTCCAGGAACCTCACTTATTCTATTTTCTTAAATCTAGAAGACATAGCAGTGTGAATGTGGCCAAGTAAGACTGACCCAGTGCTAAAGTCAGAGACCAGAAGAGTTAGTCACCAAGTTCATTAACAATTTACACAATATCCAAGGTCAATAGCAATCAATAGCATGGAGTAGCATGTGGCACTATGAAATGACAAATATAAAACATTGACAGACACACTAGTCTGGGCTAATCTATCAATAATTGTTCATCTTTTCAATTGGTCAGAGATATTCCTATAAAATACCATTTTAAAAAATTTCAAAAGGATGAAGGAGTTAAATTATGGCATTCTAGGTCCCTGACTCAGTCCAGGCTATCACAATTGGAACAACAGGGGCAAAAAAAAAAAAAAAAAAAAAAAAAATCAAGCTTTAGAATTACATAAGAAAATATTTTTATGTTTTCATGATAAAGGTGACATTACAAGCTACCCCACAGAAATACAAAAGACCCTCAAAGATATTATGAACACCTCTATGCACACGAACTAGGAAATCTAGAGGAAATGGATAAATTCATGGAAGTACACAACTTCCCAAGGTTGAATCAGGAAGAAGTTGAAACCCCGAACAGAGTGAAGATCAAGTTCTGAAACTGAATCAGTAATAAAAACCTATTAGCAAAAAAAGCTCCAGGCCAGATGGATTCACAGGCCAAATTCTACCACATGTACAAAGAAGAGCTGGTACCAATTCCACTGAAATTATTCTAAAAAACCGAGGAGGAAGGACTCCTCCTTAATTCATTCTAGGAAACCAGCATCACCCTAATATCAAAACCTCTCAAAGACAAAACGAGAAAAGAAATCTACAGGTTAATATCCCTGTTCATCAAACACACATGCAAAATTACTCAACAAAATACTAGCAGACCAAATCCCACAGTACATCAAAAAGTTAATTTACCATGATTAAATAGCCTTTATTCCTGTGATGCAAGGATAGTTTAACATATGAAAATCAATAAATGTGATTCATCATATAAACAGAATTAAAAACAAAAACCATATGATCATCTCAAGACATACAGAAAAAAGCATTAAATAAAATCCAATATCCCTGTATGAGAAAAACCCTTAACAAAAAAACAAAAGTAGGCATCAAAGGAACATACCTCAAAAAAATAAGAGCCATCTATGACAAACACACAGCCAACGTCACACTGAATGGGCAAAAGCTGAAAGCATTCCCCTTAAGAACAGGAATGAGGCAAGGATGCCCACTTTTATCACTTCTATACACAGTACTGAAGTCTTTGCCAGACCAATCAGCCAAGAGAAATAAATGAAAAAAGAAGTCAAATTATCTCTCTTGGTTAACAATATGATTCTGTGTGTGTGTCTGTGCGTGTGTGTGTGTGTGTGTGTGTGTGTGTGAGAGAGAGAGAGAGAGAGAGATAGAGATAGCGTCCTGCTCTGCCACCAGGCTGGAGAGCAGTGGTGCAATCATAGCTAACTGCAAACTCAAATTCTTGAGCTCAAGCTATCCTCATGCCTTAGCCTCCTAAGCATCTGGGACTGTAGACATGCATCACTACCACATCTGGCTATAACTTTTTTTTTCTTTTGGTAGAGACAGGGTTTCACTATGTTGCCCAGGCTTGTCTCAGACTCCTGGGCTCAAGCAATTCTCCAGCCTTGGCCTCCCCAAACATTGGGATTACAGGTGTGAGTCACCACACCCAGTCCAACAATATGATTCTATAGCTAGAAAACCCTAAAGACTCTACCAAAAGGCTCCTAGGACTGAAATGACTTTGATAAAGATAAATAAAATCATTTTACAAAAATCAGTAGCATTTCTATACATCAATAATATTCATGCTGAGAGCCAAACCAAGAAAGCAATCCCACACAAAAAATAAGGTAACTAGGAATGCATCTAACCAAGGAGGAAGAAGATCTCTACAAGGAGAACTATAAAACACCACTTATACAAATCACAGTTGACAAAACAAATGGGAAAACATTCCATGCTCATGGGATCAATGAAAGAATCAATATTAAAATGGTCTGACTGCCCAATGTGATCTAAAAGCTACCAATGTCATTTTTTCACAGAATTAGAAAAAAAAAAATCCTAAAATTCATATGGAACCAAAAAAGAGCCCAAAGCAATCCTAAGCAAAAAGAACAACTCCAGAGCTGTCACATTACTCAGCTTCAAAGTGTACTTTAAGGCTACCATAACCAAAACAGCATGGTATTCATACAGAAATAGGCATGTAGACCAATGGAACAGAATAGAGAAACCAGAAATAGTCTCATACCTATAGCTATTTAATCTTTGACAAAGTCAACAAAAATAAGCATGTTGAAAGGATTCCCTATTCAATAAATGGTGCTAGGATAGCTGGCTAATCACATGCAGAAGAATAAAGCTGGACTCCTACCTTTCCCCATATTTAAGAATTAACTAAAGATGGATTAAATATTTAAATAGAAGACCTCAAACTATAAGAATTCTATATGAAAATCTCAGAAATACTATTCTGGACATAGGCCTTGGGAAAGAGTTTATGACTAAGTCCTCAAAAGCAATTGCATAAAAACCAAAAATTGACAAGTGGGGACTCATTAAACTAAAGAGGTTCTGCACAGGAAAATAAACTATCAACAGGATAAACAGCAAGTCTACAAAATGGAAGAAAATATTATCAAACTACGCACCCAACAAAGGTCTAATATCTGACAAAGATATAATATCTATAAAGAACTTAATTCAACAAGCAAAAAACAACCCCATTAAAAAGTGAGCAAAAGAAATAAAAGGACACCTCTCCAAAGAAGGCATACGCATGGCCAAAAAACATGAAAAATGCGGCACACCACAAATCAAAACCACAATGAGATACTATCTCACATCAGTCAGAATGACTATCATTAAAAAGTCAAAAAACAACAGATGCTGGTGAGACTGTGGAGTAAAGGAACGCTTATACACTGCTGTGGGAATGTAAATTACTTCAGTCATTATTTGGAGATTTCTCAAAGAACTAACACAATTACCAGTTGACCCAACAATCCCATTACTGGATATATACCCAAAGGGAAATAAATTGTTCTATCACAATGACATAGGCACTTGTATATTCATTGCAATATACAATAGTAAAGACACAAAAATCAACCTAGGTGTCTGTCAGTGATGGATTGGACAAAGAAAACGTGGTACATATATACCATAGAACACTACAAAGCCATAAAAAAAATAACAAAATCACGTCCTCTGCAGCAACATGAATATAGCTGAAGGCCATTATCTTAAACAAATTAACACAGGAACAGAAAACCAAATACTGCACATTCTCACTAATAAGTGGGAGCTGAGCACTAGATACACATGAATATGAAGATGGGAACAAAAGACACTGAGGGACTACTAGATGAGGAGAGAGAAAAGGCAAGAGGCTGAAAAACTACCTATTGGGTATTACTCTTACTACCTGGGTGATGGATCATTTGTACTCCAAACCTCAGCATCACGCAGTATACTCATGTAACGAACCTACACGTGTATCCTGGAATCTAAAATGAAAATTGAAATTATTTTTAAAAATTTCATGCTTTCTAGCCTCTGTGGGACATACCTATAACTTTAGAAGAGGCACGGAAGATAAACCAACTACACAAAATCTTTATTTATTTTGTTGCACTGGACTTAGGAGATTTACGTGTAAATTGTGGAGGTTTAACTTTTTAAAGGCAAGTTTCAAGGTTGTTTAAAAGTTGTGTAACAAACACTACAATTATGTCTCCAGCATAACATGTGCAAATACTCTGCTCCATGTTCTTCAGGCTATGCATCTCTAGAGTGGGCTAATGCTTGGAGAGTTGTCTTTTTGTTTCACTGGTTTGGGTTGGGTTTGTTTTTAACTACAGAAGATTTACTTTACTGCTTAAAGATAAGGCAGCCTAACTCCTTTCCTCTTATATTTCCCAAATCTTCTAGGTAATGAAAAGCTTTGTTCCATAGAAAATTATCTGTATTGTATTTAGAGTCCTGCTTCTTTTAGACAGCACTTTTTCTTGGGACTAATCATCACTAATTACTGACTAGTTCTGTAAGAAACCTGCTTCTACAGAGGACTGTGAAAAGAAAGGGAACAAGGCCACTCATTAGCTTGTCTCAAAAGACCTCTTCCATCACAGACACGAGGGTTCGTTGCACTCTCAGGCAATAACTCTTTCTCGTAGAGTCCTAAAATGCAAGTTTTCTCAGATACATTTGCTTAAAAGATTCTAGCTTCAGTACCTTATATGAAACATAGGAACTAGCTGACAGAGACTCAGGTAAGTTCATGTGGAAGCTCTGCTGAAGATGGTTATGCTAGTAAAAAGTAGAACCTTGTGGTGTGATGTGTAATCTTAAAAATACAGCCCACTCTATGTGGGATTTTGTTATGAAAAGATACTCATTCTCCACCAACTGTCCTCTGCCTTTGGCCCAATTTATTCCTTACAGCCATCCAGACTTACAGACTTTGCAAAAAATGCTATGGGTTTTATAATGAGGTGATACATTTTCCACTTACTGAGCATGTGCTTCCATTAAGAGAAACACAAGCTCGAACATGGCTCTTGCTTTTTTAGCAAAGCATAGATCTTCAGACTGCATCATGAAAGAGTAGATATGATTTGTGCAATGCAAGTACATGTGCCTATGGTTGATGTCTATTATGAAATAGTTATTCAGTGCCATATATGGTCATTTGGTGATTTATGATTGCTTTTAGGTAAAAGAACTACCAGAAATGGAAAAAAAAAAAGCCAGTGTTCACTGAATTCATCACAATTATGACGAATAACTGAAGCAATAGAAAGAATAGTTCTATTTGTTTCAACATACCGTTTTAAATACCTTTTGTGGGGAGGGACAATCAGATGGTTGTTTGGTGGCTGGAATGGTTTCCAGGCCCTCTGTCTGTCTGTCTGTCTGTCTGTTTATCCATCTATCTGTTCTTTTGTGTTTTCCTTAGTTGCTAGTGCTGAGTACACAGCATCTCAGAGTCATTCTCTGCTAAGGCAACACATTTATAAATATTTGAAGATTAACATCAGCACCTGGAACATCTGCAGAAGGGAGTTCTGTCTAGTACCATACCACCCCAAGTAGTGGAGAGTTTGTTACACAGTAAGACATCTGTATTATATTTAGACTTCAGCTTCTTTTAGATATCATTTTTCTTTGGGCTGATCAGAACCAATTAACTGGATAGATTTTGGATACCACAAAATACAGCAGATAACAAACATTCCAAATGAATGAATCTAAATTTCACAAAGTGGGCAACCTTTTACCCCACCCAGATCCTCAATTTTAAGTTCTCAAAGAAAATTTTCTTTTGGTTGTAGCTTACCTTCTGGTTCTCTCCAACCTCTTTTAATTTATGTATTCACGTTGTGACACTTATCATTTATTCAGAATGAATCATTGGCCAGTTGCACAGAGCAAGGCGATAGCCATTAATCAATGCAAACCAAAGTCAGAAGTTTACCTTAGTTCCTTGAAGGGCTCTGCCCTGACATTAGGTGTTTCTATAGATTTAGGGAACACTGTGCCCTCCGCTCCTGTAAACAAAAGAGAAAAGCAAACAGAGATTGGAGATACTGGAGTCACCTGGAGGCACAATCAGCACACTGATTGGAGCTAAATGCAGCGAATCCATTATGCAACCCAATTCCCACATATTTTTCCAGCAGCTTTAGAGCTCCATGATAGGAAAGCATTGAACCACTCATGCAAACAGCTTTTGAAAAAACAAGGAACTTCTTTCGAAAACATTCTTTCTGAGATCAGAGTGAAGCCATGAGGCAAATTCCATCTCGGCTTCAGAAAGGAAAAGATGCCTAGAAATGGTAAGGTCTGACTCTTGTCTCTCAGAAACTATTAATAGTCACTCAACTGGAAATGTTTTGAAAAACAGCAACCAAAGCTCTGTTATTGCAATGCATGGCACAAATCACATAACACATATGACATCTACGCAGTGGGTTAGTATTCGCCTAACGACTACCAAAAGTTTTTCAGTAAATAAAGTTCTACATTATCATCTTGAAAAGTTAAGCAAAACAGAACACTATGAGAGATCATTTGAAGTTCAGAGCTTTTACACTTTGAGTATTAACATTGATCCCAAACCCAATCTAGACATTTAGCTCTTGACTGTGCTATAAGCTTTTATCTTTACAACTTGTCAACACCATTCGAACCTTTGCAGCCATAAAGATAGCGATTATCTGATTTGTCTGCTCCCAAAGTGTTTTCAAATCATTTAAACCTCAGTTTATCACAGACAACTGCACTAGATATTAGTTTTTCAATTAAACTTAGCTGAGGCAGTATCCTGTACCTTGAAGTAAAAGTGTTTCTTTTTTATACATTTGGTGTACTTTGATGCTGTAAGGAGGGGAGAATATCTTGCTTCCATGTGTGAATTTTTATAATCCTCTTACATTGTTATCATGTTTAGAAATGCTCCATTATATTCAACAAAGAACATGCTTTAGAATGGTGTGGTGTTCTGTCAACTAGATCTTAAACTCTGTGTGGGCAGAGACAAGGTCATATATGGGATATAGCCAGGTTGATTTTAGGTTCTGAAGGCTTCTACTGGACTCATTTCCAAATGGTACTGATGCTTCTATGGGAGTATTAAATTATTGCTTTCTCAGTGCCAGGGTAAGCTGGTGCCCACTGAATGGCAAGCCAGCAAAATCTAGAGGGATAGGCTCTGACAGGTAGAGGTGGCAAATGATTGACAGGTTTTGGATGTAGAAAGGAAGTGAAGAACAAGACGCTCTTGCTCCCTCAGCTCCCACTCCCTCAGCTCCCACGGTCCAACCAAATACTCTGATTATGTTCTTGCTGGATTTTGGCCAATGGGGGTCCATATGTTCCACATACTGGAGGGCAGACTCATTGATAAGACTTCTTAGGGAAAGATTTCAAAGCCACTCATTAGTGGAGTGACCTTGGGCATGAAGTTCAACCTCCCTGATATTCAGTTTCCCTCTCTCAAAAGAAAGTGTGTTGATGGTACCTTTATCTCCTGGGAATCTTGGAAGGCTGAATGAGATCTCTGTCACAAAGCAATCAGCAGTAATATTATATAATGTTTATGATTCTTATTCGTCCTTCTTCTTATCCAGATCTTCTATGACTCTTTCCAAAAGAACATTTTTAAAGCATTTACTATGAACTAGAAACTGTACTGGATATTCTACTTTCTCATATGATCACCAGAATAACCCTATGAAGTGGAGACTGTTAGTATCTTTGAGGTTCAGGGAAGTCAGGAAATTTGTCCTATGGTCACACAACTAAGTGGAAGTGGGAGGGGTGATTGAGTGAGGAGTGGGATTTAAACTCTAATCTTTCCGTTCTAAAACTGATGCCTTTGATCACTCCTCTAGACTGTCTCCCTCAGCAGATTGTCACTCCTTTACATCTTCATCTTTTTATGAGATATGAGCAAATATCAATGTTTATGCCATCAAGCAATGCAATGCTTGCTA
The DNA here is from genome assembly GCF_000951045.1 of Mandrillus leucophaeus. Lineage (NCBI taxonomy): Eukaryota > Metazoa > Chordata > Mammalia > Primates > Cercopithecidae > Mandrillus > Mandrillus leucophaeus. Next base: position 7,095,470 of record NW_012108363.1, read on the forward strand.
AATCCTCAATCACCTTTCTTCTCAAAACAATTCACATCTATAATGAGATGAGATATTAATACTCTTCAAAAAGACCATTTCTTTCCAAGTGCTATCAGGTTTCTGATTTTCACACCATTTTTCACTTTCACAGAAGCTCCAGAGTAGACAATCATCCTTCAGGATGAATTTCCCCATCCCATCCTCTCTCCGTTTTCTCAGATAATGAATTATTCTCAATTTTATTATTTCAAAAAGGTTTCTATTAAACCCATACCTATTGATTCCCTCTTTTGACACAATATAATTTGATGGCAATAAATGTTCATAAACAGTTTGAGTGAAAAATCCATAAAGTCATTTCAGCTTTATTTTAAGTTCCATTTAATGTCTCTCAAAAATGATTTCATCAATGTGTTTCCATTAGCTGGTTCTCTGCCCAATAACTTAATTCCATACAATCAATCAGGAACTTATCAAGCATGTGACAGGATCTATCTAAAGTGTTCTGAATCACCATAAAGATCAGCTCAATGGCTCTTTTCCCTGCTAGCACAGGTAGGGGGTAAACTTGTAAAAAAATAAAATAAAATAAAATCTCAAATGCACTCCACTGCCTTAGTAACAAAAAGCCAGCTTCTCCTCTCCAGAAAGGATACTCAAGTACAGATCTCAGTTTTGTCATACTTTTCCCTCAAAGTGTCCTGGATGTCAAGAGAACTGAAATCTAGTCCTATCTCTATGATCTTAGGCAAGTCAGATAAAAATCTCTGGTTTTGGATTTCCCCAATTCTTAAATGAGGGATAAGCATCAGAGTTAAACTGTTGCCCCAAATCTAAAATTTTATGAGATTCACAATCTTATCCAAGCAGATAATTGCCTTTAGCAACCTCTTTTTTCTAATGAGAAGAAAAAATAACTGTAGTATCAAAGGAAATCGCAAAACATTTTCTCAGTGTTTAATGAAAAAAAAAGTAACAGATTTTTATCCGATTTAAACTGCATTTAATAGGTAGAAATAATCACCAGAAAATAAACCTCATAATAGATAAAATGGCAGACAGCAAAAATGAAACTTAACTAAAACATCAAAACCCTAAAAAAGCTGTAATTCTTTAAAACTCCAAAGATTGACCGATTGACCTGAGAAAATTAAATTTTCTGAAAAATGACAAATTATCTAAAACTATATACATGTAAAAATTGTTGTGGACTAAATACTGAAAGAAAAATTTAGATCTGCAAAATGTCACACAGGAAAATTGGATTTGGGAGAAACACCGGACAGAAAAACTACTAGGACAGCAAATACTATCACTGAAATTTGATATAGAAAATTTATGATGAATCACTTCTTGTACATGAAGAACTGATCTCAAAAGTAAGAATTTCAAGAAATGTTCTTTTAAAAATCAGAAATTACTTAAGTATACGGTTTATAAAATTGATTAAGAATTTAAACTAGCTTAACAGAGTTTGCTTTGATAAACTTTTTTCTGACGAACATGATTAATATTGGTATAATTATGATTAGTGCTTTTGTATTAATGAATATGAGCTAAAAATCATCTTTGTGTTTAAACCTCGGTGCCAAAATGTTCAACAGTTTCAAAAGGCGGAGTTAAAATATCTGATGAATAAGGTTTGAGGTAAAAATGTCAGTTTTCTACTTCACATTGCTTGGGTATATAGAACCTGAATGATAACTTTAATAACAATGATATTTTACTTGACAAGATAAGGATATAGTTTTATACCCATATTAGATTATAAAATGGAGAAAGGAAGTCAATCTAGAGAATGGTGATAAGAGAATGGAAGAAAAATAATTTTGTTTCTTGAAATACCCAAATACTGAGAAACCAAAAACCTGGTTTTCGGTTCTAATTTTGCATATTCATTGCATGGCCTTTCACAACTTTCCCTTTAGCATTATTTCTCCATTTGGGTGGATTACATAATCTTTAAGGTTCCTTCCACCCGTGTTATTTTATTATTTTCCAGATATAACTGATTGGATAAACTCTATGCACCAGGAGAGGAGCACAGTATGTTGGTGAACTCAAAGTTCAATTAACTTAAATCTATATCAAGCACGAGGCTCTAGTGGAGAAGCAAAGAGGTAAGAAGCTCACAGTATAATATGGTGTCCTTCACTAGTGTACACTAATTGGTTTAAATAACTAGTAATCGGCTGGGCGGGGTAGCTCATACCTGTAATCCCAGCATTTTGGAAGGCTGAGGTGGGTGGGTCACCTGAGGTCAGGAGTTCAAAACCAGCCTGAGCAACATGGAGAAATCCTCTCTATTGAAAATACAAAATTAGTCGGGCGTGGTGGTGCATGCCTGTAATCCCAGCTACTTGGGAGGCTGAGGCAGGAGAATGTCTTGAACTCAGGAGGTGGAGGTTGCAGTGAGCCAAGATCGTGCCTTTGCACTTCAGCCTGGGCAACAAGGGTGAAACTCCATTTCAAAAAAAAAAAACAAACAAAAAACAAAACAAAAAATGCCAAAAAACCTAGTAATTAATCTCAGAAATGAAAATATATAGTAGTGATAAAGAAATGTGTCTTTGAAAGTATAAAACTTGAAGTCACAACCTGGTTTGGCAGATAAGTTTCCTAAAGGAGTGAAGTTTTGCTGATATTTGAAAAAATATTAGAACTTAACTAGCCAAGAGCTGAATGTAGCAGTAGAAAAGACTATGGAAAGGCTTCACAGTTGGGAAATTCCCACTAATAAAGAAGACTGGGCCAGGCGAAGTGGCTCACGCCTGTAATCCCATTATTTTGGGAGACTGAGGCGGGCGGATCATGAGGTCAGGGGTTTGAGACCACCCTGGCCAACATGGTGAAACCTTGTCGCTACTAAAAATACAAAAATTATCCAGGTGTGGTGGCATTAGCCTGTAATCCCAACTACTTAGGAAGCTAAGGCAGGAGAACTGCTTGAACCTGGGAGTTGGAGGTTGCAGTGAGCTGAAATCCCATCACTGCACTCTAACCTGGGAGATAGAACAAGACTCCGTCTGGAAAAAAAAAAAAAAAAAAAAAAAAAAAAAAAAAAAAAAGACTGGTGTTGCTAGGCCATTCTTAGCAAGAGATGAACATTATGTGGTGAGACTAGAGAGAAAGTTTGGCCCAGGGAGTGCAGAGCCTCAGAGACCACAGTGAAGGTTTTAAGCAGGGGATCTGACTTGATCCACCTGGCATTTTTCAAAGATCACTGTGGCTGCATGTTATGAATTACTTGTGTCCCCCCAAAATTCAGATGTTGAAACCCTAGCCTTCAATGTGATGGTATTAGGAGGTGGGGCCTTTGGGAAATAATTAGGTTTAGATGAGGTATCAGGGTAGAGTGTCCATGAGGGGATTAGTGTCCTCAGAAGAAGAAAAAAAGACTAGTGCTCTTTCTCTGCCACGTGAGGATACAGTAAGATGACGGATGTCCGCAAGCCAACATGAAGGACCCCACCAAACCTGACAATGCTGGCACCCTGATCTCAGACTCCAGAACTGTAAAAAATAAATTTCTGTTTTTTAGGACATCCAGTCTATAGTATCTGTTATAGCAGCCCAGACTGACTGAGACATTATGTCATGGAAAAGACACTTAAGGAAGGCAAGGGTAATAAGGAGAAGCCAGGCGAGAGATGGTGGTAGATGGGATCATGTGATTGGTAGTGAGGACAGAGAAGAGTGGATGGCTGAGGAAATATTTAAGAGGAAAACCAATGGGATCTGGTGATGTGTTGGACAAGAAGCAAACTGAAGGATGATCACAGGGCCCACAGGAGGAGATGAAACAGACAGTCAAAGCCAAATAATTAATGCTCAAAGCCAGCCATGCCCATTGAAACTTTATACTCCACAAATAATATTCAGCTATTTTGGTATTTGATATTTAAGTCACAATAGAAATTGCCTTTACTTAATAAAGGAAGCTGGTCTGAATCCAACTATATTTTTCTTATGAAGGAGCAAGAACCATGACAAAGAAAATTTAATCTCCCATGATATTTACCAGGAATATTTTTGAAAAGTTATGAATAAACTAATAATTCTTGAGTAATGAACACTGTCTTCTGTGCAAGATAATTTTCTGGTTACTCCAAAGTTTTAGCTAAAGGTATCTTCATGTAGCTCCCATTGTTTAAAAATTTCCAACATATGTGAGATATAGTTTTTGTCTCTATAAGTCCAGGCTAGTAAACATGGTTGCAATCTGATATTTAAATACTCTTTAATATCTGAGACCCATTTTCCTACAAACCAGTCTTCTCTACAGCACATATGTTAGTTGTAGAAGAGTGAGTTATGGGACAACTAACCACAGGAAATGCCTTAGAAACAGAGGTTTTTGTACTTAATTCCTAACATGAATTTTTGGCCTTCTCCTAAAAGTGAAAAATTCTTTTTAAGGAAATGAGTTGGGCTATGTTTAACCAAAGATTTAAAATGAACTGAGTGATCAACGAGGATGCAGATTTTCCACAAGTGTCGGGATTAAGCACATGGTAGGTGGCTGTCAGCTTCTGAAAAGCTTCCCAGTCATGAACAATGCACAGATGCTAGAAAGTAACTTTCAGTAGAAATAGTCACTTGAGGTAATTGAATCCCATTGTGTCTCCCCAGGCTGCTGGTAGCATTTAATAAACTTCTAATGCAAAACATCTGCAGTCATTACAAATAGTTTCTAGGATACATACCAAATATTTTCTTTTTAGGAATCAGGACAGATTCTTCTTATCCAAAAAGTACAGATAAAATTAATTCATTCAACAAATATTTATGTAGAGCCTACGTCAGACATGATTTTGTGGGGGAAAGTAGGCTTGGACTTTCTTATCTAGGAATTGCAAATTAAGAAAAAAATTTTTTAAATGCACATAAAATCTACAGCCATTCAAAGTGTTGTAATATTTGTTGTCTATAAATAGTTAACAAGCACCTATTATGTGAATGGCACAGTGCTGAGGCAATGTTCAGTAAGACAATCTTTGCTCTTAATAAGTTTTATTGTAGCAATCCAGGTGGATATTACAAAAATATTTAAATCTATTTTTAAAAATAACGAATACTGTAAATCACACATTTTCAATGGGGGTGATGTTATCCTCAAGGGGACAAAAATTGGTTCTTGGGGAGCAAAAGAAATCTTACTGTATTTATGTATAAAGCACAGATGTATATCTATATCTAGAGATATATAGCAATATATAGATATAAACATCTATATAAATACTTTACATAGTACATAAATGGATATCTAGTATATCTGTGATAGTAAGATTTCATGGGAGGGGTGTGATTAAGAAAAAGAAAAAAGCCTGAAAAAAAATTCCTCAGAAGAGTACTATTGGAAAAAGAACTGAGAAACTGTTGCAAATGCTATGAAATAGGACAAGAAGTTGATGGAACACTGAACAGGGGGCTTAGCCTAGCAGCAGAAGACCTGGGAAGGTTTTGCTGGGGAAGTGCTATTATTGCGAGTCACTGGCATGTAGGTGAGTGTGGACACCAAGGGAAGGGTGTTACGATCCAAGGAATGGTTAGACTAATGTAAAAGGAGAGCCAACGTCAGAATTTTAAGGGACTCCAACATTTTAATTTTGGGTATGGAAGGATGAGCCATCAAAGGAAAATGGAAAAAATAAATAAATAAATAAAGGCTAAGGAGGTAGAAAGAAGACCAGGAATGGGGTAACACAGAGGCCAAGAGAAAGAAGTATGTATTTCAAGAAGCAGGGAACAATTTATCTGTGTTAAACAGTGTTGGAAATTAAGGAAAGGAATAGAAAAGTCCATTGGATTTGGCAACATAGAAGACACTTACATCTCAAGAGACATTCTATCAAAAGTTGAAGGCAAACTGTTGTGGGCACAAGAAGAGGCGAAAGATGAAGAAATGAATACAGCAAGAGTTACAACTTTTTGACAAGAGATGTACCATGAGGTAGCTAGGTACTGGATATTGGCTGCCAGATACTGAAGACCTAGCGGTGGTTAGTAACCACATTTTTATATAGGCACCAGCCTGCTGTGTGGCACAGGCTGGATAGAGGTGCATGTGTTCAGTTGCCTGAACATAGGCATGCATAATGTGAATGTTTGGATTCATTTAGGTTGGGAATTTTTACACATGTGAATGCTGAAAACACAGTGTGAAAGTTCAGGGTTCTCCATGAAGACTGTGAAGAGGAATATGATACTAGGCAAGTTAATTTGCTTCTTCTAGCTTCAGTTTCCTCCTTTGTGAAATGGAAGAGTAATACTTCTCTCATAAAGCTATTGTGAGGATTAGTGACTATATATGTGTGTATATACACACACATACATATACACACATATACACACGTATATATGAGATATATTACATATCTATAAAAGCGCAATACATCATAAAATGCTATATATGTCTGGCATATCAAAGTATATGGTAGATATATTTTATTATGATAAAAGATAGTGATGAAGACAAGAATAGACAGTAAAGCCGGAAAGATAAAAGAGTATCATTCAATAATTTGAATATTAACAATGGAGAAGGATAAAATAAGATGTTCGCTTTTGAATACTCTAACAATTTAACTGAACTAGCCATACCATCAAAGTACACATTTTAAACATTGTGTAGGATGTGAAACTGCAGGGCAATTTAAGATTCACATATAAAAACATCCTGGCAAGATATGAAGAGACAAGTAGTTTAATTAAGTAAACTCTACTCTGGAAATCAATAGACCAGAACTCATGCTCTGTGTATCATTAAGCCAAAACTTGAAAAAAAATAAAAGGAACCATCCAAGCAGCAAGCAATTTCATTTCAGTTTCTTATGAGTACATCATTTTTGATAGTAAATAAAACTGCACAGTATAACAAACAATTTCAACTCACTGGTTGTGTTTAACACTGATGGAACATTCTGGAACAAGGCAACCTCCAGGTAAGGATAGTATAGGCAAACAAAGCATCAGTGACAAGCTGAGAAGACTGCTTGACATCACCGTCAGAGAGCTATGCTCAAGGGAGACCTCTTGGTTCTCAAAGATGATGCACTGTATGTCCTAAGAATGAGGTAAATGTTGCTCTCCATCCATGTCTACCCTCTAGACCTCAGTGGGACAGGTGGCCAGAATCAGGCCAACAGTGTAGAGGGAGAGGAAGAGAATAAATATGAACAATGTGATCAAGTTAAAAAGAACATTGATTCTGCCTGCCCTTCCACCTGGGAGTGAGGGTGAGATGGGAGCCATGATACGCTGTGTCCTCAGTGGAGATTTCAGTTGTCAAGTGTCTCTCACAGTGTGAGAGCAATCAAGACTCACATGGTTTGTGATGTGATGATTGCCAATGGATGCCAGTGAGACCTAAAAAAAAAAAAAAAACACACACACACACACACACACACACGTGTATGATTTTAAGAATTTGCTGGTCTTTGAAAAAGTAGAACATGCTGTTCCTGTGACCAAGCAAGTGGGTGGTGATGCCTTCCTATGGAGAAGGAAATTGAAACAGTAATTGAGGACCACAGAGAAACACTGTCTAAAAAATAATTGGAGAAACTTACAAAATCATTTATGAGAGATAAAGATGATGATGACCTGAAAGGTAAGAACCAGCAAGTTGAAATCTTAACAAAGTATTGAAGGTTTCAAAGCATTAAAACACTTAAATAATTTAATTTCTGAATACAATCCTGTTATGAAAGCTTTAAAATGAGCATGCTTTATAGGTGATTTATAGATAATTTTGATTATGTAATTTTTTACCTTGTCCACTGACTTCATCCCCAGTATGGCCAGCATGTCATTTACTTGTCACGAACCATTTCCCCCTTTCCCCTGGCCAAGAAAATCCCAGTATTATTCACGGGAGCAAAATGTCCAGCTAAATAATTACATTCCCAGGCTCCCATGAAGCTAGGGGTGGACATATGACACAACTTTGTTTAAAGAGATGTAGGTAGCTCTCTACTGCGGAGGAGCACTGAGAAAGTTTTACTGTCCATAGGAGGGTATAGATGTGGCTAGTTTCAGTGTTTTTACCTGAATATCAGCATGATATCTGGAGCTGCGTGAGCCATCTTATCTTCTGACCATGAGAAAAAGACCAAGAGGAGTTCAGACATGTTCACCCAGATACCACTATGCTGCCAGCAACTGTCTACCACTGGCTTATGTATTAGTCTGTTCTCATGCTGCTAATAAAGACATACCGAAGATTGGGTAAATTCTAAAGGAAAGAGGTTTAATTGACTCATGGTTCAGCATGGCTGGGGGAAGGCCTCAGGAAACTTACAATCATGGTGCAGGGGTGAGCAAATACGTCCTTCTTCACATGGTGTCAGGAAAGAGAAGTCTTGAGCAAAATGGGGACTAGCCCCTTAAAAAACCATCAGATGTCATGAGAACCCATTATCACGAGAATAGCAAGGAGTTAAATGCCCTCATGATTCAATTACCTCCCACTGGGTCCCTCCCACAACATGTGGTGATTATGGGAACTACAATTCAAGATGAGATTTGGCTGGGTACACAGCCAAACCATATCACCTTACTTTTATGGCAGAAAAGTAAGTCCCTATTTATTATTTGTTTGAGACACCTTAAGAGAATTTTGTTGCTCAACCTGCCTAAGGTTTAATACCATTCTATCCATGACAAAGGAAAGAGAAGTAAACTGACATTTCCATATGGCCATGTTCTTCACTTAAAGCTTTTCAGCGGTAGTAAGCCAGATGACCAAAAGTTGACAATCACTTTTTAGTGATTATTTAGCTGGACACTTTGCTCTCATGTACTGAGGCATCCTTTCACTGACTGCTGAGTGAGGCTGGGTTTTCCCATGTCCTTGCCTTTGCTTACAGTGTTGTCAGCCAGAAAGTACTTTTCCTTTCCTTTTGTTCCCCACAGTGCATCGAATCCTATAAGGCTCAGGTCAAATGCCACTTCCATCATGAAGCCTTCCCTGGTCTTCCCTCAGTTATCACCAATTGCTCCCTCTGTTGTGCTTCCATAATACCTAACTTAAGTCTTGGATGAGCATTTATTTTATTGTCTTCATTGACTATGTCTTGCCTTCTCCACAAAATAAGCTACTTAAAGTCAAGGACCCTGTTATGGGAGTCTTTGTACTTTTCTAGACAAGCAGCAGGAGCTTAGATATTTTGAATTCTATTTTACTTAAGCCAGAAAAATTGAAGAATGAAAAAGAAGCTTCTGTAGGGGAGAGGTACGAGCTGTCAGTATCAGCTATACTACTGCAATACTGGATAACTTCTTTTCCAGTAAGTAAGTAAGTAAACAATTAAACCTATATTTAAATGGTCTCAGTGAAATAGCATTCTACTAGCTTCTTTATTTTCTCCTGTAATCACTCAGTTTAGTGCCCAAAGCCCACTGTGACAGGTCTTCGGCTGGGTTTACAACCTTTGACGAGTCCCTGTGTCCTGCAACAGAAAGCTGCATTTAAAAAAAAAAAAAAATTAGAGCCAAAGTCTCGGTCTGTCATCCAGGCTGAGTGCAGTGATGTGATCACAGCTGACTGCAGCCGCAAATTCCTAAACTCAAGCAATCGTCCCACCTCAGCCTCTTGAGTAGCTTGACTATAGGGGCATGTCACCATTCCTGGTTAATTAAAAATTTTTTTTTTGTAGACAGAGGGTTTCACCATGTTGCCCAGGGTGGTCTTGAACTTCTGAGCTCAAGCAATCCTCCCACCTCAGCCGCTCAAAGCATTGGGATTACAAACATGAGTCACTGCACCCAGCCAGGAAGTCCTACTATTTAACATGACAATCAGACATAACCCATCTCTTTAGCTTTGTCTGCAGCTTAGTAATTTTTTAAAACATCAGTTTGTGTTTCTGTATTTTCCACTCCTCTTCATTTCAAGCATGTAGGAAGGCCCTTTGCATATCCTTGATGTTTGTTGTTTGCATAAAGGAAAATGAGTCATGTATCTACCACAATAAGCAAATACAGCCCAATTTTATCACTCCAAAAATTCCCTTGTGCTACCCCTTTTGTATTCCACCTATCCCCTGAGCCCCAAATCCTGGCTTCCACCATTCTCCTATGGTTTTGTCTTTTCTACCATATCATATAAATGGAATCATTCAGTAGATAAGAGTTTTGGGTCTGGCTTCTCTGACTCAGTAAAATGCATCTGAGGTTTTTGTTGTTGTTGTTTTCCTGTTTTTTCTTCAACTTTTATTTTAAATTCTAGGATACATGTGCAGGATGTGCAAGGATGTGCAGGTTTGTTACATGGGCAAACACATGCCATGGTGGTTTGTTGCACAGATCAACTCATCACCCAGGAATTAAGCTCAGCATCCATTAGCTATTCTTCCTGGTGCTCTCCCTCCCACCCCACCCCAACAGACCCCAGTGATGCGTTTGAATTTTATGACAGAGGGCATTCATTGGGTCAAAAGCAGAAACTGCCTTAAAGCAATAGCTATTCCTGCCATCTGTAAACACCTAACCTTAGTGGAGAGTAGGCCGGTTGTCCTGTGGGGAAGAGGGGAGAGAAGAGTGACTTAGAAGGAAGCTCAAGAGAAGGCAGATTTAGAAGAATTAGAACACTCAGAAAAATTTAGAGATCTGGGCTCCTTGGAAGACCAGAGTCATCACCAGGGAGGTGACCATCTCTCAGAGAGGATGGCTGTGTCATGCCCCTAGAAGGTAGTACCCTTGGCCCACACCTCAGCAAAGATTTCCAGGCCCTCTCTGTGGCATGGCAGCCATGTGGAAAGACGTGCAAGAGGTACAATCTCTGTGAGAAAATGTGAGAAAGCAAAGCAGAGAAAAAAGAAGTCACGTGGCCCCTGAGAGGCAGAGGGAATACCTTGATTGTAGAAGCTGAAGATCTCATAATGCTTAACTGAACGTATGTAAATTGCTCCTGCACTGTCTTCTCACAACCTTGCAATGCATACTCTCACTTTTCCCATGACCTAGCTGGGGTGGATTCTGTTTCTTGTAAAAATGAACATTTCACATGTCTCCATGATCGTATTTTATGTTTCTCCCATCTCCAGACACCCATGTTTGACACTCTATGGGGTCTAAAGGTACACGTGCCATAGTAGCATTAACTGAGCTTGGCCTCTTTGAAGGGAAAATGCCACTCAGAAGGCAGTTCTTCAGTGAATGAAGGCCTCTGAAACCTGGTAGAGACTTTCCAGGTCACTCGCTTTGTTACATAAACCCAAACCATGGCAAGTGTAATATTCTTGAGTTCCCATTTCCCTTTCCCTCTAATGCTTCATAAGAGGCATCAAACTCTAGCTTATAACCAGGGTTAGAAAATATAGCTATGAAGAAAAGACAGGGCAATAAAAAATGAAGCTTCATTTAACCATCTCACTGACCAATGCAAGCCTTCCAGACTTAGCAAGAAACAAAGTCCAAAGAAAGGTCTTCAAAATAAGGTATCCTATCTGAGACAAAGGAGGAAGGTGGGATAGTTACAATGTCTTTGCCTATCCAACATCCTTTAGCTTTCCTTTGGACACTAGAACATTTATTTGCTTTGCAGAAATCTACTGGTGCTGGTGCTCACTTGGCCCTCCCCAACCCCCAGGATACAGAAGGGAATGCGATCCAGGCTTCCCAATCAGAATATCTGATTCCTTGGACAGAGTGTTTGGTCTAGGGGCATGTCACCCAAGCGGGGCTAATCAGTTACTTTCAAAGATTGCTATGGCTGCCTGAATGAAGGTGTTTCTGTCTCTCCTTCTGAGATAGTTTCTGCTGAAGAACTGCCTAAAGAAAACCTGTAAAAGAGAGAAAGATGTTCAAAGCACCTGGGATGGTTATATCTAGACTTCTCAGTGATTGATAAGTCTGCAAACTCCCATTTTTAAAGAAATTTTTAAAAAACCAGAATAATTTTGCTTTGTGTCACTTGCAATTAGACATCTCCTAAATAATTCATTACTTTTCTCACAGGGTAGAGGCTTCTGTCTTGACTGTCTGTCCCTAACAGTTTACATCACTAAAGCAGGAAGAACTGTTCCTTAGAGCTCACAAAGAAGTCCATTTTGAAGAGTGACCATCACTCCTGTAGGACTCAATTTTAAATGCCTGCTTAATAGGAAATGGAAATCCACAGGATAGCAGAAGCTAGTCAATTTTCACTACCAGACAAGAGTTGTAAAAACAGGTATGCTAAAAGGTGTTCTTCCAGTCTGAATTGGTATGACACCTTCGAGGGCATCTAGTATCTCCCTCCCTTTGCTTACCAATCCAGGGGCAAGCACATTTTGTGAGTCTTTAATAGTTTGTTCCTCTATCCCTACAAACATCACATAAATAAAAACAGTGTCTATGAAGACTGAAGTAGTCAGTGCCAAAGAGTATGTTCTTAGATGTTGAACCGATTATCTAAAAAAAAAAAGAAAAAAGAAAAAAAGCAAGGGTCAAAACCTGTATCTGCAGAGCTTTTTAGCTTGATTTGGGTATTTGCGAAGTGTATCTTGTGCTGCTTTGTCAATCTGAGTGACAGTTCATCAATACTAATCTGATGCCAGTTGATTCTTCACTTTCCCTAAACAGGATTAAGGTATACTATCTATGAATATATTTCATCTCAGGCTGTAAATCTATATACTTTAACGTAAATGCATTAGCATCTCTTTTTAAATGGAATGTACTGTGTATACAAGGAAATAAAGATGAATTACCAAGTTGTCCTGAAAAATGTCTTTCTGACCCATTATGAAAATGACTCAGCTTTTGAGGCAGCAGTAAGTAGATCAGACATGTTCCATTATTTTATATAGTGATCTATACCTCAGTTTCTGGGAGGACCTATTAAGACTCAGAATATCTATAACCATATTGCCCTTCTTTGGCTGGGGCAGGTAAATTTTCTCATTTATTTGTTTCTCTGTTTGTTATTTAGCCCTCCTTTTGTTTATCCATAAAGAAATATGTATTTAATTTCTGCTGTGAGTTAGTCACTCACCTAGGTTCTAAGAATATAATAGTGAACAATAGTAGTAATATTTAGGTCCCACAATTTGCCCTAAGGTTTCCCAATTTGTCCAGAGCCAACTGGGCCTATAAACACCTAATGTAAAAATCTTACTATCCAGCACTGTCTCACGGGTCCATGCTCAACCAGAGCAGGGCTGAAACAACAATTATTTATTTATTTATTTATTTTTTCTATTTTATTATTATTATTATTATTATTATACTTTAAGTTCTAGGGTACATGTGCATAACGTGAGGTTTGTTACATATGTATACTTGTGCCATGTTGCTGTGCTGCACCCATCAACTCGTCAGCACCCATCAACTCGTCATTTACAACAAGTATAACTCCCAATGCAATCCCTCCCCCCTCCCCCCTCCCCATGATAGGCCCCGGTGTGTGATGTTCCCCTTCCCGAGTCCAAGTGATCTCATTGTTCAGTTCCCACCTATGAGTGAGAACATGCGGCGTTTGGAAACAACAATTATTTAATCTTTGAATGTCACTTTAGAGTTTATAGGGATTTTCATATGTACTTTAAATTCTCATAAATATCTATTAATATATGAAGGAACCAGGGAAGATGAGCTTTAATAACTCATTTAAGATTAAGCAACTAACAACTTGAGGACAACAAATTGTTACTACTAAAATCCAATGGTCTATGATAGTATCTACCTCATAGGTTATTGTAAAACATCAATGAGATATTACAGGCAAAGCACTTGGAATAGTGCATGGCACACAGTAAGAATGCAATAAATGCTAATTTATTGTTGACTGTGATGATGTCCTTGTTTAGAAACAGGGAATCATAAGCTAGTGTCAGTTTGCCTGTCTGTCCATCTATCCATTTGTCCATCTGTCCATTCATTCATCCATCCATCCAAAGTTGTATTGAGTACCTGTTGTGTGTCAGGCACTACAAGAGATGCTGAAGATTTAATGTTGAATAAGCCCATGCTTTTACACCTCTCACAGTTTAGATTTCCAGTCTTTGGCACCTGTATTTGGTATCAGACTTCACAGACTAAATGATGAAAAGGTCTTAGGGCCAGGCGTGGTGTCTCAGACCTGTAATCCCAGCACTTTGGGAGGCTGAGGTGGGTAAATCACCTGAGGTCAGGAGTTTGAGACCAGCCTAGCCAACATGGTGAAACTCTGTCTCTACTAAAAATACAGAAAATTAGCCGGGCATGGTGACACGTGCCTATAATTCCAGCTACTCAGGAGGCTGAGGCAGGAGAATCACTTGAACCTGGGAGGCAGAAGTTGCAGTGAGCCAAGATCGTGCCATTGCACTCCAGCCTGGGCAACAAGAGTGAAATTCCACGTTAAAAAAAAAAAAAAGAAAGAAAGAAAAGGTCTGAAAACCAGAGCCAGAGCCTAGACCAGGGATTGGCAAACTAGAACCCATGGGCCAAATTTTTCTCACTACCTGTTTTTGTAAGTAAAGTAAAGTTTTATTAGAACACAGCTATATTCATTTGATTACATATTGTTTATGGCTGCTTTCCCACTGCAGTGGAAAAGTTGAGTAGCTGCAACAGAGACCCTGTGGTCCATAAACCTAAAATATCTACTATCTGGCCCTTTGTGTAAAAGATCTCTGGCCTGGATTATTGCATCTTTGTATCCTGTTAGCTGTTTTACCTTATCATCCCTTGGAATTGAAAACAAATAAAAAGGTGATGGCTTGCCTGCATGGGCCAATCAACTTGTTTACATCTGATAACATGTCCTAATTGCGGAGAAGGACTTCATGATTTTGACATTACTCATTTTCCTGGGGGGATTTTCTCCATTGCCCTCTACAGGAGGCAAAATAACCTTCTAAAAATATTCTTCCAAAGCATGAACTCATTATTCTGTGGTCCTACTGCTTTCTTCCCATTTATTATCTCCTTATGATGCCCCCAGTACTATCAGCAATGCTTGGCTCCCCTATGATCTCATGTTTGGCCCATTTTTTTACCATTATGTGACTGACTGGGCAGAGGGCATCATTCCTGGGTTTCTCTGTTAGAATTCTTTTTGACCAGTATTACTTGGGCTTTTATTGCTCAAGTCTGTGCATGTTGACATGTCATTGGGTAGTAAGAAATTCTTTAACATTGTTTTTGCATGAGTGTTTTAAGTATACATTTAAGTGTTGCCTTGAATGGTAACATTCAAGATTCTAACAAGAACAATGACTTACTCCAATGCCAATCACTTCACCTATACTATTTTATTTAATCATTGTAACAACATAACATTTAGATACTCTCATCATTTCCTTTTGCAGATGAGGAAACTGAAGTTTTGAGAGTTAATTTTTTAAATGATAAACATAGTTACACTTATTGAGAATTTAATATATCTGAGTATAAACTTTACATGGGTTGTCTTATTTAATTTCCACAGTGACTATCTAGGAATGCAGTGTTGATATCTTCATTGTACTTATAAGCTGCAGTGAGGTTACTGACTTGCTATGATCCCAACTTTGGTTAAGTGGAAGCACTAAGACCTGATATTAAAAAAATCTGGTCGAGGTCAGGAAGGTATCCTGTGGTTCAGTCACAAAGACACCCATCCCCTCCCACTTCCTCCCTACTAAATCAAATGTAGTGCCTGCATGCAGCCCCTTTATTGAGTAGACAACTGTAAAATATTTTAGTTATTTCTTTTCTGAGGTGTGGTGATTAGAATGGTAGAAGTAGAATACAAAAACTGGCATGATGATGCTTTCTGCTGAAATGTAAATCAGTTTTAGTTGTCAAAGATGTCAAGGTGGCAGATCCCAGTAACTTCTTTACTATGACTTACTTTAAAAACAAATCCCCGCCCATGTTCTCATTGTAAACTAAGTATGATTGGTAAGGGAAGAGAAATATTTGGACTCCTGTACATTAAGAAACATTCTCTAAATGAGAAGTTATCAATGGGCTACTGAATTTGAACAAAGGCATTTCCTTTACATCTTAAATTCTCAAGGTATTTCAGACTGTATATTTTGATAACCGAACCAAGTTGGCTCTTGCCAGTTTGCTATGGTTTGGATCCGTGTCCTCACCCACATCTCATGTTGAATTGCAATACTCAATGTTGGAGGTGGGGTCTGGTGAAAGGTGCCTGGATCATGGAGTTGAATTTCTCATAAATGTTTTAGTATTCCCCCCTCCCCCATACTGTCTTCGTGACAGTGAGCTCCTGTGAGATCTGGTCATTTAAAAGTGTGTGGCACCTCCCCAGTCTCCTCTTGCTCCTGCTTTTGCCATGGGATGTGCTTGCTCCCCATTTGCCTTCCACCATGATTGTAAGTTTCCTGAGGTTTCCCCAAAGCTGAGCAGATGCCAGCATCATGCTTCTTGTACATCCTACAGAACTGTGAGCCAATTAAACCTTTTTCCTTTATAAATTACCCAGTCTCAGGTATTTCTTTATAGTAATTCAAGAATGGCCTAACACACACTTCATCTTTGCAGGTGATGGGATAGTCTTTCCTTATCACAAATTTTGATTCTAAACCTTACCAAGCAGTGATATAGTCTTAATTTATAGTAGTATTAACATCAGAATCTGGGTCTCCAAACTAATTGTTTAGTTTTTTTTAAATTACACATCCTAGCATAGTTGTTGTTAATATTATATGTTCTAATATCCAGGCTCTCGTCTTAGATTTCCCACCAAACTTACTGTATGAATGTAGAGCCTTTTAACTGTTCTAAGAATAGTTCCTGTACCTATAAAGCGGGCATCATCCACCACCAACCTAAGGCTCAGGTTTATCATGAAGACTAAATGAGAGGTGAGTGAGCTTGTCAACCTGTACAGCAAAATACAAATGTTAGTGATAAATGGCACCACTCAGGAAGTCCTCTGGATCATATAAAGACTCCCTTTTAATCTTTAGAAACTGCCCATTTTATAAGAAAATTCCGTTAAAATCAGAAGAGTAAGCTAGTAAGTATGATTAATTTGAGATTAAAGGTAAGATGTCTATCTAGGTCTGTTAAGTGCTCTGTATGTTTTTATAGTTGTCAAAAAACCTTACCTCAAGGCCCAATTTTAGGGACATTGGACACTAACAAATCAATAAGTCCAAGCTCATTTTTCTGAACCTTCTAACTCAGGCAATGCAAAAACCCCTTCCACATTTTCATGACAGATGGAAACAGCTCACAGAGAAGCGCACTAAATGGATGAAGCTGACGTTCCTCCTAATTCATTAGAGCAAAGAACTTTTAGAGATCCATGGACCCCACTAAAATCATGCTCCCACAGGGCAATTGTTCATAACTTGAAAAATCATTTCAGGTTTGGTCCAAAGCAGCCTTAAAGGAAGAGAAGGAAATGTCACTAACTTCTGCACAATTCAGAATTTTAAAGAAAGAAGTCGAACTATGAGATCACACCTCTGTTACTGTAGTGGTCTACAAGGTGTGCTTCTCAAACTTAACACATGGCTTAGCATTTGCCATTTTACATGCCTGGGATGACAGGCCCATCTTATCCTTTACCCCAAGAAGAGCTGCTTTTTTAGCTGAAGAAATAACTCTGGTTCTCAATAGAAAAGAAGGGAGCGGGGAGTGGATTATAAAAAGTAAGCCCTAAGTAATGGGTGAATGTAAAGAGTATAAAACAAATCTACCTACATATTGGTTGCTTAACAAATTTCAGCATTGTCATAAATCCATTTTGAGGTCTACTTCAACTATAAGATTATATAAATAAGGAAACTGAATAACCATCCTATATGAAAGGCAAAAGTTATGCTGTACCAAGTAGAAGTGGACTTGTCTTACCAAGGCTTCTACATTCCTTGCTGCACAGACAAAAATAGATCATTGTGCTCACACCGCTTTGAACAGGAGGCAGAGATTCAAACCACTATGCACATCACTTCTGCCTTCCCCACTCCAAAGAGCTTTCTGCTGGAGAGCTCTCATCTCGAGTTTTTTGCTTCTGTCAATACTTTGTGACCAAGGCTCAGGCTAGAGAGATAGCTGGGCCATACTTACCCATGGTTAACATTAATTGCTCACTTGTTGTGTGCATGGCCTGACACTGGGCCCTACAGAGGAGGAAATAATGTAATCTGCAACCTCAAAGAATGAGAAAGGAGGACACACAAATTTCCAAGGGCATGCAGGGCACCGAAACAGGGACGCACCGGTTATTTACAGTGGCACTGCAGTCAGCGCTCTGTATACTTTTCCTGTAGCCCATGGGCTTCTCAACGTCAGCCCTACTGACACTTAGGGCCAAATCATTCTTTGTTGTAGGGGGCTGTCCTGTGCACTGTAGAATGCTGGGTAGCATCCTCGTCCTCTATCCATTAGATGTCAGTAGCAACCCCCCACCTCCATCCCCACCAAATTGTGCTAAAGATGTCTCTCGACATTGCCAAGTATTGCTCTCAGGGTCAAAATCTCCACCCACTCCCATCAACACACCCCTGTTGAGAATCACTGTTTGGTCCTAGTGTGTTGTAACATACCCCCGCTTCCAACTCCAGACTAACCCCATCCTCAGAATTTAATGATAGGCTGCACATGATACACGAGTTCCTTTCATCTGGTCCATGATATTAAGCATGAAACAATATAGACACATGTCAGGGTTTATAATCATGTCCTATTCTTGTTATACTCTAGCTGAATCCCCAGCTTATCATAGTAATTGCACGTAATAGGTGTTCACTAAGTAAGCACTTACATTAGGACAGGGAGCCTCACCTGGGACAATGGACCCCAGAGATTTACAGATAGAATTCAGTGGGTTTGTGATCATTGAAGGAGCAGATTTTACATAATTCTCTTCGTTAACCTCTAACTGGAATCTAGCATTTCCTCTGATGAGAATATAGAAAATAATCTATAATAATCATCACTCTGGGACTCTGTCACCAACAGAACTCACAGATTATTTCCTATCCTAGTCAAGTTGTTGCATACATCTCAAAATCTTGTTTATGCTCTCTGCTCCTTTGAAATGATGGTAGTCATCAAAGAGAAACATATATTATTTTATCACAACATTGTTTTTTATGTGTTGGCAATTGTATCTAATTAGCTTTCTTTGGTAATCCTGGACATTTTGTTCAATGCAGTTAAAACTATAATTTTGAGAAGGGATTTGTAGTCTTGACAACAGCTTGACAAAGGCACCCATGACAAGAAAAAAGTGAAGAAACACTGCCAAAGTCCTAAAATCATAGCCAGTCTCTAAGAACTTCATGCATCATTCCTATGGTGCTGGGGAGGGGGCTTGTTCCTAGTAGGGGCCTAACTGCTATTATGGAGAGGCGTAGGTGCCATCCCTAGCCTGTTATCCTCTTAATGTCTAAGAAAGTGATTGATTGTTTTTTCATTTATCTTCCTCTACCCCATATCCTGAGTACCTTTAAGGATGGTTTTGGGAATCAAATCAAATGACAGAGGCAAATGTGCAAGTATCCGGTTGTAGCTAATGCTACCATGCAGATATGATCATGTGTTCAGTTCTCTAGGATTTGTCAGCTCTTATGCTTTATCAGCCTATTTGCAATCTGTGGTAGCAGACTTGACTCAGACTTGGCATTGTATCATTTTTCTGTCTAGGAATCACAGATGAAAAGAGGGTAGAAAAAGGATGAGGAGAGAATAAGGAAAGTGATCTTTTTT
The DNA here is from genome assembly GCF_000951045.1 of Mandrillus leucophaeus. NCBI lineage: Eukaryota > Metazoa > Chordata > Mammalia > Primates > Cercopithecidae > Mandrillus > Mandrillus leucophaeus. The sequence goes on from NW_012108363.1 coordinate 7,115,093, forward strand.
TAAAAAAAAAAAGTGAATTCACCTCGTACTCCAGAATTCATTTTTTATCCCTCATTCAGAAGACAGGACTAAATTTGTAAACTTCAGTTGTTACGAGGCTGTACCACAAGAGTAAGAGTGGTTTTGTTTTGTTTTTTGAGATGGAGTCTTGCTCTGTCTCCCAGGCTGGAGTGCAGTGGCGCAATCTCGGCTCACTGCAAACTCTGCCTCCTGGCTTCACGCCATTCTCCTGCCTCAGTCTCCTGAGTAGCTGGGACTACAGGTGCCCGCCACCATGCCTGGCTAATTTTTTGTATTTTTAATAGAGATGGGGTTTCACCGTGTTAGCCAGGATGGTCTCGATCTCCTGGCCTCATGATCCACCCGCCTCACCTTCCCAAAGTGCTGGGATTACAGGCGTGAGCCACTGCACCAGGCCTAAGAGTGGTTTTTGATGTTATTTCTTTCCAGTGGGAACAGCTTCTTCCCCAGCTTCACCCACTGAAATCCTTCAAGAGCTAACTCAAATTTCCACTTCTCAGTGAAGGCCTCTCCTTGAAATTCCTGTGTCTGCAATTAATTCTTGGGGCTATTTGCATATGAGTCTCTCTGGTACATTTCTCAGACATCATATTGCAGCATAAGTTCCCAATGACAGGTAGAGATTGCACTGTGTAAGTCTAAGGCCCTGGCCCTTTTCTCTGCTCCACCAGCAATCTTTGATCACAATTTGCTAAGGAGAGATATATCTTCAGAGTCCTCAGAGGAAGAATTAGACCAGAGGACCTCGCTTAGGCTCTTGTGCTAGGACACCCTCATTAAACATACAGTTGAACCACTAGGGCCTGAATACTCTCCAAAAAGCAGTCAGCTAGACAGATAGGAAGTCAAGAGAGAAAGTCATTTTCCTTGGCAGCTGAGATGCATTTAACAGCCAAAGAAGAAAAGCACATTACCTTCCTTCATAGCTCATAGGCACCCTGCATATTGATTTCTTATTGGCTCTTTGCTTTGTTTAGTTCAATGCAATCTTTTCCACAAGCCCATGATACAATACAAGTACTTTAAATGTGCTTTGACCTCTGATCAGCTCACATCAAGCAACTAAGTGGGAAGAACAATGCACTGTGTTCAGCACTCATCGTATATGCTTGTGCTCTTTCCAACTGGGAGAGTCCTGCCCTTCTTCATATGCTCAGCTTCTTTTCTTTGGGCTGAGCCAAAAAGAACAATCTGAGTTGTTTGTGAGTGCTACAGTTTTGTAGAGCAGGCTGAACGACTCTTTTGTTAAAAATCTCGTTTTGAATTAAAACACTGAACATAGATGTCAAGGATGTATTTGGGCTCATGATTCTGGATCTGTCCAGCCCTTCCCTGGCTGATCCTCATCACAGTGTCCTGTAAAACACAAATTAGATCTTGCTGGTCCCCAGTTAGAAGCCCTTCAATGTATCCTCATTGCCTTAAAATAAAAGTCTGAACACCTTAACATGACACGCAGTGCCCACTGCAATATTGTGGTTTTCTAAAAGAGATTTATGTACACACACACACATATATAATGATCCATGTATATGTATATATTTATCTAGTATATATGTGTATACACATGTATACATATATACCATATAATACAACAAATATATGTATACTAGATACATATAAAACATACAATGCAAACATATATATGTATATTTGTGGCTATGTAAATACGACTGTCGGGGTTCAGGACATACTACCCCAAAATATGGCTCCTTGGCATTTGAGAAAACAGCAGAAGCAAGAAGGACTCTTACTTGCTCCCACCGTTCTTCCCTGAAGCTGATTATAAAACCTAGAAAAGTCACCCTCTGATCTTCTCCCACCCTTCTTTCCTGAGAGATACTCATGTAACAGGTTTCGTCCTACTCTATAACCAGAGGAAAGGAATGAAGTCAAAGAGATGCCAAGAAGAATCGGAAAAAACAGGTCCTTCTAAGTTTCTCCCAGTTCGTTACCATTAGCTCATACCCGCCTTTGTGCAATCATACTTCTACATGATTGTCTACTCTTCATCAAACCTACACATAAAAATATGTTTTTCCTTGTTTCTTTGGGTGTTCATTTATGAAGGCTCCTATGTCATAGACAATTTTTGTTAAATTTGCTATGCTTTTCTTTTTCTCCTTTTTAAATCTGTTTTTGTTACAGAGACTTGCAAGGGGTGAAGAAAAGATACGACTTTTCCTCTCCTAAATGATATTTTTTTCTTTTTTTTTTTTTTTTTAGACGGAGTCTCGCCCTTTCACCCAGACTGGAGTGCAGTGGTGCCATCTCGGCTCACTGCAACCTCTGCCTTCTGGGTTCAAGTGATTCTCCTGCCTCAGGCTCTCAAGTAGCCGAGATTACAGGCGCCCACCACCACGCCAGGCTAATTTTTGTATTTTTACTAGGGACAAAGTTTTACCATGTTGGTCAGGCTGGTCTCAAAATCCTGACCTCAAGCGATCCACCCGCCTTGGCCTCTCAAAGTGCTGGGATTACAGGCATGAGCCACCACGGCCGGCCCTCCTACATGATTTATGTGAAAAGTATACACACTTTATACAAAAAATGTACTTGTACACTCTAAATGGGTAAATTGCATATGCAAATTATATCTCAATAAAATTGTTATTTAAAGAAAAACAAAATATAGGTTTCAGAGTCTGATTACCCGGGTTTAAAGCTTACTTCCACCCTTTAACTTGCAATACAACGTTGGGAAACTTTCCTATTTGTCAGTTTTCTCATATATAAAGTGAAAATAAGAATGAAACATATCTTAGAGGTCTGTCCTGAGAATCAAGACACGCAAAGAGATAAGAACATGACCTGCTATGGAATAAGTATTTAAGAAATGTCAGCTATTGTAATGATGACCTCTCCCCTTTTATATCTGGACATTCTACTCCATCTCTACTCTCTGTCTGTGTTGAATTCGAAAACTTTTTCCTCATGCTTCAACAGGACTTTGCATATGCTCGAAATAGCTACTCCACATTTAGTGCTTCCAACCCTTGGACTGATTAATTCATCCTTCCAGTCTTAACTTAATCATTTCTTTCAGGTAGGCTTCCCTACTTGTAAAATTAGGTTAAATTAATCTCCTAATTTTATGTTTCCATAGCATTTTATACTTTGCTCCCAAAACACACATTTTTTAAAATGTAAATGCTTAAAACATCTGTCTTTTGACCAGATGCAGTGGCTCATGCCTGTAATCCCAGCACTTTGGGAGGCCAAGGCAGGCAGATCACAAGGTCAGGAGTTCGAGACCAGCCTGACCAACATGGTGAAACCCCGTCTCTACTAAAAATACAAAAATTAGCTGGGCATGGTGGCAGCACACCTGTAATCCCAGCTACTTGGGAGGCTGATGAAGGAGAATCACTTGAACCCGAGAGTCAGAGGTTGCAGCAAGCCGAGATTGCGCCACTGCACTCCAGCCTGGATGACAGAGTGAGAAAAGCATCTCAAAGGAAAAAAAAAAAAGAAAATCTAACTTTCTTGCTTGGCTGTGGATCCTAGAAAGGCAGGGACCCAGAGTGTCCCTTTGTTTAGCACAGCAGCTGGCCAGAGTAAAAACTCAATTAATATTTGTTGAATGTGAGTGAATTTCTTTCTAAAGGAGAACAGCCTACACTACAGCTTAAATAATGTCAAGCTTCTTGTTTATGCCACTTCCTTTCATTTTTGAACCATGAGAGTTCTTGCAACATAAATAATGTGTAACTACACTTGTCTTTTCTCTTTGACTTTCAGAGCCAAAATAATATTAAATATTCCCATTCTCATTTCCACCACATCCTGCACAGTACACTGCCAGGAAGGTCCCCGGGAGGGTCTAGCACAACCCTGAGACATCTCCTTAATTCAGTTTGTGGGAAAGTAAGTAATTCCTGTTTACTACATGCTGATACATGACAGTCTCTTCCCATAAAGAAATCTAACTGTGCTTATTTGCTGAAAAAATCGATGGCAGCTCATTCCACCTCCTCTGTCACACCACAGTCCCTGTTCTTGCTGCTGCATAGGAAGCTGCTTCTCATTCCCTTGCACTTGTGAAGTCAAACTCTGTCCCCATCCCTTACACTTCCCCCTATTTCTCCTCTAGGAAGTTTCTCCTGACCAACTCTGTAGGCCTGGTCTCTTCCTACCTTGTCTTCAGCACTTACCATCTACTTAATCCTCTCAGCATGTCCAAGTTCTATCGTATGTTTTTGTTCAATTTTTTAAAAACATGTTCACTGTTATTTAATATTTCACTGGGTACGATGGCTGTACAAGAATATAACTTATTTGAGAACTTATAAAGTGGAACTTTTGTTCTATGTCCTTACATCTCTGCACTGAACTTAGTTTGGTGATAGTTGTACAAATCACGTTCAACAGGAATATGTAGAAGGAAGAAAACAGCCATTAATATATCGGGTACTCATGAGGTGCCTAGCACCACATTGAGTGCTTGACATAATTATGTAGTGCTCTTATGAACCCTGTTTTACAGATGAGAAACCAGTTCCCAGTGTTGTACCATTAGAGCCAGAAGTTCAACCCAGGAAGTTTGTGCCCTCACCCCATACTCACTTATTCTGCTGACCTATACTACTGTTCTAAAGGGGAGAAACTTTGAAATTTGCTTCTATTCTATACCTTGAAGAAGACTGGGCATTTTCTCCTCTGTCTCTCCTTTTTTCCTGTGTTTGGATTAACCCTTACCCCATTAACCACTATTCCCAGGGAAGACGGTGCAAAAGGAGTTAAGATTAAAAGGCAGTACCTGGCAAAAGTAGAGCGCAAGCAAGGAGGTGAAGCATAAGGAGCTTAAGAGAATATTTTTAGTACTCTTTTCTCCCAGTCAAATAAGCAAATGAAATCCAAGTCTTTCCAATAAAGGAGAACAAAGTTAATTTCCTTCCCTATTCTGTGCACTGAGATTTTCTTATTCACATTGTCATCTCATTAAATTCCTAGTATCACAGTGGAATACCAACATTCCCCTTGGCCTCTGCTGGAAAAGAAAAAAGAAAAAATTCTACTCAGGTGACTGTTGGTGGCAAAAGAATGTTCTGCAAGGGTAATATAATTAGTAAGAAAGGAGACAATATACCTAGATCTTGACATTGAAGATGCCTGACAGAAGTTTATCTCCTCATTTGAAAATACTCTGTCCTTGGGATTAACTGGCTAGAAGAAAACTCTGACAATAAAAACAGGCCAACAGAAGCTTGAAAACACACTGACTATGGCTTGATAGAGAAATTAAAGTTGTGTCAGTTCCACAAACAAAAAAACAAAAGCTTCTCCCTCCCTTGTTAAGTGTTGGAATTAGCTCTCTTCAAAGCAGCCACACAGTGAACCTCATCAACTCTTTAATCAAACTAGAAAGCTGACAAACATCCCCAACTTCCTTATTTCCCACTCCCCCTGAGCACCACTGAGGGCTGCAATGGCTGAGCAGCTGGGAAGGTCTGCTGAGGCAATGCTGCTGGGATGGTCGTGGAAGTTTACACAGCAGCATAAATCCACGATGCTCATATTAAATCACATTTCCCTCTTGCCGAAGGGAAAACTGTGTGGGGCCCAAACACCTCTTCCTCCTGCATCAGGAATTCACCCCTCAAGCTTGCGGGGAAAAACTGAACCACTGTAGCTTATGCTGCCTACAGACATGGGTGGATGAGTGTGCGCTACTATGCCGTGAAATCGCCTAGGTTTTTGGATTGATTATTTTTAATTTTTTTTTTGGAGAATTATGAGTGCTGTACTCCCTGTAGCATTTCAAATGAAACCCCATTATTATTTCTGTATTGTAGAATTTTGCTTTTTCTCATTAAGTATCTCTGGTTTATTAGGTCACGGTTGTTCATCTGAGACTCTTGTGTATGTGACTTTCTCGCTGCATTATTTATGGGAAATGTATCTTTATGATCTAATACATTATTCCTGTAAATAATAAAGCAACTTTTAAATGAGGTGCCACAGAAGAACTAGACAACCAGCAATTCTTTCTAAACAGTTGAATACTAAGCAGATTATCTCTGCTAACGATAACTGGGAGCAGAAGGTGGGCCCTGGTGAGTTTTAGGCTCCTTTGATTTATTACTCAAATGTTTCTATTAGATTGGTAGGCTCTCATCTCCCAGAGATCAAGGTTTGAAGTATTCTATTTTCACTACCCTATCTGAGAAACCATGTTCCACTCTAAAATACAATCCTTCAGCCAGTCTCATGCTTCCTTCTGTGTACTGATGAAATACTTCAGAAAGAAAGAGAAAAAAGGAAAAAGCAGCACAGAGAAAGGAAGGAGGAGATTCTGTTTATTTAGAACCTGAATACATTTAAGTAACATCCGGGTGACTTGAACAATGTGGCCAACTTCACGTGGCTGGTAAGAACCCAAGTTTTGTTGCATTCTAAAGCCTTTTGAGTTGCTTCACCTTGTCATGTTAAAAGGCAGAGTGGATGAGGAAAAGCACAGGAACATGGGATAGGGCGCTGGACTTCTGAGGATACACCGGGGAGGGCAATCATGGCCCTGTAAACCATCCCTGGAGGCTTCTTCAGATAAAGAAATGGACTGGGTGGCCAGGGGCTGTTTGGTGAAACTCTAGTTAATGAGCTTTGCTGAGTATTTGCTTTGGGGCACTTCCAACTGTTTAAGGTATGTGAATGACTCTCTGATCCCTCTCCTCAGCCAGGCATCTCTTGTGGGCTTTTTGCCTGGCTTTTCCCACTGGGCAGTGGACCTCTCCAAGGCAGAGGCCAAACTCCAAGAACCAGTACATCTAAAGCTGAACTATTAATCTCTAATCCCAAATCTGCCATTGCTCCTATAAATTTCTGTTAATGATGTCACAATTATCTGACCGACAAGGCTAACAACACCAGAGGTATCCCCAACTTCCCTCCCCCGATCCTCCACATTAAATTACTTGCCAAGTTTCATTAGTTCTATCTCAAGGTATTGTGTCTATTTGTTCTCTCTTCTCTTTCTATCCTAGTTTAGGCCTTTATGACTCTCCAACAAATGTATTACAATATTCTCGCAACGTAGGGGCATGCTCTCCCCTGCTTCTTTTTACTACACTGTCAGGTGAGTTGTGAGACATTCCAATATTCAAAATCTTTCAATCCAGTCATGCAACAAATTTTACTGAGCAGTTATTATGTGCCAGGTGCTATTCTAAGTCTACGAAACAAAACTTCCTGCTATCAGAAAGCTTACATCGAATGAGGAACGATAGAAAGAAAATAAACAAATATACATCATGTCACGTTGTGATAACTGGCCTGAAGAAGAATACAGCAGAATGGAGATGCAGACCAGGAATTGGCAAACTTTTTTTGTAAAGGGCCAGATAGTAAATATTTTAGTCTTTCTGGGCCATATGATCTCTGTCTCAACTACTCAACTCTGCCACTGTACTGCAAAAGCAACCACAGACAAACTTAAACGAGTATGATCATGCTCCAGTAAAATATTATTTACAAAACTTGGCAGTGGTTTGGGTCTGATTTGGCAAACAGGCTACAGTTGACCAATTCCTATTGTAGACAGTGATGATAGGAACATGTTTTTTTTTTTTTTTTTTTTTTTTTTTGAGACCGAGTCTCGCTCTGTCACCTAGGCTGGAGTACAGTAACACCATCATGGCTCACTGCAAGCTCTGCCTCCCAGGTTCACGCCATTCTCTTGCCTCAGCCTCCTGAGTAACTGGGACTACAGATGCCCACTACCACGAACATGCTGATTTTATAAAATGGTCAAGGAAGACCTCTTTGATAAGGCGATGTTTGAGCCATAAAGGAAGAGGCCATTAGCACATCTTGGAAAAGAGGATTCTATGCAGAGGGAACAGTAAGTAAAAATGCTAGGAGGTAAAAACATGCTTGGCACCAGTGTGTTAGGAGCTCAGCGACAAAGGGAGAGATAACTTATCAAGTATTTTCCACTAATACCCTTCACAATCCCTGGGTTCCACTGTCTCATATACAACCATCCAACTATCATGATTTTCCATGCTTATACATCTGACCACTATGACAAGTATTTGCATATTTTTCCTAGCACCCATTCCCTCTCCTGATAACAACACCCCAATTTTCCTTTGGAGAAGTGCTCTATTTCACTCTCAGTCATTCCAACCCTAGCTCTAGCAGTGGGAATATGACCTAGGCCTTGCCAACCAGCACACTGTATCATCCTGGTCACAGTGACTAACTAGTTCAAGGATGGACACATGGTCCACGACATTCCATACTGAATAAATCCCAGGACATCATTGGATTTGTATTGGGAAGGTAACCACTTTTTCTGCTCACCAGCAGAGCTGAAGACAGAATACAAGATTAGAAAACAGAGCTGAGACATGGTAAAAAGAAAGAGAGAAAGACTAAATTTTGATTTCATTATTTGAGTCACTGAATCTAGCCTGCAGCCAACTACTCTTGGGCTTTTCAATCACATGAGGCAATAAATTTCCTTGCCTCTCCCTTTGAATTGGATTTATATCACAACCAAGTGAGACCCAAATGATAAACACGTCTGACTCCATTCACCAAGCCAAGACTCTATATTTTTCTTCCCTCCTCATCTATACTCAAAATGTAGCTCAAATGCACCTAATTGAAAGTTTAACAAGATTTCTAAACTCTCTGTCTCTCCCACTACACCTAACCCCAGCTGAATTTTATAGGCACTTTGTTTCTATCCTTCTTAGATAGCTTGTTTTCTTCTTGGGCTCCCCGATCCACCATATGTGTCTATCTCCCTGATTAGACAGAGAGCTCCCATAGAGAGCAGGAACACTGGTAATCATTGCTGAGTATTTGTGGCACCTGTAGCAGTGATTTGGCAACATCATATACATATGATAGACACACACATTTAATGAGTGAACATCACTAAGAACACTCCCAACCCTTTCACTGTAATTATCATTTGCCAGGTTGCAATAGAGTTTCATCAAAAATGAATTCAAAAGGCTAAATGTACCATCTGATGTAGTCCTAAAAAAATAAGTTAAGCATCAAACCATATTTGAATTTCTGTAAGTCTTATGCTAATTTAAACAGCTTTGTACTTAATTAAAATATTTTTCAATTGATAATAATGTAACTCGGATAATTAGCATCAAGTGGCATCTAGAGGATAAATTAAAAAAAACTAATCTACAGTGTAAATATACCTAATTAACAATTATAATAGCAATTTATAATTGCACTTTGTTTATAAATGCTACAATGTCCAATTCTTTGTTCAATGAAATTGGTCATTAATGAAAACCAAAGTCATGTTTTTCCCTGGTGTTGTCACTGAAGATGCCTCTTAGTTGCACTGGCCTTTATGTTGCTTACCTTCTTGCTGCTTTTTAAAGGCCATGCCTGTCTGATCTTTTAAAACTGTGTTCTGAAATTACAGCTAAACTATATCATGCCTCATCTTGCATACTAAGTTTACACCTTTTTGGTAATTAAATGAATGGGCCAAGTTGTAAGCCTAATTCTTTTGTGCCAGAGACCTTTGTAACATGGAAAAACCGGGGATGGCAAAAGCATTTTTTGTTCATGTGAAAAAAGACAGAGACTGGTACCTGAATGAAAGCAAGGCCCTGAAGACTAGGAGAATGATAGCCCCATAAGGAAAATTAGGGGATAAATCTCTGGAATTTTGGTGGAGGAGACATTAGTTTAGCAGCAAGTAAGGAAGTAGAAGTGATGTAAAGACCCCCATGAGGAAAAGTACAGGCTGCGGGAATTTGAAACTGGAATTGAGAAGACAGTTTGAGGCAAGTACAAATTCAGGGGTCATCTGAAAAGAAGCAAATATTTAAACCATAAGTAGGACATCTGTAAATGCAGAATGTCCCACAGAAATGTGAACATAAAAAAAAAGGACTAAGCTGTGGGGGAGTCTACAGGTTTGAATCCAAGTGACCAGGTGAAAGAAGAGTTAGAGAAGGGATCAGGGAATGGTGAGAGACTTAGGAGAATTGTGGAGCATTCTTAGGGAACAGTGGAGCATCCAGTAGCCAAAAAGGAGAGGAATATCTGGAAACTGTTGCCCCATTCTCTTTTCCTCTCATTGTGAGAGCAATGTGCTGTGGAGTTTGGGAAAAGAAGAGTCCACAGATAGAAGTCGTAGAGTGTGGTGAAGACTGCCTGAATTTAGATCCTGACTCTGCCATGTGCTCTCTGTGGAACTTTGGGCAAGTTATTATACCACTCTGTGCCTCAATCTGCTCATCTGTTAATGAAAGTAAGAAGCCTGGCTGGGCATGGTGGCTCATGCCTGTAATCCCAGCACTTTGGGAGGCTGAGGGAGGTAGATCACTTGAGGCCAGGAGTTTGAGACCAGCCTAGCCAATGTGGTGAAACCATCTCTACTAAAAACACAAATATTAGCCAGGCATGATGGTGCATACCTGTAATCCCAGCTACTCAGGAGGCTGAGGCACAAGAATCGCTTGAATCTGGGAGGCAGAGGTTGCAGTGAGCAGAGATCACAGTACTGCACCCAAACCTGGATGACAAAGCAAAAGAAGGAAGGAAGGAAGGAAAGAAGGAAGGAAGGAAGGAAGGAAGGAAGTGAGGGAGGGAGGGAAGGAAGGAAGGGAGTGAGTGAGGGAGGGAGGGAGGGAAGGAAGAAAGGAGGGAAGGAGGGAGGGAAGGAGGCAAGGAGGGAAGAAAGGAAAGAGAGAAGGAGGGAAGGAAGGAGGGAAGGAGGGAAGGAGGGAGGGAAGGAGGGAGGGAAGG
>NW_012108363.1:7125996-7145348 GCF_000951045.1 Mandrillus leucophaeus
GGAAGGAGGGAAGGAAGGGGGGAAGGAGGGGAGGAAGGAGGGAAGGAGGAAAGGAAGGAGGGAAGGAGGAAAGGAAGGAGGGAAGGAGGGAAGGAAGGAGGGAAGGAGGGAAGGAAGGAGGGAAGGAGGGAAGGAAGGAGGGAGAGAGGGAGAGAAGGAGGGAGAGAGGGAGGGGAGGAAGGAAGGAAGGAAAGAAGGAAAGAAGGAAGGAAGGAAGGAAGGAAGGAAGGAAGGAAGGAAGGAAGGAAGGAAGGAAAGAAGGAAGGAAACAAGCTTGTATCCTCCTAACAGGGTTATTGTGAGGATCAAATGCATTTATTCAGGGCAAGTGATTAGTTCAGCCCCTTACAGAGACTAAGCACTCACATACGCTAGCTATATTTATGTTGCAGCAAAATAGTAAAAGCTGAGCCTGAACTCACTTGAAAGTTACCAGGAGCTTTGTGGCAAAATGATTTTGCTATCATAGTCTTGGGTCAGTGGTTCTCAAAGTGTAGCAGGCATCGGAATCACCTGGATGTCTTGCTTCAGCACAGCTTACTGAGGTCTATCCCTGAGTTTCTCATTCAGTAGCTCTGGGGTATAGCTTGAGAGTTTGCATTCCTAACAAGTAGACCACAGCTGATATCCTTCCTCTCAGGACCATATTTTTCAGAACCATATGTCCTAGTGAGTTGGGGGAATAGTGGAAAGTCAGCCTGGCCTTCAATTTCTCCATTACTTAAGGTCCAACTGGAGAATACATATGATAGTGAGACCAGCCTTACTCACACATGCATGAAAAGGGCTATGTAATAATTCCTAGCCTGTAAAAGTGTTTTCTATTTTGGCCCTGACTATGCCAACAAAATCTACTGATCCAAACGTACTAGATACATGAATACCCGTACAAGTTTTAAGCAAATTTCTTTTGTGAACACACAAGGGCTGTGTCCAATTTCAGGATTTGATAGATCCTCTGAAACTCAGCTATTACCACAATCAAACAGCAAGATGGCTGACTAGAGTTGTCAGGTGTTTATCTTCCCACAAAAAGAGGAGGCAAACAACAAACAAACAGCTATATTTCAGCTGGAGTGACTGAGGAAGTACAATGGAGATCACTAGGGCAGTGGCAAGATTCCTGTGGAACATGGAAACCCAGGAAAGCACCATACAGAGAGGAGCAAAGCACCCTACCTCTGCCACATTATCTCCTTTACTGGGATTAACTTGCAGCCAGGAGGGATTTTATTTTTAAGGGAAAAAGTAAGCTGGAGACCCCCAGTGGTCCTTATTACTGCTACACACACCTGTAGTCCTTGCTGCCAGAGAGTTCTGTGGTCTTTGTAGGCCCCGAATCTAGTTTGGGGAGTTGAGGTCATGCAGGTGCACTGCCCCAGAGTAGGACTCTCCACTGTGTAACCTCCATCCACTTGGACCTAAGCTGCTACAGCACCACAGCACCTTAACAATGGATCAACTACCAGAGTGCACGCTGCTCTGGAGGTTGGTAGCCATTGCCTCTCTCCATTTCTGAGGCACTGCCATTATACCACCATACTCACATGGGTAGTTACAGTACCACAACCCTGGCTACTAAGAGTCTAGGCTCAGTGGAGCAGCTGAGATGCTGCCTTAAAATCCATCCAGCACCCTTACCCCCACACAGGCAGACCTGCGTAGTGGGAAAGGTGACACACAGCTGGCTGACCTGCTGTACCTGCACATGTCCAGCCCAACAGTCAGCCTGCTGGTGGGCCTGCCAGTAGAAAACCTTGTGAGTAACCAGCCCATAGTACACAAATGCACCAAGCCCAGCCGCCAGTCCAGTACCTCCAGCTCTCAGCAAAATTTCACTACTGCCATCACAAACTCATGTACCCTAGGTCACTGACATAATCACAGCTATCACTGACAAAGATTTCAGCTAAAGAAACTGCACAGAGGCTATGTTACTGGGTCCACCCAGAACCAAAGCCAATGCACCATTCCCAACCAACATCCTAGGATGCATCTATAGGAAAAAGTCTCTCCCTGCAAAAGCTACCCCACAAAATTGAAAACAGTGACTATTCCACTAGATGCACAGATATCAACATAGGGGTACAAGAAATATAAAAAAGCAAAAGAACACCTCTAAAAGAACACAATAATTCTCTAGTAACAGACCCCTGCAAAAATAAAATGTACAGAATTCCTGAAAAGGAATTCAAAATAATGATCTTAGGAAACTCATTGAGCTACAAGAAAATACAGACCAATACTTCAATGAAATAGGAAAAAATTCATCTTCTGAATGAGAAATTCAACAGAGAATATTATAAAAATCCCAGAAATCTTGGAGTTGAAAAATTCAATAAATGAAACAAAAAATATGACTGACAGTGTCAATAACAAATTTGGTTAAGCATAAGAAAGAATTTTTGAACTCGAAGACAGGTATTTTGAAGTAGTCCAGTCAGATAAAAAGGTTTAAGAATAAGCATGAATAAAGATATCCTACAGGATTTTTGAGACACTATTAAGTTAACAAATGTTTACATTATACAAATGCCAGATGGGGAAGAGATGAAGAAAGGCACAGAACACTTATTTAACAAAATAATAGGTGAAAACTTCCCACGTCTAGAAAGATATATGCAAATCCAGATCCAGGAAACTAAAAGATTCCCAATTAGATTCTACCCCAAAAGATTCTCTCCAAGGCACATTATAATCAAATTTTCAAAAGTCAAAGCAAAAGAGAGAATTATAAAAGCTGCAAGAAAAATGTGTCAAGTTGTAAATAAGAAAATATCTAATAGACTACCAGCAAATTTCTCAAAGAAACCTTGCAGGCCAGGATAGAATGAAATAATATATTCAAAGTGTTACGTGATAATAACTGCCAGCCAAAAAGAACAATAGCCAGCATGCTGTCCTTCACAAATAAAGGAGAAGAAAAGACTTTTGCACATAAGCAAAAGCTGAGGGAATTTGTCATAACTTGCCTGGACTTACAAAATATCCTTAACTATCCAAACTATCCAAACTATCATGAAACACGGGAATGTATAAAGCTCACTGTAGAAGTAAAATTCATAATCAGACTCAAAATACCCTATTGCTACAGTGGTACTATGTAAATCTTTCAATCCCTTAACATGAAGGTTAAAAGTCAAACAATCAAAAACAATAACAACTACAATTAGTAGTTAAGAAACACACACACATATGTATATGAAGTATATATTATACACATTATGTATATATGTGTATAGTGTGTATCTATGTATAGTGTACATATAATTTTTATATATTATACATATAAAATGTGTATATATGATATGTATATATACATATATAATGTATATATATTTAATGTATATATAATGTATATATTTTATATATACTAATATTAATGTATATTTTAAGGCAACAAAATATCAAAAATATAACTTTTTGGCAGGGAGGAAAAAAGTCTAGAGTATTTTTCATGTGACTGGAATTAAATTGTTACTAGCTTAAAACAATCTATTGTAACTATAAGACTTCATGTTAGCCCCATAGTAATCACAAATAAATTACAGCAGATACACAAACAAGAAAGAGAAAGAAAACAAAGCTTAGCACCACAGAGAACCACTACACTACAGAGGGAAAAAAGAGAGGGAGTAAGTTCTCATCTATCAAAAATAACTTTGAATGTAATGGATAAAATTCTTTAATTAAAATATATACAGTGACTGAATGGATTAAAGAACAAGACCCAATTATATGCTGCCTACAAGAGAGTCACCTCATTATTAAACACATAGACTGAAAGTGGAGAAATGAAAAAAGACCATCCATTCTAATGGAAATGAAAAGCAAGCAGAAGTAGCCATACTTATATCAAATAAAGTAGACTTTAAGTCAAAAACTATAAAAAGAAAGGAGAAGGTCATTGTATAGTGATAAAAGAATCAATTCAACAAGAAAGTGTAACAATTGTAAATATAGAAACCCAATACCAAAGCACCCAAATATATAAAGCAAATATTACTAGATCTAAAGGGAGAGATTGGCTCCAAAACAGTACTAATAGAAGACTTCAGCACCTCACTTTCAACAGTGGAAAGATCACTTATACAGAAAATTAACAAAGAAATATTGGACTTAAACTGCACCATAGACCAAACAGACCTAATAGGCATTTACAGAACATTCCATCTGAAAGCTGTAGAATATACATTCTTTTCAACTACACATTAAACATTCTCCAAAATAGATCACATGTTAGGCCACAAAACAAGTCTTAACAAAGAAGATAAAGATTATATCAAGCATTTTTTTTCTGACAATGGTATAAAACTAGAAATCAACTAGAAGAAAAACTTCAGAACTTTATGAATACATGTAAACAACATTCTCCTCAATAAGGTAACAATGAAATTAAAAAGGAAATTTAAATTTTTTTGAGAGAAATAAGAATAAAAACACAACATGCCAAAGCCTATGAGACATAGCAAAAGCAGTCATAAGAAGGAATTTCATAGCAATTAATGCCTATAACAAAAAAGTAAAATGATTTATATGAAGCAATCTAAAGATACACTTCAAGGAACTAGAAATGTAAGAACAAAACCCAAAGTTGGTAGAAGAAAGTAAATAATAAAGATCCACTAGAATTAAAAAATAGAGATTAGAGTTAAAAGATCAATGAAACAAAGTTGTTATTTTTTTGAAAATATAAACAAAATTGACAAATGTTTAGCTAGACTAATACAAAAAGAGAAGACTCGAAATCAGAGGTGAAAAAGTAAACATTACAACTCATACCACCGAAATAAAAAGGATTATTATATATCTATATGACTATCTATCTACCAACAAATTTGACAATCTAGATGAAATAATAAATTCTTGGACCCCATACAATCTAACAAGACTGGATTATGAAGAAATAGACAATGGGAACAGACCAATAAGGAGTAAAGAAATTGAATCAGTAATAAAAAGTCTTCCATCAAAGAAAAGCCCAGGACATGATGGCTTCACTGCTGACTTCTTGCCAAACACTTAAAGAAGAAATACCAATTCTTTTCAAACTATTCCATAACATTGGAGAAGAGGAAACACTTCCAAACTCACGTTACAAGGCCAGCATCACCTTGATATCAAAACCAGAAAAGAATACAACAAAAAAAGAAAATTATAGGCTAATATCTCTGACAAACATAGATACAAAATTGCTCAACAAAATATTAACCAACTCAATTTAACAGCAAATTAAAAAGATTATTCACTATGATCAAGTGGGATTCATCCCAGGAATGCAAGGATGATTCACCATCAGCAAATCCATAAGTGTTATATATTATATTAACAGAAAGAAAGACAAAAACATAGGATGATTTTAATACATTCAGAAGAAGCATTTGACAAAATTCAACATCCAGTTGCAAGAAATTCATCAAATTAAGTATAAAAGGTATGTACCTCAACACAATAAAGGCCATATACAAGAAATCACCAGATAACATCATAATGAATGGGAAGTTCCCTCTAATACCAGGAATAGGACAAGAATGCCCACTCTCACCACTTGCATTCAATGAAGTACAGGAAGTTGTAGCCAGAGAAATTAACCAAGAGAAAGAAAAAAGCAAACAAAATGGAAAGGAGGAAATCAAATTGTCCCTGTTTGAAGGTGATAAGATTTTATATATAACATACAGAAAACCCTAAAGATTCCACCAAAAAAAATTATTAGAATTAAGAAATCTAAGTCAATTCTAATCAGTAAAGTTGCAGGACATCAAATGGACATATACAAATCAGCAGCATTTCCATATGCTAACAGTGAACTATTTGAAAAAATATCAAGAAAGCAATCCCATTTAAAATAGCTACAAAAAGTAAGATACCTATGAATAAACTTAAGCAAGGAGGTGAAAGATCTCTATACTGAAAACTATACAACATTGATGAAATAAATTGAAGAGGACACAAATAAATGAAGAGAGACTCCATGTTCACAGATTAGATTAATTCTTAAGTTGTTAAAATTTCCACTACTAACCAAAGTATTCTACAGATTTAATGCAATCCCTATCAAAAATACCAACGACATTACTCACAGAAATAGGAAAAAAAATTTTAAAATTCATCTGGAACCACAGAAGACTCTCAATAGCCAAAACAATTGTGAGCAAAAAGAATTGAACTGCAGTCATTACAATTCTAAACATACTACCAAGCTATAATAACCAAAATAACATGGTATTTGGCATAAAAGTAGACCCATACACCAATGGAAGAGAATAGAGATCCCAGGAATAAACTCACACACCTATGCCAATTGCCTTTTCATAAAGTTGATAAAAACACATATTGAGGAAAAAATAGTCTCTTCAATAAATGGTGCCAGAAAATTGGATATCCACATGCAGAAGAATGAGACTAGACTTCTACCTCTCACTATATATAAAAATCATGTCAAAATGGATTTAAAGATGTAAATGTAAACCCAAAACTACAATACTAGAAGAAGGTGTAGAGAAAATACTTCACGACATTGGGCTAAGGAAGGATTTTTTAGGTGAGATCTCAAAAGCACAAGCAACAAAGGTAAAAATATGGGATTACATAAAACTAAAAAGCTTTTTCACAGCCAAGGAAACAAGAGAATGAAGAGATAACTGACTGCATGGAAGAAAATGTTGACAAACTATACATCTGACAGGAGTTAATATCTAGAATACACGGGTAATAGCAAAAAAACCAAAATAATCCAATTTTAAATAGGCAAAAGACCTTAATAGATATTTCTCAAAAGACATACCAATGTTTAACAGGTATATGAAAATATGCTCAGCATCATTAACCATTTAAATATAAATGAAATGCAAATGAGGTACCATCTCTCTCCAGTTAGGAGTATTATCAAAAAGACAAAAGATAGCAAGTATTGATGAGGATGTGAAGAAAAGGGAATCCTTAACATTGTTAGTGGGAATATAAATAAGTATAACTACTACAGAAAACAGTAAGAAGGTAACACAAATAATTAAAATAGAACTACCGTATGATCCAGCAATCCCACTACAGGATATATACCCAAAGTAAATGAAATCAATACATCAAAGAGATGTCTGCAGTTCCATGTTTATTGCAGTACTAGTCACAATAGTCAAGACTTGGAATCAACCCACATGGCCAACAATAAATACATAAAAAAAAGAATAAAGAAAATATGTTATGTGTACACAACGGAATACTATTCAGCCATAAAAAGAATAATATTCTGTCATTTGAGACAAAATGGGCAAACCTGGACGACATTTTGCTAAGTAAAATAAACCAGACATACAAAGAAAAATACCACAGGATCTCATTCATACGTGAAATTTTTAAAAACTTGATTTTATATTAAATAGAAGTTGAGAATAGAAAGGTGGAAGTTGATTTTATATTACATAGAAGTTGAGAATAGAAAGGTGGTTACCATAAATTGGGAGGGGATGGAGGAGAGAAGGATGGGGAGTTTGGTTAATGGGTAAAAGTTGCATTTAGATAGGAAAAATAAGTTATGGTGTTCTACTGTGCAGTAGGGTGACTATAGTTAATAGTAAATTATATATTACAAAATAGCTACAAAACAGGTTTTTGAATGTTGTCATCAAAAAGAAATGTTAAATGCACAAGGTGTTGAATATGCTAACTACCTTAGTTTCATCATTATATGATGGATACATGTATCAAAAAATCAAATTGTATGTTTCCCTGTGATGTGTTGATCGGAAAAAAAAAAAACGGTTACCAACAACAGTTAGTGTGTACTGAATGCTTACTGTGTTGCACACACTGTACTACTAACTCTACACCCACTGTGCAGTTCAGTACTCCCAACAGCACAGAGCACCAGACATTATTACCCTATGTCACAGAGTTATAAGAGGATCCCTAGAACGGTGAAGCAACATACCCAAAGCACTATCTGACAACAGAAACCAGGATATATAGTTAGCTACAAGACATGTGTTTTTAGTTACTCAAATGCATGGCTCTTGGTTGCCCTGTTTCCCCCAGGAAAGTCATGCATGTATGAGAGATCAGTGACTACAGTCTACCTACATTTACTCCTCCTATATGTTTTACAGAATAAAAGTTTCCAAATAATTGAACTTCTAGTCTTTTTTGCCATGCTATTCAAGATCCCTTGAAAGTGCTCAAGGTTGTCATTGTCCGAAAAACTGAATAGGTGGGTGTGGTTTTCCAGAGAAAAAATTTTAAAATTGTTCTGAATCCGCAAGTAAAGCTACTACATACAAGAGACACTATGTTTTTTAGGTCTCTACTGCTTATTTCTCCTCTACTTGCTATCAACTTAAATAATTGACTTTTCACATAGCATTTACTTATGTTTCTTATATTCATTCTTCCTTCCCTTTGTTATTTTGTTATTTTTTTTCTCTTTGTCTATGCAAATGGAAACTAAAGCTTAGAGAGAAAACATACTTGAATACGGTCACTCAGCTCCTAAGTGGTCCTGATAAGGAAAAACCCACCTATGTTAGATGCTACCATGAAATGTGCAACCAGATTCAAACCTCCCAAGAGTTTATATGGTCTGACAACTCAAAAAGACAAACTTCTCATTATGCTGAAAATGAAACTGCCTAGACTTGTCATTCCACACCATATGGCTAAATCCCAGCTGACAGGAAGCTCATTTCTGCAACACACTGGGCTCATTTCACTGAGTAGGTTGATGCAAGATTTGTGGGGTGGTCATTTCCAAGTCTTTTTAGCAATGATAGCAGCAGTGATATTTATTTTGATGCTTCCTTTCTACATTTCACATAAAAAAGCAAATGTTCCTAATGATGAAGAGAGACAGATTTTATGCTGCATTATTCTCTAAATGAAATACCGCAAACATAGCTGCAAACAACAACGAAAATACCCACCTGCTTTGAAGTGACCAAAAACTATCATCATTTCTCAGTCTTCAGTCTAAGTAACTGTGGGGTAGGGCAGGGTAGAGGTTAAGTTCTGAAGTGATACCATCACAGAGTTTTGTATGTTAAGATTAAGCCAAAGTGTTTGGACGTTTAAAATTATCCTGTGTCTTTGCAAAGTCAGATGTTAAAGTGGTGAAATGACTCATGATGCACCAAGGAATTAACAGGAAATGCCAAATTCACTCGGATAGAATGATCTGGGTGTGAGATGACACCATTTTTTCCCCCAGGCATTTTTTTACAGTTGGCACAGCAAATTATTCTTTTTTTTTTTTTTTTTTTTGAGATGGAGTTTCACTATGTTGCCTGGGCTGGAGTGCAGTGGCACAATCTTGGCTCACCACAACCTCCACCTCCTGGGTTAAGCAATTCTTCTGCCTCAGCCTCCCCAGGAGCTGGGACTACAGCTGTGTGCCACCACACCTGGCTAAGTTTTGTATTTTTAGTAGAGATGGAGTTTCACCATGTTGGCCAGGCTGGTCTTGAAATCCTAACCTCATGATCCACCCACCTGGGGCTCCCAAAGTGCTGGGATTACAGATGTGAGCAAGTGCACCTGGCCCAAAGCGCTCTTAAACATGAGGATAGCTCAAAGTCTCTGGGTTTCCCTCCACACCAGCCAAGAATTAAAACAGAAAATGCCATTTCTACAAAAAGAGAAAAGCATAAATTGTGAAAAAAGGAGGTCTTAACATATTTACATGTAATGAAGTGCACTGAGGCTGGAGTCTATAGGCAGGGGTTTGAACATGGGCCCTACCGCTTACTGGCACTTGATCTTGGGCAATGTTCCCCTTCTGAAAATGAGACCAAATAGAGGAGGCAGCAAGTATAGGGCTTTAAGGTAAAGTCCTCTATGTCCAACATGCCTGGTTGGGAATTCTAGCTGTCAGCCATGCTTTGGTTCACCTTTCCCTATGGCTCAGCTCAACTGTGTCATCTGTAAAACAGGGGTGATAAAAACGGTGTCTACTCCACAAGGTGTTTCTGAGGTGTAAATATAATAATGCATATCAGGCATAGTACCTAAATCATAGCAAGTAATCAATAGACTTTTTATAAAAAGATTATCCACATAAAGAGCTTTAAAAAATAAGTTACAAGTGGTCCCCAGAGGATACAGAGGTGGAAAAGAATCAAACTATACTAAGACTCCAATGTCTCAACTTTTCCCTTTCAAATCCTCACTGACATGGTTTGGCTGTGTCTCCACTCAAATCTGATCGTGAATTGTAGCAACCGTAAGTCCCCATGTGTCATGGAAGGAACCCAGTTGGAGGTAACTGAATCATAGGGGCGGGTTTTTCCTATGCTGTTCTCATGATCATGAGTAAGTCTCACGAGATCTGATGGTTTCATAAAGGGTAGTTCCCCTGCACATGCTCTCTTGCCTGCTGCCATGTAAAATGTGCCTTTGTTCTTCCTTTGCTTTCTGCCATGATTGTGAGGCCTCTCTAGCCACTTGGAACTGTGAGTCCATGAAACCTCTTTTTCTTTATAAATTACCCAGTCTAGGGTATGTCTTTATTAGCAGGGTGAGAACAGACTAACACACTTGCCTACAACCCAGAGAAATCTTGGTCCTTTATCTATTTTATTTATTGGGACTATGTATGAAATTTTATTTTTAAAAGCTTTGGTCACCGGAAAACATTGTTTAAAAATGTCTTCTCTAGGTAACTCTAATTTTACAGATATAAAAAAGCAAGGCCCTGAAAGACAAAGGGAGTTGTTTCAGATCTTGCCACAGGTTGACCACTGATAGGATTAGATTGCACCTGGCTTTATCGTCTTTGCACCCTGCATTTTTGGCTCCATTAAAGCCCCATAAGGATGGTCACTTCCATCTTTTGACTATGCTGAGCTCACGATGGCCAGGATGAGATTGGGACAGGAGAGTATAATGGGGCCAGTAAGAGTGTTAGGGAAGTCGGGGCAAATACAAGTGTGAGAGTTGGGGGTGAAGTGATAAAATATATGTTCATACATGTACATATGTGTGCATTTGACCATGATAGGCATTCAAGATCCACTGAATTTGAGAGTCTGGCAAAATATCCAGGTGAAGAAGATCCAGAATTCAAGGAAGATAACAGGCTGGAGATGAAGCTCTAAGAGTCATCCAGAAAGGAAATTAGACGTGTATGTGTACTGAGAGAGGAAGAGAGAAATAGACCAGACAAGCTGATTGTGAAAGGAGGTAAATACCAATAAAAAATACAGGAGTAATGGAAGACAAAGAAGATGCAGAGTGCAAATAATAATGCAGAGATAAATATAATTTCAAGTAAAAGTACCTTATAATAAATAATACTAATAATTTAAGATAATAACACCTAGCACTTATTGGACACTTAGGATTTTGGCCAACTCAGTACTTTACATAGATGATTTCATTCAATCATTTTAGCAGTCTCAGAAGATAGATATTTCTATTATACCAATTTTATAAACAGGTAATCAAGCAGGCACAGAGAGGTTAGATACTTTGCTTAAGGTTACACAGCTAGTAAAGGATAGAAATTGGGTTAAAAATGGGTTAATTCTAGAGCCTGAGATTTTAATCACTGTGCTACAGTGAATCTCAGGGAGCTAAAGAAGGAAAAGTAGCATTAGCATTAATAGTAATAGTACTACAAGCAGTAACAGCAGCAACAGCACCTATGGTTGACTGAGTACTATTTTGTGCTAGGGGCTGTGATAAGTGGATGTAACAGAGTCTCATTTAATCTTAGGGACAACTTAAGATGGGAGATGTTCTTAGCCTTATTGAGCAGAAAAGGAAACTGGCCTAGTGATGCCAGCAACTTGCCCAAAGTCACAAAACTAGTGGGTGACAGCAGGAATTAAAAGCCAGGTCAGCTTGAGTTCCAGGACCCTTAAATCACCATGCTAGATCATTTCAGTGTACAGCCATCAAAGATTCATTTGTTATGTGCTCAAATTCAATAATTCCAACAGCGAGATCATAGAAATTTCTGCAAATATTTTTGGTAACGAATTCCCAGTGTTTTCACCAGAGCTTCTAATTCAGTAAATCAGAATTGGAACTATGAACCTAAACCCTTCCAAAGTTTCCTAGATGATTCTTCAGTTGCAACCAGGTTTAGGAATCGCTGTATCATTTATGCAAGTCTGGAATGCATCAAGCACGACTGCCAGTCTGTGAGTACAGGATGTGCTAAATGAGACTTCTTTGGATAAGCACTCATTCTCACACAAAGCTCAGTGTTGAAAGATGTGCCAAAAAGACTTGACAGCTTGAGAAATTTCCACTAGGGGACAAGACTTAGAGAGGTTCAACTGCCTTGCTTTAAAAGAATCCAGGAAACTGGCCTAAATCACTCTTCTAGACACCATTTGTCTTAGTCAGTTCAGGTTGCTGTAACAAAGTACCATAGCCTGGGTGGCTTATAAACAACAGAAATTGATTTCTCATAGCTCTGGAGGCTGGAAGTCTGAGATCAGATACCAGCCTGGTCAGGTTCTGGTGAGGCTCCTATTACAGGTTGCAGACTGCTAACTTCTTGTACCCTCTCATGTCAGAGAGGGATCTCTGGTCTTTTCATCCCATTGGAAGGACACTAAGCCCATTCATGAGGGCTTCACCCTTATGACTTAATTACCCCTCAAGGCTCCACCTCCTAATACCATTAACTTGGGAGTTAGGATTTTGACATACGAATTTTGGGAGGACACATCCTGTTTGTAACACCATTGTGCTTCTCCTCTAACATGTACATAGTAACATCAAACAAGTTAAATGATTTCCTTACCTAAAACTCGTAATCTTTCAGCTCCTACTACCACTTCATTATCGTCTGCAGAGAAGAGCAATTTTCCAGAAACAGTTTTTACCTCAAACTTTTTGCCATAAGCTTCTACAGCCTTTGGACCTGAGAGGAGAGAGAGGAGACAGGGAGAGAGAGAGAGAGAGAGAGAAACAAGCAAACAAAAAAACCCCATTAGTCTCATCGCTTTGACTACAAAAAGCTTTTCATAGAACATACACATCTAACAAGATTGCATGGGAGTTCAGTGTTCAGTGGACTGGTTTTCAAAAGCTGACCATGAAAATCAGTCTAATGACTTCAGCCAGGTCTTGTCAATTACTTTTAATAATTTATTCTTGGGCTATAGTTTTGAAGACCACCAAGCCTTTCCCCCAGACTAATCCTTGACTGTGATTTCCTTCAGCTAACCACCAAATTACTGTCAAATAGCTGTGGATTTTTGCTTGTATATATCAAGGCACCAGAGGCTCAACACTTCTTGAGGCAATCACATACCTTTGGCCCTCCCTAATTATCAGAAAGAACTTTTTAAAATTCAGCTCAAATGTGTTTAACTTTGTACCCTTAACCTACTGGTTGCATTTGACACCAAGAGAAATCTATTTCCTTAGTATATAGATTATTTCCTAGCAGAAATGGTTATTGTAATTAATTGTCTTAGAAGTTGTCCAATCTTTCATACTAGGATTTTGTTCAGTGAAAACTAAATTTAGATGGTCTATCAGATGCCAACGGATGCTGTTCTTGAATGTGGAGCTATAATACTGCACAAGGAAGTCAAGCCCCTGATTCCATAGCATCTATATTCTGATGGACACACACCAATATACATTTAAAATTTTATTATGAAACCATAAAACTGCAGAAAGTTTTAGGTACTATGCAAAAAGTAAAACAGATTGATGAATTAGAATTTTTAAAAGAAGAAAGCATTCTAATCTATCTGAGCTAGATCTACTGGATCTACCTGAATACCTGAATTTCATGAGGTTCTCAAAAGCTGGTCTACAGAAATGCACAGGAATAATCCAGGAGTATAATCATTCTCACCGAACCTAGCTCAGATCAAAAGAAATTCATCTCTTCATCTAGAAGTTCCTACAGAAAAATATTTGAGGGAGGGTAGAGTCTAGAAATATTGTAGTTTTTCCAAAATTGTTCAGAAGATTCTGACATGGAATTGTTTTCTTTCTGATATTTCTCAAAAGAGTGTCACTTAATAATAAATAGCAATGAGAGAGTCCCAGTGCCTTTCAGCCAAGGACCACTAGGAACACACCTGCTGTTGAACAAATTGGGTTTATTACTCACTGCAGTGAGGGACAACACACAACATAAGGAAAACCATAGGGCATCTCAGAAAGAAGCTATGAGAAAGGACTTCTCAGAGGATGTGACCTTATATTAGATTATTTTGGGGAACATAGAGGGAAATAAGGCTTTACCCTGGATTAAATACTATCAGGAAATGGGAGTAAATCTTATCTAGAAGAAAGATAGACCAGGGAAATGCTAAAAATGTGGCGAATAAAGAAACAGAGTCACTCATATTAGCCAGGAGAGGGGGATGTTTGGTCTTTTTTGTGATCTGGAAAATGTTGATAGTTTTGCTATGTACACACATGACCAGAGTTGTGTTTGTGTGTTTGTGTTGTGTTTTGTCTTGATCCACCAGAGCCACTGAACCGCCTTGATTGGTGCGCGTGTTCTGTGAAATTATATACATTGAAGCAGGAAAATGCTAAGGCCAGGGTGATAGTGCCAGCCAGCCACTGGGCATCTGGGGTGGTTTTTCTCTTTGTCAAGACTGTCGGACTAGGAATCAGAAGACACGAATTATTTCTCATCTCAGTCTTATTCTGTGGCAACATGATTTGGGGCAAATCATTTGATCTTTCTGAACCTCAGTTTCTGCATCTATAACACTGGACTATCACTGCCTACTCTATCGACTCTATAGAAAGTTTGAAAGGATCGAATGACATTGTGTTTATAGAAAGAAATCTAGGGTGGTAAAGTGCTGCGAGTGTAGGAGAGAGTGGACATCACCACTCTTGTGGACATCCCCATTCTACTGCAGTGGTGACAACACATGGAAAAGAATGCATGATGAGTACTTATTAGTGCACTTTTCTTACTCACATAATCACGTCTATTCGGCAGACCTCATCCCTTGCCAGTATGTCCACACCAGCCCTCTAACACAAAGAAGGACATTGGAAAGGCTCCCTAATGAGTAGGAGATTGAAACAGCAGAGATAGGACAGCACGTCCAAGCATCATGGAACCTGGAAGTCATCTTATCTGACCACTTTGATGCTGCAGATGAGGAGAACAAACAGCGGCGTGGTGGAGGGCTCTCGCAAAGTTAGAGACAATGGCAGGTCTGGGTCTGGAATGGAGCTCTGAGAATTATTCCACAGAAGGCAAGGGGTATTTATTTGTCTAGGAAGGAGAAGGGGTCTGGGGCCAGCACATCTGGAACATCCAGGAAATGAGCTCTGTGAGGATAAGCAGAGATAGAAAACTGGAGACAAGAGCCAGAAGGAAATCTTAAAAGAGCTGAGATGTCCAATGAGGGATTTGACTTCAGTTTTTCTGCAAAGGCTAAGATGCAGCTCTCTTCTTGATGGAATCAAAACCTTGAATAAAATCTATATTATATTTGTCAATGCTTTAGGGTTATTACTTTATTTTTGTGAGGAGGTAGATCGAGAATGGGAAGTTAATGAAGTACTAATGAATGAATGAATGAATGACCTCAGGATAGGCACAGGGTGAGCAGAGTTTGCCCATTTTTGATCCATTCATATAAAAAAAGTGGTTGTATAACTTGGGGACACACATGCTTGGACTTCTTCTCTGTGGACCTGGGCAGTATCATCAACCTGGTCCCTGAGGAGTTAAGGACACCTTCCTGTGTTACTTTGAACTTACGAACAGCTGTGAGGCATACAGGAGCATATACTAAAGGACTATAGCAGTATAGAAAGTATGCTTCAGCAATCAGAGAACACAAAGTACAATTAAGTTATCTTGCTTTCCAGGGCTTCACAGAACATAAAGTGGAATTTACCAAGAGCCACAACCATTTGGGTATCTAAAGCTCAGTAATTGGTAATTTTAGCCAAAACCCCACAGAGCAACTGCTGACTCAGTGGTGCAGACCGCTTGTCCTTTGTTGATTTCACCTGGGGCTGCCAAATTCCCTGGACATGGCTGGAATCCTTAAAAATGACTCTAGAGAAAAATGCAAATGGAGCTGGAGACAGCCCAGGAGGTCACATGTTGAACTCACTGTTCTCCAGGATGGAAAAAACCACTATTACTAATGTGAAACTAATCTTGAGTTAATCCCCCTCTGTGTAGTCTATGTGTGGAGTCCCTCCTTAATTAATCTCCTAAACAGGGAGGAGAACTGGAGTCCCATCAGGATGCATCAACAGTCTCCATGAATCTGGGAGGTGCAAAGGCCTGGTGGCCTTCAAACCTAATTTCTCTCCCCAACTCTCTTAATACTAGGACCCTTCCCCACTCCCTCATGATGCTGTCCAAAGCATCTCCACTGCTTTCCTCCATGTAGGTAGGAGGGTTCCCCATTCAGACCCACTATTGAGATACTAAATCAGCAGCCTGCCTTATGGTCAAATAGGCATTTGTGTTCTAATTTGAGAACTTAACTGTCATGTGAAACATTGTTTCCTGTGAAAAGACTTCCTGGACATCTAACATTAGAATTGCTAATGGGTTTTTGAGACATTCTTTAGGTAAGTAAAATTCTTTATTCCTCAGGATTGCCTTCGTAGACCTCACTACTGAGAAGACAGGAGTGATTTGTTTTCCAATAAGTACAGCACCAGCACAACAGGCATTAGAAGGTATTGTCTGCTGGGATGGCTGGGTGCTTTTCCATCGTGTGCATGTAAAAGGAGTGTATTGAAGGAAAACTTTTAAGGTGTATGTGCTGCATGTGTGTGTGTATTGTGTGTTTAGAATGATGTTTTAAACATATCTATTATCTTCTCCAGAATTCATCGTAGGGAGACAGAAAACAAACACCAAATATTATTGGAGGGATAGAGTCAAGAATAGTGACACAGGAGGAGGGAGAAGGAGGAAGAAACAAGGGAAGAGGGGAAGAAGAAGAGAGACGAGAGGAGAGAAGGGGAAGGAGAGAGATAAAGGGGTGAGAGGAGAGAGGGGAAGGAAAAGGGAGAGAAGCACTGAAAGGGAGAGGAAAAGGGGCGTCAGAAGAGTAGGGAGAGGAAGAGGTGGGGGGAAAAATAGACTGACTCACTCTTTTGCTGAGTAATAGTCATTTGGGCAGTTCCAGCTTTATCAAAACAAAATCTCTCAAGTAAACCAAATCTCTCACTACAAATAAATGGGAAATGATCAACAGGCTAAATAAGTTCCTTTTGAATGTGAAAATCTGGGAGCTGGAGGTTGGATTTATTACCCTCCTGGAGCCAATTTTCACACAAGCTGCTTAAATCATTGCTTACTGAAGCTGTTTATTTAATTATTTAGCATTGTGACTGTGGACCAGATGTTATATAAGCAAGGCGGAAGATCCAGTCACACGCTGAAACAACATGTTTATGGATTATGGGCTCTGCTGGGCAGCAGTTCCTTCAATCCCTGAGTTTCTTGATGGGCGGATGGTCCAAATCACCCACTGGCTGTGAATCTCTAGACATCCATATGCAGCAGTCCAGGGGCAGAGTGGGAGTGAGGCTGTCTCACCAGGATTGAAGACTCTGGGCACAAAGGTACCTGTTTCCCCATGGCTTATTAGTGGGTTCCAGATATTTTATTCACAATAACAGTAAAGTTTCAAGGCATTTGGGTAACTGGCTTCTCAAAATGTCCATCTGTATACTTTTCTCTTATCCCTGAAGCCAAACAAATGGCGTTTTCTGTCTGTAAGTATAACAATGCCATTCACACATACATTCCTTTTCCCTTCCACTGTGGGGGTGCATAATGCCTCCCTGTTCACTGCTTACAGTGTGGGCATTGATTGTGCTGCTTAACATGTTACCAAATCATGAGGTCCATGTTTATCACTATAATCATGATTGTGAATAACCAGTCCTTGTTTAGATTTCAGGAATTTATAGCTTAAAACCCAGTGGGTGTTTTCCACAGCTGTTAGACGCAGATCTGCTATATTAAGAGGAATTACACACAAACGTACTCAGTAAAGATACATCCACATCTTGCAATTGAGTTAGGTTCAAAGTCAGCACGTACAGCAAATATGGCATGGGTTCAAACTATAGTTAAAAATCCCTTTCACAGCCCATAAAGTATGGTCCCTGGCTTTGTAGATACTGCGTTCTTCTCTCAACCAATCCAACACAGCCTGTTTTTCCTCCAGCACTGGAGCAAGAAACTTTTCCTTGGTTGAGCACCAGATGAAGCAGCTGGCTTATATTTAGGGGCCATGTTCTGTGAAAATCTGCTTAGAAAAAAAAATTTTTTTTCTTACCCCACTAAGTAGGTAGAAGTTTTTTTTCTTAGCCCACTAAGTAGGTATCATTAGATTTCATAAGTTTAAATTGTGTACAGATGGAATTCTACCCTCTAGTAGAATCATGGAACACATGCTACATTCTCTTTCTCAACACAGTGTGTTAGCACACTTTATTTTCAAGTTCATATGGTGTTTCCTTTGACCATTAATTCTGTTTTCTGAGTGCCTAGCATGGGCCAGGCACTGCTAAATTCTCCCTTTTCTTACCTGTTATAAGCTGAGTTAGCACTTTAGTCTGGTCATTGAGAATGTTCACTGTAACATTTCGGGCAGACTTGAAGTACAGGGCATTACCCTACAATAAGAAAATAAGAGAAACACATGAAAATGATATATTTCTAAACGAAAAGAACTGTCATTACAACTCTCTGCTGAAATGGCTTTAGCCAAGTTCCAATCAATGTGTCTTTACTCGAAAACTCCAAATGTTTAATGATCCCTACATACATGATAATTAACTAGCAACTATCTAAAACAGATTTCCTCCAAAGAAATACACACATACACACACACACACTCACACAGTATAGATTCCCCCAGAACACACACACATTATGTTTGAATCAGAGACAACCAAGACACAAAGCCCATTAGATCTGACTGAAAATATTAGTTAGTCTTGGTACAAAGAATGATCAGAAATGAATGATAATCTAATGTCATCCTTTCTTCAAAAGAGTCATGCAGAGTCCTTACAGAAGAGCAGGAAGGTTCTGTAAAATACCCAGGATCTGCCCCTTGGGCATACCCACCAACTATAAGAATCCTTTGTGGAGATGTTTGCAATGCATGCATAAAAACCCAGGAGATGTGATGCCCCCAGGTATGCCTCTGCCTGCCTTTTCTTCCTTTTCTTGTCTCCAGATTCCTCTTCCTACAGACTGTCTGTGCCTGTATCTACTCTGCCCTTTATCTAAAGGGCTCCCCAACTCTTTCACACAGTGGTACACATTTCTGGGCATGACTCAGAATAGGACTTGGCCCCCCCCCCTTTTTTTTTTTTGAGACGGAGTCTTGCTCAGTCGCCCAGGCTGGAGGGCAGTGATGCGA
>NW_012108363.1:7145497-7174837 GCF_000951045.1 Mandrillus leucophaeus
ATGTTAGCCAGGATGGTCTCGATCTCCTGACCTCGTGATCCGCCCGTCTCGGCCTCCCAAAGTGCTGGGATTACAGGCGTGAGCCACCGCGCCTGGCCACACACGTTTTGTTGAAAGTCCTGACACTGAATATTTTAGGTTTCATGGGATGTATATCCCTGTTGTAACTACTCAACTCTGCTGTTTCAGTGTAAAACTTGTCTTAGGCCATACATAAACAAAGAGGGTATAACTGTATTTCATTAAATATTATTCATGGAAAATGACATCTAAATTTCATAAAATTTCAATTTTATATTTAAAATGTAATATAAACTGAATATGCCATGAGATATTATTCTTTTTGTGTTTTGTCTCTCCCTCCTATCACTTAAAAACATGAAAACCATTCTTAGATCACTGGTGATACAAGAAGAGGCAGAGGGTTGAATGTAGCTCAAAGGCCATTGCGTGCCAACTCTTGGTTTAGAAGCTGTCATTTTCTTAGGGTAAAGCAAAGCCAGAAATTAAAGGATGAATCTCTGACAAAGAACATGGAAAAAGGAATCTGGCAGGCATTCCTATCTTTCTGAACCTTTGTCACCATATGGTATATACCTGCCTGAAAATTCAATAATAACTCAATGCATTGAGCCCCAAATATGTAAAAATCATTGTCCTACAAGTTGTGAGCAAGCAGAAGGTAGGCAAAGCTCAGTCTTTACCTTTTAAGTCTTATATTCTAATGGAGACTAGGAGATGGTCACAAATATGCTAGGCAGAGAATAACAAGAGTGATTACGGAGCTACAAGATGTTTGGGGACTTCCCTGAAGGATGAGATTACTCTCAGCTTGGGGCTGTGGAGTGGGAAGCAAAGAAGAGTTCCTGACGGAATGAATACTTGGGCTAAGCCTTGAAAAGAATAGATACAATTTTATCTATTGAAATGAAAAAAGAAGGTCATGGAGGTAAGAAAATTGTGGGCTGTTTAATGTCTTTTTCCTTCTAAAACTGGTGGGGATGCAGACTGGATTGACCAGTCCAGTCCAGCCACCTGCACACGGCAGAATGGCAGCCAACACCCATCCCCAGGTGGCTTTCAAAACTGGAGGAAAGGGGAGGGAATGTGATATCACTTCAATCAAGATTTATGCTCTCCTGGTATGAAAGGTGCAGATTTTGATATTTGTATTTGATAGCAACCATATCATCACAGCCTGTTTTGATATGATGTGGCTGCCAGAAGTTACTTACTTTAATAATCCTAGAGTGTAGTATATTTTCCTTGCTCTCTGAAGAGCTAACAATCTGATCTGGGAATTCAGATAAATAGTGAAAACCACAAGATAGCAGACAAAAACTCCCACATTCAGGAAAGGCTTTGAACTCTCAGCGTGGCTGGAATCCTGAGGGAAGACTAACCAGAGGAAAGCTCAGCTGGTTTTCACTTTTCCTCCTAACAAAAGGGCAGGCTGATCACAGCAGCACTGTTTCTATCTAACACTTAACTTAGGTAACAAGTTAGACTGACCTTGTAAAGTAAATGTGCAGTGTGAGCTTTGGAGTCAAACAATTTAGGCTTTATAGCAACTCTACTTCTATGGTAACTGTGTGGCCTTGGGTAAATCATTTCTCTTTTAGTTTCTGCATCCGTGAAATGAAGTTAAAGGCTACATAATGATGTTGAAAAAAAGACCCCTCAAAATCAAGAAAAATAGGTGTAAAGTACCTGCAATGACTCTGGAAATACTTTAAAACTATAAACAAACAAACAAACAAAAGCTACATTAGGCGAGCTCCTTAGAGAAATGGCTGACACTAGTTCTGGGGCAAGAAATCCTCAACATGAGGCTGCAGCATCTTTTAATGCCAGAAAGGAAGTGTTTAAAAAACAAAAAACAAAAAACCTTACAATCAGGGGTATGTCAAAGTGACACAGAAGACAATCGAAAGAACTCTCAACAGCTAAAGCTGAAAGCATTTGAGGAACAAAACAAATAATGCAGTATTGCATTATAACCCAGAGCATAAAATAAATATCCATGAGTGTATACAGATATAAATGAACAGATAAAAGAGGATGAATAGTCAAATCTACCCAGATAGAGGAATTCCAAAAAATCTACATGGATGAACTCCTCACTCCTTAATGGTGATTTGTGCCTAGTATCTTCATTTCTAAGAGCACCGTATAGAAAGGGAAGTAAAAGAGTAATTTTACAGTTGAGATATCTGACCAACACTACCTCAGCCAGCTGACCAAAATCAACATGAAGACTGGTATATTATGTTGATAGCATGCACCCTTCATATGATAAAAAGACAACGGCACTTTGCCTCTGTGGTCTTCCTCCTCGACATTCATAATCCCCATCTAAACATGAGGAAATAGCAAATATCAATTGATGGCCATTTTACAAAATACCTTACCAGTACTCTTCAAAACTGTCGAGGTCATCAAAACCAAAGAAAATCTGAGACATCATCACAGCCAAGAGCGTAGGGAGACATGAGAGCTATACATAACGTGGATAGAAACCTTGGACAGAAAAAGGATATTACTTAAAAAAAAAAAAAAAAAAGGTAATCGAAATAGAGGGTGGACTTTCATAATAATGTATCATTATTG
Organism: Mandrillus leucophaeus; assembly: GCF_000951045.1. Classification (NCBI taxonomy): domain Eukaryota; kingdom Metazoa; phylum Chordata; class Mammalia; order Primates; family Cercopithecidae; genus Mandrillus; species Mandrillus leucophaeus. Next base: position 7,148,108 of record NW_012108363.1, read on the forward strand.
GTTCATTAATTGTGACAAAAGTCACCTACCAATGTTAGATATTAATAGGAAAGCCTGAGTTTGGTATGTATAGAAACACCCTGTACTCACTTCACAGTTTTATGATACATATAAAACTATCATAAAATATAAAGTATTTTTATATATAATTGAAAGCTGTATTAGGCTGCAAAATTCTAAGATCTTGAGTTTCAGGAAGAGACCTTGGAAAGGACCCCATCTTTGAGTAGGCAGGGAGTTTCATACACTGTGGACAAACGATTTCACTTTTGATCACATTAGAAAATTCTCCCTTATACTGAGACAAAATATATTTCCATGAGATTTTGCCTTTGGAAATACTAAAGGAATAGTCCATGGGTCCTCTCACAGCAAGTTCTTCACCCAGGGCTCTCTCTGCACAACCATTCTTCTGGAAGGCTCGCAACACTGGGTAGTCAGAATGCAGTGACTTCTCTGCAGTCATTATCAAAAGGCATTGGTTGCAGTGATCTGGGTTTACTAAAATAACAGCAATTTTGAATATCCCCTGGAAAAAAACTGACTTCTACAAAGTAAGATTTGTCATTAAAATCACTTCCAAAGGATAGTTTGTTTCTCTTCAGCAAGCATCAAATATCTCTACTATTAACATTATTATTTTCGATAGGATGCTTTGTCTCTGAATTGATCCTTTTAAAAGCAGAACAAGTTACTGAACAATACTATAGTACAGTTATTTCTATTTTCTTGGAGTCTCTTTTTATAAATATGCTTGGGTAGATTTCTATTGTTTTGAAAGTTTTTTTCCAGTCATGAATAATGAAGCTACACTGTGAAGCTCTTTCTCAAAATAAGCTGGGAAACAGTCCAGTTTTCCCATTGTAGCATTCCTATTCAGCTACTCTCTGCACTGTGCCCAAATTTGGGAGCATTTTGGTCTCTCTCAATACTTCACTAAGTTTAGCTGTTTTGTCTCAATGATTCCTTTGAGGGGTCATGTTCATCTGTCACCACTGCAAGGGGACTGCCAGCTTTTCTAGTGCCCCACATATTCTTGGCACCCATTAGACTTTCAATAAATATTTGCTGAATAACTGAACGCTCAGATCAAATTAAGAGTCAACAGAGAGTGAGAGTTGTCAACAAAAGAAATAATTAAAGAAAGGTTGACAGTAACTGTCAGTTTTCAAAAGGCAAGCCATTAAGCATGAATGATGTGATAATCTAAACATAGAAAACTTAGTGTGATAGGAGGAGGCCATATAGATATACAGCCAGCAAATATTTGTTCACTTCCTAATGCAGTGCAAGGAATGGTAGAAGATACAAATTAGACTTGAGATGTTGAGTCTCTAGGTGACAGAAAGAAGCAGCAGCACACATTATTACTCAAATTCTTGCAGACATAAAGGTCAAAAGATGCCTGGAATCTATGCTGGTCATGTAGCACTCATCTGGCATGTGGTAGTGAATGTGCCCCAACTGCCCCTCATTAATCCACTGTATTAATATTTTCAAGTATCTTCTAAGCATAAAGCACTGTCCTCAGGGCTGAGCAGGTAGCCCCTGGTCTGCTGGAGTTTACAAACTACTAACGGACATAGACACTGAACTGAGTTCTGTAAGTGATCATATAATTGCAATCTCAATGTGTGCAGTGAACACAAAGTAGATGGTGAAATGAGATCACACGCAGTGAGACCTCCTGTAACTCAGGTGGTCACGAAAGGCCTTACTAAGGGAAAGACATTTTAGCAAAAATCACAGGGATGAGTGAGAACTGACTAGCTGAACCAGAAAACAAAGAACTTTTCAGACACAGACACAGACAAGTGTATTTGGCCCTCTGCGAAAAAGAGCTTGGTATACTTAAGGGACAGAGAGCAAGACGATGTGCTTGGAGTTTGATGCTCAAGGGAGAGAGAACAATTTAACATTGCCCATGCTGTTCTTTGATGAACAGAAATGTTTACTTTTGATGTAAGAAAACATTTGTTTCTCCTAATGGATTGTGTCTTGGGATTTTTCACAAAGAAATCCTTTCCTTTCCTAGTTCATTCTATATATTTTCTTCTATCAACATTTGAGTTTTACTTTTCATATTAAGTCTTTATTCTCTCTGAAGTCTACTTCAGTATGTACTTACATAGGAATTCAAATGGAAGGCAGTTTCCTCAACACTATCTACTGAACAATCATTATTTTTTCCCCACTATTATGTGGTATCACTTTGGCACATATTAATTCCCAAATATATCTGAGTCTGACTCAGACTTGTAGACTGTCTTATTGTCTATCTATTCTTATACCAATGCCATATTATCTTTGTTTCTGTGGCTTTGTGGTATGTCCAGATATCTGGCAAGTCTATCTACCCATTTTGCTTTTATACTCCATTTTAAGGGTTTTGAGCTTTCTTCAGAAATGATAAGTCACTGAAGAGTTTTAAGCAGGAGAAGGTGTGAACTAATCATGATCACTCTGGTTACCTTGTGGGGTCTGCTAGAAAGAGAAGTACATGATATGAGAGGCCAGGTATATTATTGTAGTCACCCAGCTAAGAAACAATAGCCACCTGAACTGAAGTGGAAGTAGTAGAAGAAAAGTTACATTTTTAGAACTGGCAGGGGTTGGTAACTAATGGGGCTTGGGAATGAGAAAGGAGGCAGAGTGAGGGATAACCCTTGTATTGCTTGGCAATTGGAGAGGCAACAGCCATTTACTGAGCTACAGAGCAGGAGGTGAGGGAGTGAATATTTGAAGGGAGAGTTTGGTAGGTGGGAGGTTTGGGGTTTGAAGGTTTAGCTTGGGAAATGTAAAGTGTGAAATGGCTAGGAGTCTGATGTATTAGGGTGCACAGTTGGCATTTCCTTCAATCCTACATCATGTCTTTTAAGTTTCTCTGTGCCTTCTACAGTATACTAAAACTCCTTTATAAAAATGTTCACAATTACACTATCTCAGCTGTCAACTCTCACAAAATTCTGTGCATTTCCATGTTGACTCTTTCTGGCAGCTTAAAATTTGCTTTTTGCTCTCTCTAGACATCATCAGTGGGGCTCCTCTAAGAGGACAGACATATTAAAACATAATTGTTAACATAAAGGTAGTATCTCAAGGCAAATCTCTCATAGTTTGAAGGTTACAAAGAATTCAAAGAAACTCTTCTCAGGAAGTGAAAAATCAGTGGTTCTCCTACTATGTGTATGTGTGTTTGTGCACATGTGTGCATGCATGCATGCACCTGTGTGCGTCTGTGTGTGTCCAAAGGATAGTGGGGAGATGGACTTGAATTACATACATTTATCTAGGAATAAGGAAATCAGAAGGAGACATAAAGTTTTAATTCTAATTTGCTGGTCAAGCTTCCTGAAATGCAGCAAACTGCGTAGGAGAAAAAAATACTGATACATTTTCTTCTTTAGGGGTAAGGTCAGATAAGAGGATTAACTGGGATGCCCTGGCTAAGAATGGCTTCCTCAACATCCAACCCAAGAGCCCAAAGTAACGGAGTGTAACCTGGACTCAGTTCTGTGGGAGTGCAGTTGTCACAGAGGTTGCTTTTGGGTATGTAAAGAGGCAGATGTTTTATCCTTACATGGCTGTGATCAGGAATGCTAGAGCTCAATTGGTTGCACTTTTATGCAACCATCACAGTACCAGGAACTATAACAGGAGTATAAAAGGTAGTCTAGATCTTTGTTCTGCATTTAGAAAGACAAAATTAACACTCATATAACAATCCCAAACCCCTGTGAGATCAGAGACAGGCTGGGAAGGTGGCACTTGACAATGAACAATGCACTCTTCTGTTTCTCAGGTGACAATTTCATCTTCACAACACACAAAACAACATCTCTTCTAACTGCCTGAGCCTTCTTGCTAGCATTTTCCAGTGTTCTATAAAAAACTTTCCCATAATATGTAAGTAGCCATTCTTAAAATATAAGCCAAAAACATTTGAGCCCCCAGGTCTGTTCCAAGATGGCTGAATAGGAGCAGCTCCAGTCTGCAGCTCCCAGCGTGACTGATGGAGAAGAGGGTGATTTCTGCATTTCCAACTGAGGTACCTGGTTCATCTCATTGGGACTGGTTGGACAGTGAATGCAGCCCACAGAGGGTGAGCTGAAGCAGGGTGGGGCATTGCCTCATCTGGGAAGTGCAAGAGGTTGGAGGATTTCCCCTTCCTAGCCAAGGGAAGCCATTTCAGACAGTACCTGGAAAAACAGGACACTCCCACCCAAATACTACACTTTTCCAATGGTCTTAGCAAATGGCACAGCTGGAGATTATATCTCGCGCCTAGCTCAGCAGGTCCCACACCCATGGAGCCTTGCTCACTGCTAGCACAGGAGTCTGAGATCAACCTGCGAGGCAGCGGCCTGGCAGGGAGAGGGGTGTCCACCATTGCTGAGGCTTGAGTAGGTAAATAAAGTGGCTGGGGAACCTTGAACTGGGCAGAGCCCAATGCAGCTCAGCCAGGCCTGCTGCCTCTGTAGACTCCACCTCCGGGGGCAGGGCATAGCTGAAGAAAAGGCAGCAGAAACTTCTGCAGACTTAAACATCCCTGTCTGACAGCTCTGAAGACAGTAGTGGTTCTCCCGGCACGGTGTTTGAGCTCAGAGAACGACAGACTGCCTCCTCTAGTGGGTCCCTGACCCCTGTATAGCCTAAGTGGGAGACACCTCCTAGCAGGGGCCAACTGACACCTCATACAGGCAGGTGCCCCTCTGGGGTGAAGCTTCCAGAGGAAGGATCAGGCAGCAATATTTGCTGTTCTGCAATATTTGCTGTTCTGCAGCCTCTGATGGTGACACTCAGGCAAACAGGGTCTGGAGTGGACCTCCAGCAAACTCCAAAAGAGCTGCAGCTGAGGGACCTGACTGTTAGAAGGAAAACTAACAAACAGAAAGGAATAGCATCAACATCAACAAAAAGGACATCCACACCAAAACCCCATCTGTAGGTCACCAACATCAAAGACCAAAGGTAGATAAAACCACAAAGATGGGGAGAAACCAGAGCAGAAAAGCTGAAAATTCTAAAAACCAGAGCGACTCTTCTCTTCCAAAGGATCACAGCTCCTCACTAGCAATGGAACAAAGCTGGATGGAGAATGACTTTGATGAGCTGACAGAAGTAGGCTTCAGAAGGTCAGTAATAACAAATTTCTCTGAGCTAAAGGAGGATGTTCAAACCTATCACAAAGAAGCTAAAAACCTTGAAAAAAGATTAGACGAATGGTTAACTAGAATAAACAGTGTAGAGAAGAGCTTAAATGACTGGATGAAACTGAAAACTATGGCATGAGAACTACGTGACACATGCACAAGTTTCAATAGCTGATTCGAGCAAGTAGAAGAAAGGGTATTGGTGATTGAAGATCAAAGTAATGAAATAAAGTGAGAAGAGAAGTTTAGAGAAAAAAGAGTAAAAAGAAATGAACAAAGCCTCCAAGAAATATGGGACTATGTGAAAACACCAAATCTACATTTCATTGGTGTAACTGAAAGTGACGGGGAGAATGGAACCAAGTTGGGAAACACTCTTCAGAGTATTATCCAAGAGAACTTCCCCAACCTAGCAAAGCAGGCCAATGTTCAAATTGAGGAAATACAGAGAACACCACAAAGATACTCCTCAAGAATAGCAACCCCAGGACACATAATTGTCAGATTCACCAAAGTTGAAATGAAGGAAAAAGTGTTAAGGGCAGCCAGAGAGAAATGTTACTTACAAAGGTTGGCTCAACAGACAAACAGCAGATCTCTTGGTAGAAACTCTACAAGCCAGAAGACAGTGGGGCCAATATTCAATACTCTTAAAGAAGGGAATTTTCAACCCAGAATTTCATATCCAGCCAAACTAAGCTTCATAAGTTAAGGAGAAATAAAATCCTTTACAGAAAAGCAAATGCTGAGAGATTTTGTCACCACCAGGTCTGCCTTATGAGAACTCCTGAAGGAAGCACTAAATATGGAAAGAAACAACCCATACTAGCCACTGCAAAAACATGCCAAATTGTAAAGGCCATCAACACTAGGAAGAAACTGCATCAACTAAAGGGCAAAATAACCAGCTAACATCATAATCACAGGATCAAATTCTCACATAACAATATTAACCTAAAATGTAAATGGGCTAAATGCCCCAATTAAAAGACACAGACTGGAAAATTGGATAAAGAGTCAAGAACCATCAGTGTGCTATATTCAGGAGACAAATCTCACATGCAGAGACACACATAGGCTCAAAATAAAGGGAAGGAGGAAGATCTACCAAGCAAATGGAAGGCAAAAAATAGTAGGGGTTGCAATTCTAGTCTCTGATAAAACAGATTTTAAACCAACGAAGATCAATCAAAAGAGACAAAGAAGGCCATTACATAATGGTAAAGGGATCAATTCAACAAGAAGAGCTAACTATCCTAAATATATATGCACCCAATGCAGGAACACCCAGATTCATAAAGCAAGTCCTTAGAGACCCACAAAGAGACTTAGACTTCCACACAATAATAATGGGAGACTTTAACACCCCGCTGTCAATATTAGACAGATTAACAAGACAGAAGGTTAACAAGGATATCCAGGACTTGAACTCAGCTCTGCAACAAGAAGACCTAACAGACATCTACAGAACTCACCACCCCAAATCAACAGAATATACATTCTTCTCAGCACAACATCACACTTATTCCAAAATTGACCACATAATTGGAAGTAAAGCACTCCTCAGCAATTGTAAAAGTACAGAAATCACAACAAACTGTCCCTCAGACCACAGTGCAATCAAATTAGGACTCAGGATTAAGAAACTCACTCAAAACCACACACCTACATGGAAACTAAACAACTGCTCCGGAATGACTACAGGGTAAATAACAAAACGAAGGCAGAAATAAAGATGTTCTTTGAAACCAATGAGAACAAAGACACAACATACCAGAATCTCTGGGACACATTTAAAGCAGTATGTATAGGGAAACTTATAGCACTACATGCTCACAAGAGAAAGCAGGAAAGATCTAAAATCAACACCCTCACATCACAATTAAAAGAACTAGAGAAGCAAGAGTGAATAAATTCAAAAGCTAGCAGAAGGCAAGAAATAACTAAGATCAGAGCAGAACTGAAGGAGATAGAGGCATAAAAAACCCTTCTAAAAAATCAGTGAATCTAGAAGCTGGTTTTTTGAAAAGATCAACAAAATTGATAGACCACTAGCAACACTAATAAAGAAGAAAAGAGAGAAGAATCAAACAGATGCAATAAAAAACGATAAAGGGGATATCACCACCAATCCCACAGAAATACAAATGATCATCAGAGAATATTATAAACAGCTCTACACAAATAAACTAGAAAAGCTAGAAGAAATGGATAATTTCCTGAACACTTACACTCTCCCAAGACTAAACCAGGAAGAAGTTGAATCCCTGAATAGACCAATAGCCAATAGGCTCTGAAATTCAGGTAAGAACTAATAGCCTACCAACCAAAACAAATCCAAGACCAGATGGATTCACAGCTGAATTCTTCCAGAGGTGCAAAGAGGAGCTGGTACCATTCCTTCTGAAACTATTCCAATCAATAGAAAAAGAGGGAATCCTCTGTAACTCATTTTATGAGGCCTGCATCATCTTCATGCCAAAGCCTGGCAGAGACACAACAAAAAAAGAGAATTTTAGACCAATATCCCTGATGAACATCGATGCGAAAATCCTCAATAAAATAATGGCGAACCAAATCCAGCAGCACATCAAAAAGCTTATCCACCATGATCAAGTCAGCTTCATCTCTGGGATGTAAGGCTAGTTCAATACATGCAAATCAATAAACATAATCCATCACATAAACAGAACCAACAACAAAAACCACACAATTATCTCCATAGATGCAGAAAAGGCCTTCAACAAAATTCAACAGCCTTTATGCTAAAAACTCTCAATAAACTAGGTATTGATGGGACGTATCTCAAAATAATAAGAGCTATTCATGACAAACCAAGAGCCAATATCATACTGAATGGGCAAAAACTGGAAGCATTCCCTTTGAAAACTGGCAGAAAACAGGGATACCCTCTCTCACCACTCCTATTCAACATAGTGTTGCAAGTTCTGGCCAGGGCAATCAGGCAAGAGAAAGAAATAAAGGGTGTTCAATTAGGAAAAGAGGAAGTCAAATTGTCCCTGTTTGCAGATGACATGATTGTATATTTAGAAAGTCCCATCGTCTCTACCCAAAATCTCCTTAAGCTGATAAACAACTTCAGCAAAGTCTCAGGATACAAAATCAATATGCCAAAAATAACAAGCATTCCTATACACCAATAACAGACAAACAGAGAGCCAATTAATGAGTGAACTCCCATTCACAATTGATACAAAGGGAATAAAATACCTAGAAATCCAATTTACAAGGGATGTGAAGGACCTCTTTTCCAGGAGAACTACAAACCACTGCTCAGCAAAATAAAAGAGGACACAAACAAATGGAAGAACATTCCATGTTCATGGATAGGAAGGATCAATATGATAAAAATGGCCATACTGCCCAAGGTAATTTATAGAGTCAATTTCAGTCCCATCAAGCTACCAATGAGTTTCTTCACAGAATTGGAAAAAACTAATGTAAAGTTCATACAGAACCAAAAAAGAGCCCTCATTGCCAAGGCAATCCTAAGCAAAAAAACAAACAAACAAACAAACAAAAAAAAAACCAAAACTGGAGGCATCATGCCACCTGGCTTCAAACTATACTAAAAGGCCACAGTAACCAAAACAGCATGGTGCTGGTACCAAGACAGATATATAGACCAAAGGAACAGAACAGAGGCCTCAGAAATCACACCACACATGTACAACCATCTGATCTTTGACACACCTGACAAAGACAAGAAATGGGGAAAGGATTCCCTATTTAATAAATGGTGTTGGGAAAACTGGCTAGCCATATGTAGAAAGCTGAAATTGGATCCCTTCCTTACACCTTATACAAAAATTAATTCAAGATGAATTAAAGACTTAAACGTTAGACCTAAAACCATAAAAACCCTAGAAGAAAACCTAGGCAATACCATTCAGAACATAGGCATGGGCAAGGACTTCATGTCTAAAACACCAGAAGCAATGGCAACAAAAGCCAAAATGGACAAATGGTATCTAATCAAACTAAAGAGCTTCTGCACAGCAAAAGAAACTACCATCAGAGTGAACAGGCAACCTACAGAATGTGAGAAAATTTTTGCAATCTACCCATCTGACAAAGGGTTAATATCCAGAATCTACAAAGAACTTAAAAAAATTTACAGGAAAAAAGTACTTTTTTTTAAAGTACATGTTAACAGGACCCGTTTTAGGGAATGCTACTTTAATGATTGCTTTATATATACAAGTATGGCTTAGCTATCTCTCATTTTAGCTCTTTAAAACATGAAAGGGCTTCGTAGCTATCCTCACCTCTGGTGGACTCTCAGTAGAGCTTGTTGGATGGCTTAATGTCTACAATACTGGTGAATAAGTATAATTGACATTTTATAAATGGGGAGACTGAGGCTGGGTGTGGGGCACAACTTACCCAGACTTTCATGCTGGTAAGTTGCAAAGACAGGACTAGCACTCTAGAGTTGAGCACTTTCCGCTTGTTCTATTACAGTGGAATGTGTAGTCTAAGAAAAGTTTAAGAGCTGTGATGAAGAAAAGACTTCAGCACTGGTTGGACAGTTAGAGAATTCTTCATAGATAGGGAGAGAGACTTGCCAGGGTTTCTGAGAAAGCCAGTAAGCAGAGAGACTCCTGCAGTTCAAGGAGGCAGCTCTGTCTCTTCCCCATGAAGTCAATCACATTCCAATATTAAAGCATTAAAACTTGACTGATACCAAGAATAAGATGTGCTTTTCACATGGAAGGTTAATTTCATGGCACAGACAGCAATACAGACAAGACTGTTCCACCCCATTCTTTGTTGCAGAAACTCTGTGGGCCAAACTTCTCTGGCTTTTGGCCACATTTGCAAACAGGGCTCTTCCATGCAAGGTATGCTTGGATTTGCAGTGGTCAAGAGCTCCTGCAGATCTGAGAGCACAAGTCTGGCTTTGTGGCTGGCCCCCACACTTTCGTTGGTTCTCTTTGCCTATTTTTCCTCCCTCCATCAGTGAGGGTCTGTTGCTTTGGATTTTGACCTTTCACAGAACAGTGTATGGCATTCTGGGGAGTCAGAACCCCTCTTTCAGGAAAAGTTTGGATAAAGTCAATGTGAGGCTTTCAGGGAGAAGTACAAGTTGAGATCGGAATTACTAACATGGAGAGAAAAACAACTACATAGAGACTGGCTAATCACAGGAGGGATACAAACTGGTTTGCTGTAGAGGAAATACACCCAGTCTAATGCTGACCAGTTTGAAGGAGATATGACCTCTTAAAAAATCAGAATAACATAGGGAAAAAACCCCCAAAGCCCAGACTACTAACCCTGGAGTTACTCTAGCCTTTCTTTGTGGTGTGCTGCTGTGGTTAGTTAGGGCTTTGGAGGTATCCAGACCTAACATCCTAGCTGTGCTATTTCTGAACTAGTAACCCTAGATTACACAGCCTTAGTTTCTTCAGCTGGAAAATGGGGACAATAACGTACAAGATGGAGATAATAACAGTACCTCCCTTACAGAACTAAGTGGATTAAATTGCATGGATAAGGAATTTAGCATCATGTTTGTACCTCCGAACTTATATTTTTAAATAGGGGGTTAATTTGGCACTGATGGTTGCTAAGCTCTGTCAGCACCATCAGACTGACAGTGGTGTTAGCACGTGGTCGGTTTCTGCTTTATATGTAGTGATTAAGAGGATGACTCTAGGCAGGCAGGCTGGAACTAGAACCTGACCATTCACCAGCTGTGCAGGTGGGTAGCTTAACTGCTGTATCTCCATTTTCCCACCTATTAAAGTATGAGGCAGAGAATAGCACTGCCTCATAGGTGTCTGTGAGAAGATGACATATGCTAAACAGACAGCATAGTGCCAAGTAAAGGGTGAGGACACAATATGTGCTAACAATATTTAATATTAAAGAACAGGACGGGGATGGGTGCAGTGGCTCACGTCTGTAAACCCAATGCTCTGGGAGGCCAAGGAGGGAAGATCACTTGAGGCGAGGAGTTTGAGACCAGCCAGGGCAACATAATAAGATCCTGTCTCTACAAAAAAGAAAAAATTAGCAGGGCATGGTGACGTGTGCTTATAGTCCTAGTTACTGGGGAGGCAGAGTTGAGAGGAACACTTGAGTCCAGGAGTATGAGGTTACAGTGAGCTACAGTCTGGCCACTGCACTCCAGACTGGGTGATACAGTGAGATCCCATCTCTAAAAAAATTAATAAAAAATAAAGAATAAGAAGAGAGCCCTGCACAGAATGTGTATCTAGCTGACATGGTATGATTAGGGATGATTAGGGACACATGAAAAGGCACCTTGACCGAAAAGGTGTCTGACAGTTCCAAAGTCAATGCTGTTCTTTTCCTATGAGCCTTCCAGTCTGGGAGGAGGGATGAATTTCACCAGCTGCCATATGGAAGAACTAGGCTTGGGGAGAATGGAGAAAGTCTAGGTAACTGCTGATTAAAGTTAGGACATGAAACACTAAGTCCGTGTGGCGTCCTAAATCAGTTTCACCTGGGTGGGGCAGTCAAGGAGGGCAGGACAAAATGAGAGTATTCAAACAAAATATTTCATGACTGGACGCAAAGTGATGATCAGATTTACAGAAAAGTTAAGTAGTAATCTTCAGGTCATGCAGAACCTGACCTGGATCCCAGGCTCATTATTCAAATCCGAGGCTGAGACCTTCATATTGTAAGCCTGCTGAGTCGTTAAAGTTCTTAAGTATAGTATGTGCTTTCAATTTTTTTGTTGGAAAAAGAAATGAGCATGTATTGCTTTTTATGATCATAAAAAGTCATGAATAAACAATATGTTCATAATCATAAATATCATTAATATAAAATACAAAAATATTCATAGAAACATGACCATTATTAAAAAAGTATTGAAAAATACAGGTAATATGTACATTTCTTAATTATTTTTGTGTGCCCTAAATTTCTTTTGTGGCTGGCCAAAATTTCTAGTTTTGTGGACAGGTCAAAAGAGAGACAAGAGTGATTTTGTAGTTGTCACTAATCCTTTGAGGAAGCTCAATTCTCATAGGAAAAGCACATATAGTCTCCACTGTCCTCATTTAACTAGCTAATGTCTGCATTATATTAGTTTGGTTGGAAAGGGGTGATGTCAAAAGAGGAAATTTGTTGAAGCAACCTTTGATTGCTTTAATTGGTATTTGTCTATCTAACCCCACAAAGAGAATATCTCCTTTCACACTCTTAGAAAAGTAATGACTATATGATCAGACACTTTGGCTTATGGGTGCTTCATTCAATTCATCTACTTAAGAATTATGGCCAGAATTGATAAAAGACTTCAGGTTTCAGTAAAAATGGAGAGATCAGGTCATGTTTTGATTGACTCTTTTGTTCCAAGCCCACAGCAATGTTAGGCTAACAACAACAACAACAAATGGAAAACCAGTAAGTCAAAATGAGACTAAAAACTGGGTAATTCTTCACACCCACTGGAATAATTATAACAGAAAAAAAAAAAACCACAGAAAATAACATATATCGGCAAGAATGTAGAGAAATTGGAACCCTCATACATTGCTGGTGGGAATGTAAAAGGGTGCCACTGCTATGAAAAACAGTTTGTCCATTCCTCAATAAGTTAAGCATGGAATTGCCATATTACCCAGCAACTCTACTAAGTATACCCCGAAAAGAATTGGAAACAGATGTTCAAACAAAAACTTGTACACAAATGCTCATAGTAGCACTATTCATAATAATCAAAGGGTGGAAACAACACAAATGCCCAACAGTAGATGAATGAATAAGCAAAATGTGATGTATCCATACTGTGGAATATTATTCCCCTGTAAAAATGAGGTATGGATACATGCTACAGCATGGATGAACCTTGCAAACATTATGCTAAGTAAAAGAAACCAGATACAAAAGTCACATACTATATGATCCTATTTATATGAAATATCCAGAGTAGGCAATTCCACAGGAAAGTAGATTAGCAGTTGCCAGGGGCTGGAGAAAGAAATAAAAGGGACTGCTGAATGAATATGGGGCTTCTGTCTGGGGTAATAAAAAACATCGTCAAACTAGATGATGGTGATGGTTACGCAACACTATCAATGTACTCGATACCACTGAATTATACACTTTAGTTAACACGGTAAATTTTATGTCATGTGTATTTTACCACAGTAAAACATTTTGGGGGATTACCATCTTTGTGGACCAGAAGCAGAAATACTAACTAGAATGTAGGCTGTAGTCACAGACTTGCTGGCATAAGGATCTAGAAGCAGGCCATGGAGACTGACTGTGTGTTTAGCTCAAGTGAATCAGAGAGGGCATTAAGAGTTCTCAAAGAGATGAGACAGCAGTGAAGCTCACCGCTGCAAGGTTTATATATTCAGGGGGAGGGACAGGAAAGGTTGCCAGAGAGGTTACTGGACAGTTAAAGCAGACTGATCCCTATAACATATCTAAGAGAGATAATATAAATACTTAATAAATATAAATGTTAAAAATTAAAGTGGCCATAAAATAAATGAAATGCCATCTGTGGTCCTGAAGCCAGTAGAACAGAAAGAGAAGGAATACAAAAGAAACTGCCAGAAAGAAAGACCAAAAAAAAAAAAATGTTTAAAAAGGAGAAAAGAAGGGCCGGGCACAGTGGCTCACACCTGTAATCCCAGCACTTTTGGAGGCCGAGGTGGGTGGATCATTTGAGGTCAGGAGTTAAAGACCAGCCTGGCCAATATGGTGAAACCCTGTCTCTACTAAACATACAAAAATTAGCTTGGCATGGTGGCACGCAGCTGTAATCCCAGCTACTCAGGAGGCTGTGGCAGCAGAATCACTTGAATCCGGGAGGCAGAGTTGGCAGTGAGCTGAGATCGTGCCACTGCGCTCCAGGCTGGGCAACAGAGCAAGGCTCTGTCTCAACAAAAACAAAATGAAACAAAAAACAAAAACAAAAAAGGAAAAAAGAAAGAGAATGGTAGAGAAGAAATACAAACCAAGACAGTAGGAATAGAAAATATCCATAACATATACAAAATTGCAAGTAAATGCTGCTTATAAAAGAGACATTTAAAGCAAAACAATATAGAAAGGCTGGAAATAAAGATACAGCAAATGATACCCTAGGCAAAGTCTTACTAAGAGCAAGCTGGAGAACATAAACCCACTGAGGGCTATCAGAGGGTGGAAGGAGGGAGGAAGGAAAGGATCAGGAAAGATAACTCATGGGTACTATTAACAGACTTAATGTCTGGGTGAGGAAATAACCTGTATAACAAACTCCCATGACATACATTTACCTATGTAACAAATCTGCACATCCTGTGCATTTAAGTTCAGGGTACATACCCCTGAACTTAAAATAAAAGTTAAAAAGGAAGCTGGGTATCAAAATTAGTATTAGACAAAACAGTATTTAAGGCAAAGAGTATTCATGTACTCCATAGAGACTGCACATAAAACAACAAAATATGACCGGAAGCTATAAATCATGACCAGGCATGCATCTATCAATGTAGCTTAAAACATATTAATTAAAAGTTGTCAGAAATATGAAGGAAATTTAGCAAATGCTAGCATGAAATTTTAACAAAAGTCTATTAGAAAATGATAGATTCTGCTGACCAAATAATAGCAAGAATATGGACACTCTGAATAATAATATTTAACTAGTTTGAACTAATGGATGTGTAGAGCTCTGCACCCAAGAAATTGAGGATCTATGTTATTTTCAATAACACTAAAGCATTTGCAAAAATAATGTCCTAGTTCACAAAGAAATGCCAGACAACAGTGCCACACAGAACACATTTTCTGACTTTAGTGCCATTAAATTATAAATCAAATTAAAAGATAATTAAAAATGATCATATCTTAGAAATGTAAACATAGCTGTTTTAGTCCATATTGATTTCCCTGCTTCTACTCTTGCCCTCCTAAATTCTATTATCCTCAGAGCAGTCAGGTAATCCTTTTCAAATTTAACACAGATTATGTCATTCTCATGGGGGAAAAATCCTTCAATGGCTTTCTGTCACAGCTAGACTTAAATTCAAACTCCTAATTACAAGACCCTACATGATCCACTCTGCTACTACCTCCTCAATATTCTTCTTTCTTACTGGATTTCTCCATATTACTACTCCTCCAGCAGGACTGGCCTCTTTCCGTTCTTCAAACAATCCACGTGCCTTCCTGCCTAGAGGAATTTGTACTTCTTTTTCTCTGTGCCTGAAGTGCCTCCCTCTGTCCTCCATGCCTACCTGGTTGCCTTGACCTCCTTGCCTACCACAGTAGCCTCTTTATTCTCCATCCTCTTACTCTTGCTTTCTCTTTCCCCAGTTCACTTAGCATAGCTTAGAATTTTATTATAAATCTGATTATATATATATATACATATATATATTATGAGACAGGGTCTCACTCTGTTGCCCAGGCTGGAGTGCAGTGGGGCGATCTTGGCTTACTGCAGTCTCTGCCTCCTGAGTTCAAGCGATTCTCCTGCCTCAGCCTCCTGAGTAGTTGGGATTACAGGTGCATGCCACCATGCCCAGCTAATTTTTGTATTTTTAGTAGAGCCTGGGTTTCACCATGTTGGCCAGGCTGCTCTTGAACTCCTGACCTCAGGTGATCCGCCTGCCTCGGCCTCCCAAAGTGCTGGGATTACAGGTGTGTGCTACCATGCCTGGCTGATTGTCTGTATTTTAAATCTGTCTCCTTCTACTATAATGAAAGATCAATGAGGCAGGGATTTTCTTTTGTTCACCCATGCATCCCCAGTGCCTACAACAAGTGTCTCATACATGGTGGGTACAAAAAATACTTTTCATACGAATAAATATCAAAATCAATATGAGTTTGCTGAGTCCACTGACTGCCAGAAAGCTTTTAGACTGTGGTACCTAAAAAGAAGGGAGGATGGTCCTGCTTTACTCACTACAGTGAGAGTATATCTGGAATACTATGTTCAGATCCAGACCCTACACTTTAAAGAAAGATATTGAAAAAGGTGAAAACCGAGATGGTGACCACTGTATGGCCATATATTCTGTAAATATTGGTGTATATACATCATAACGATTTCGTGGTATTCTATTACAGTACGTGATGTGCTCAGTGATATTACATAACATGTTTACTGTGTTGTTCTTCATTAGCAAAGCACAGTTTAGTGAACTGTGAGAAACTGAAACAAATGTGGTTCATTAACACATTTCCCTTATCCTTGAACTTATATCTATGATGCATTGTCCCAGGTGATTCTTGCCTCTGACATTCACTAAGCAAATCTGCACTTTTAGCATGTCAGAAGGGTTTGGATCTGGCACACACAAACCCCACTGTACATGTGCACATGGCCCAATTCAGGCTTTAGAAATCATCAGTCAACAGTGTGTCAATGGTATGCCATTCTGTTGTAGCCACTCTGAGTGACTTGCCAGCCAGTCAACTAGGACATCAATTATCCATCTAACAGGATTCAGTAAGTCAAATAGGCACCTACATTTCCAGACTGTGGCCATCGGTTACATTCTGCAGTCAGTGCTTTCAGTGGGGGAAGAGCAGGGACTAGGGCCATTTAGTGGTTACAGCTATCTGAGTCTTTATTTATTTATTTATTTAAGATGGAGTCTTTTTCTGTTGCCCAGACTGGAGTGCAGTAGCATGATATTGGCTCACTGCAACCTCCGCCTTCTGGGTTCAAGCGATTCTCCTGCCTCGGCTTCCTGAGTAGCTGAGACTAGAGGCGCACATCACTATGCCCAGCTAATTTTTGTATTTTTAGTAGAGAAGGGGTTTCACCGTGTTGGCCAGGGAGTGATTCTGACCTCAAGTGATCTGCCTGCCTCGGCCTCCCAAAGTGCTGGGATTATAGGAGTTAGCCACCACACCTGGCCCCTGAGTTTGAGTCTTATCCCTACCTCTTAGAAGCTCCATATAAACCTGGACAAGTTACTTAACTCTTCTATCATTCAGGTTCTGGATCCATTCAAAATAAATAAAAGTAGAACCCAACTTACAGGGTAATATGAGGATGACATAATATGAGAAAAGCAATGAGAACTGTGCCTAGCAGATAGCACACTCTCAATTTCATGTTAGCTAGTGTTGTTGACATGGCTAATAATAAAGATCATATCACTGCCATCATCCCACATCCATCACTGACTGACCGCAATCTTTGGGTTGCTTTGTTCAACATTTTTGGAGAGTATTAAATTTTTAATATGCAGGAGTCTACTACATTCTAATAAGCTGCAAAGTATGCATTAGACAAATCACTTTACTATTCTGAGCTCACGTTGTCAATTATGAACATATTTGTGGATGAGATTTACATTTAAAGCAGTGGACTCTCGGTAAAGCAGATTTCTCTCCATAATATGGGTAGGCCTCATAGATTCAGTTGAAGGCCTAAATAGGATGAAGGCTGACCTTTCCTGGGCAAAAGGAAATTCCTCAGCAGATAGCCTTTAGACATGAACTGGACAATGGCTCTTCTCACCCTGCGTATCTTGAAGTTGCCAGCCTCCATAATCACATGAGCTAGTCTGTCTCTCTCTCTCTCTCTCTCCCCCTTCTTGCCTCCCTCCCCAATTATTTCATCCATCCCTCCATTCACCCCCTCCACACTCTATTGGTTCTCTTTCTCAGAAGAATCCTAACTGAGAAAGGTAGTAAATATATTGAAAAGCAGAAAGTAGGTGAGTACTACTAAAGAATTGCTTCATATAAGGAAAAATGGGAAGAACTGAGGTAGTTTAGCGAAGGGAAAATACTTCAAAGTATCCAAAAAACTGTCATGAATCTTGCTCAGGGGATCAAACTTGATCTGAATGGCTCTGAAGTACAGGATCATTTGTGGATGCTTCATGGATATAGATAGATGTCAACGTAATGAGAAGAGGACCTTCTAACAGCTAAGCTATTCAAAGGATGCAACGAGAGGAAGAAGCTATGTTTCCCAAAATTTGGAACTCAGTAGTATGTAAGATAGTTTCAGGTATCGTGATGCTTGGCATTATGTATGAGAAGGTCATTTTCCTTTCAATTTCCTTTTTAATATCTTTGATTATAGTAAATATAATGTCTCATTTTAGATCTATGATGACATTCATACCTCTGTAACACCTTCACATTTATATTTTTATCAAAGGGAGAAACGGCCTTAATTTTAATATCTCATTATTTATTTTTATACCTGTTAATGTATTCATGGAAAGTCATGTTGATTTTTCACTTAGAATAGTGCTACATTTCTCTTTTTGTTTATCAAAGAAAAACAGGGGTTTATTAAAAGGAATGTATTAAGTAAATATTATTAAGGAAGAGACATAGTTATACCTTAAATCATGCCAGGGGTACACAGATGACTAACTTTTGGGAAAGCAGGTGACAGGGCATTCAAGTAAAGGATGAAAGACCACAGACTGCTAAGTAGATTCAGCTCAAGTTAGCATGGGGTTAAATTTTAATGTTTCTTCTAACCCAGGGATTTGATGACCTGCTGGGGCCTTTAAAATTGGTGTGATCTTATTGCGTTAAAATAGCATGCCATCTAAAACAGGAAATAAGCCACATGAGTAACTTTCAGAAGTAAACAAATGCCGGCAATATCTTTATTTTGGTAGATACATTTTTTTAGAAACTGAATTTATTTACGCTCCCACCAAGAGTGTAAAAGTGTTCGTGTTTCTCCACATCGTCTCCAGCACCTGTTTCAATGATCACCATTCTAACTGGTGTGAGATGGTATCTCATTGTAGTTCTGATTTGCATTTCTCTAATGACCAGTGATGATGAGCTTTTTCTCATATATTTTTTGGCTGCATAAATGTCTTCTTTTATGAAGTGTCTGTTCATATCCTTTGACCACTTTTTGACACATGCACACATATGTTTATTGCAGCACTATTCACAATAGCAAAGACTCGGAACTAACCCAAATGCCCATCAATGGTAGATTGGATAAAGAAAACGTGGCACATATACACCATGGAATACTACACAGCCATAAAAAAGGATGAGGTCATGTCCTCTGCAGGGACATGGATGAAGCTGGAAACCATCATTCTCAGCAAACTAACACAGGAACAGAAAACAAAACACTGCATGTTCTCACTCATAACTGGGAGCTGAACTATGAGAACACATGGACACAGGGAGGGGAACATCATACACTGCAGCCTGTTGGTAGGTGGGGGGCTAGGGGAGGGATAGCATTAGGAGAAATACCTAATGTAGATGACGGGCTGATGGGTGCAGCAAACCACCATGGCACATATATACCTATGTGACAAATCTGCACGTTCTGCACATGTATCCCAGAATTTAAAGCATAATAAAAAAAAAAAACTAAATTTATGTGAATTTTATTTTAAAATAAAATATGAATAAATCCCCCCAAAAGATTAATTGTAGTGAACAATACTTTGATTTATGTAATTTGGTCAATAGGCATGTGTAGGACCATAATGATGGACAGGTCTATGATATGAGTTGAAAGAGAATAACCTAGGGCTGACAGGTTTTTAAAAAAGTACTATTGAAATTGAAATGACTTTCACTTATAATTAGTTTTATACATTCTTTGAAGAACTGTCAAATCACATTTTCCAAAGGCTAATATTTGAAGAAATCTATTACCTACTGTGGAAAGTAACATTTCACAAAACCTAAATACAACCCAAATAAGCAAACTGCAAACAAAACGATTAACTTAAGACAAATGAAACATTATACATGAGATGATAATGCACAGGGAGAAATGCTCCACATTTATGATACTATGAAATGAAAGTCAATAGAAATTTATGTCCTAGGAACTGTGATACTGTCCTGTTAATTTAAATAAGTCAGTTGCTAAGTCTCTGATCTTTCATATCTATCCTTGTTTATAGGCTAGGAGCAAAGAAGAGATTTTCTGACTTTGAATCTCTAAGATGATGTGACTTCTCAAATTCAAGCTGTTAAGTCAATGTGCTACAAGACTGTTAAAATCTGTTTTATCAACAGATGAATGGATAAACAAAATGTGGTGTGTATGTACAAAGGAATATTATCCAGTCTTTTAGAAAAAGGAAATTATGACACATGCTACAACATGGAAGAATCTTTGAGGATATTATGTTAACTGAAATAGGCCAGCCCCAAAAATGATGAAAACTACATGATTCCATTTCCATAAGGCACCTAAAATGGTCAAATTCATAGAAATAGAAAGCTGAATGGGGGTTGCTAGGGGCTGGGGGAAATAGGGAATGGGGAGTTCTTTTTTAATGGGTACAGAGTTTGTTTCACAAGACGAAAAGAGTTCCATGGAGAGACGATGGTGAGGCTGAACACTGAGTGTACTTAATGCCACTCAACTGCACACTTAAAAATGGTTAAGGTGATTCAGTTTTACGTTATGTATAACTTACCACAATTAACAAAAAAATTTTTTTGAAATGGAGTCTCGCTCTATCGCCCAGGCTGGAGTGCAGTGGTGCCACCTCGGTTCACTGCAAGCTTTGCCTCCCAGGTTCGTGCCATTCTCCTGCCTCAGTCTCCCGAGTAGCTGGGACTACAGGCACCCGCCATCAAGCCTGGCTAATTTTTTTGTATTTTTAGTAGAGGCAAGGTTTCACTGTGTTAGCCAGGATGGTCTCTCGATCTCCTGACCTTGTGATCTGCCCGCCTTATCCTCCCAAAGTGCTGGGATTATAGGTGTGAGCCACTGCGCCCGGCCCACAACTAAAAATTTTTAAGAAATTTATGGTGATCTTGGGAGAACTAAAAAAAAAAAAAAACAAAAAAAAACCAGTGTTTTGATACAATTGTTTATTCCTTATTTTTTCCAATAAATAAATTCACCAACCGACTGGCTGATTTCCCAAAAGGGCAAACAGCTACCATTAAGCATCACTGCTTCATTCTTTGATAATGATTCCAGTTAGGAAAGAGACTAATTATGGCAAATCTCTCTGTAATTTAGTCTGAAGAACTTGAGGGAGTAGGGGAAGAACTTTCTTTGGATCAGAACTGACCAACTGATCCTCCCCAAAAGGGGAAACAGCTTTCATTAAGCACTGTATGTAACTGCTTCATTCTTTGATAATGATTCCAGGTAGGAAAGAGACTGAGTATGGCAAATCTCTCTGTAATTTAGTTTGAAAAACTTGAGGGAGTAGGGAAGAACTGTCTTTGGATCAGAACTGACTGACTGGTCCCCCAAAAGGGGAAACAGCTTCCATTAAAAAATGCATGTAGCTGCTTCCTTCTTTGATAATGATTCCAGGTAGGAAAGAGACTAAGTATGGCAAATCTCTCTGTAATTTAGTCTGAAGAACTTGAGGGCATACATAAGAATTATCTAATGTGGAAAAAGAGGGAAAGGCAGAATGTCGCCTTACATGGCTATTCACACTGTAGAAGACAGCCTCCTCACAGAAAAGCTCCAGAGTCAGACCCATAGGGTCTGACTCTCAGCTCTACCACTGAGATACCATGGGACCTTGGTTATATCCCTAGGTCTCTCTGTGTCTCAGACTTATTATCTGTTAAAAAGAGTTAATGATTATACTTATCTCATGGGGGTGATGGGTACTTAGCACAGTGCCTTCTTAAGAGTGTTAATAATGGTTTCTCAGCTGGGCATGGTGTCTCACGCTTGTAATTCCAGCACTTTGGGAGGCCAAGGTGGATGGATCACCTGAGGTCAGGAATTCAAGACCAGCCTGACCAACATGGTGAAACCTCATCTCTACTAAAAATACAGAAATTAGCCAGTGTGGCTGTGGGCATGCCTATAATCCCAGCTAATGGAGAGGCTGAGGGAGGAGGATCGCTTGAACCTGGGAGGCAGAGGATGCATTAAGCCGAGATCATGCAATTTTGCACTCCAACCTGGGCAACAAGAGCAAAACTCTGTCTCAAAATAATAATAATCTATCATTACTATATACTTGTTAATTGGTTTCTTAATTTAATTAGGTAAATATTGTTACTACAATCCAAAAAATGGAAGGTAGTTTAAAGGTCTTTAAGTATAATTTAAGTTATATTTAAATATATAACATATGTATAAGAATATAAATAAATAAATAAATATATATATATTTAACTACATAAAAGTTAAAGACCTTTAAACTGTATTCAGCATCAGATCACTCCTTACTACCTCATGGCTCAGACCACCATCGCCTGTTACCTGGATTTCTGCAATGGCCTCTCTCAGCTCCCAGCCCCACTATTGCCCTAAAACAGCAACTTGAGTTGTCATTTAAAAAAAAATATATATATATATATATATATATGTCAAATACTGTGTTTCCTCTCCTCAAAATCTTTCAATGTCTCCCTTTCTTCCTCAGAGTGAAAACTAACACCGTCACAATCACCTCCGAGGCCCTAGGAGGTCCACACCACCTGCCTGACCATCTCCTGCTGCAGTCCCCCGGGTCATTCTGCTTCAGCCACATTGGCCTCCAGGCTGTGCCTCAATGTGACAAGATGCTCTTGCCTTTCACTTTGGCCAGGATACGTCTTCCAATAAATACCCTCGTTTTGTTATTTCCTTACCACCTTCATGTGCTTGCTTAAATGGCCACTGCTCAAGAGACCCATTATGACCACTCTCCTTAATTCTACAACCTTCCTCAAACTCACCTGGGCCCTTCATATCCTGTATAACATGCTACAATTTTCTTTCTTCCCACAGTAACTATTATCTTTGCATATATTACATAATTTACTTACTTTGCTATGGTTATTGTTTATTGCCCATTTTCCTCACTAGAAATTAAGCTCCATAGGTACAGAATCTTGATCTATTTTGGTCTTTAATGTCTCCCAAGTAGCTAAAACAGTACCTGGTACATCATAAGTGTTCACTAAATATTTGTTGATTAAAGAATATATGAAGAGTCATTTGTTTATTTATTCAGTGTCCTCCTTGTACAATACAGGTGCCTGAGGGCTCTGCATGAGTTCTCTTATTTAATCTTCACAGTGATCCTTTAATATAAGGAAGACTACCTTTATTTGAAAGATAAAGCAGCTTAAACTTAATGAAAGAGTAAAGTAATTTATCCAAGATGATGAATGTGAGAGCTGAGATTTAAACCCAAATTCTTGATTCTAAATTTAGCCTTCTTTCCATAAGACCACATTAAAACATGAAAAGAAAAAACAAAACAAAAAAAACCCCTAACTATGTGATATAGAACAAAAATTGGTCCATTTGCAGATTACACTCTTACTGGAAGGAGTGACCTGAGTTACCCACTCAGACACTGAAAAATCACTTAAGTTCATTCAATACCATTAGGTTAATTATTTCTACCTTCAGAAAAGCAGGTGACACTGGTTGCCACCCTAACAGGAACAGTTCTGATCTATGTTTCAAACTCATCAAAAACAAATTATCAGAGCCTGAATCATCAGAGAAACCTCTCTACGAGTTTCACTGCTTTGCTTACAGGGCTAACACAAAATTGCACACATTTCAGCCAGTCTTCTGCTATGGTTTTACTGGTTAATTCTTTCAAATGAAGAGCCACTCATTATTTTTAATTTATTTGGGCAATGATGATTATTTCTAGTCATGGTTTCAAAAATGGCTTGGAATCTGCTCAGAGAATCTGCTGGGAGGACAGAAAGCCAGACCTGGAAGGGTCCTCAGAGGGCATCTACTCTGACTGCGTAATTTACAGATAAGTAAATCCGAGGGCCAGGGTTAGGAAATAACTTCCAAAGCCCCATAATGTAGAAGAATCAAATCCTGTTAATGGAAGGGTGATATGCTCTGTGTGGAGGTGGGAGTTATAGAAAGGTATGTCTCTCCATATTTTCTTGAATTGAGTCATATCCTTCATTAAGACTGATTGTATCTGTGCAATTTTCTTCCCCTTGAAAGGAATTCTAATTGATGAGGTTACTGAATGTCAATGCCTAATAAATAATTACAATAGCAGCAATTATTGAGTATATTGTATATGCCAAGGTAAGAGCTTTACATTCATTGGACCATTTCAACCTAATAATATCGTCAATAGTTTCTGACTTTATTATCCCACATCTGTCTTTTGGGTGAGAAAACTGAAGATCAAATATATAAACTGACTTACCTAAGTTGATCCAAAAAATCCACAGGCAGAACACAGATTTGAATGAACAGAAGTTTGTCTAACTCCAAAGCCACTGTTCATAACCATTTTACTACACTCTAGTGTTTCTTATTAAAATTTTCTCCAGTAAATTTCATTTGCCTAGGACATAGAGGGTGAGGGAAAAAAAAGAAGTCTTATCCTAAACACTAACAATAATCCAGTACGACCTTACTAATGGGTTATAAATTCCATCTGAATCTGAATTTTAAACTGCTTTCTATTACATAGTCTTCCAGTTTTATGAATTTCTTAAGTCTCCTTCATTGCCACATAAATACAGCCTACAGGTGCATTAATGCCATCATCATATGGAAACCTCATGTCAACACTTAGCCGAATTTCTGGGTGTTGCTTGGAGTAAATTTCCGAAATTAGAAGATTTTCTTTCCAGATTTCCCTCTTCAACCAGCTGATGCAACATTATTTAAATTTAATTACATTCCATAGAAAGTAAGGGCTTTTCTGCTTTCAAGGGACTTTGTTACTGCTCTGCAGCTGAGAACTTGCAGGAGGGTGCAATTCTGATGGAAGCAAAAAGAAATCTCATTACAGCATGTTTGCTTCTATTAAGAGATGTAAGAGGAAACCGTTACATCTGGCTCATTTTCCTTGCCAAATTCTTTAATTGTTTTGCAATTTGAGAAAAAACGAAGGTGATGAAAGAAAACTGACAGAAATAGCTAACCATAAATAAAACAAGCTCATAACAATCCTAACTCCATCACCATGGCAATGCATACTTACATTTCTAACCTCTAACCTCTATTACCATTGGAAGCTTTTTATGGAAACTTCTGACATTGTCCTTTTTTCTCTTCCATTGGAGGGAAAAATATAAAAGACCCATAACTTTACTCCTTAGAGTTCATAAATATCATTAGACAGAAACTGACACTGCTTTAGAATAAATGCAGTGTTCTCAGTACCCTCAGAATCTGAATCTCAAAATCCTCTTGAAAAGTCCGCGGGAAGGTAAATTCCTTTACACAGGCACAGTTTTCTAATAGACTAACGATTAGTGAATAGTATGCCTGTCTCCTGTAAAAGTTTAGAAATTCAGTATCTTGCCTAACAACCACTGTTACTAAGGACTATGCTATACCCTTTAATTCTCAAGGTATCCTTAGAGAGTCAGGCTTCATTATTCCCATTTTACAGATGAGGAAGCTGACAAGAAGTTGGTAACTTGCCCAGTCTCACTATTAGAAAGTAGAAAATTCGAAACTTGCTATTCTCTAGTTTGTGTTTTTAATTATTCTAGATGGCCTCTTGTGGAAATACTTTACCTGGGTCACCATAGATTTTTCATGCAGAAGTACCCTCAACATCTATCTAGACAGCTCACATTTTTTGTTTTAATGTTCTACAATACACTAAACCCAAGTTCTACTTTGCAAGTTTCATGGTACCAGTGAGGCACTGTTGTCTGACCTACTGATACCTTTCTTACATTGGTGTGGTCACAGCCTGAAGCAGCAGCCAGGCAGAGACTAAGCCTAGAGAAAGAGGGGATGGCAGATGGAGGTATTCCAAATTGGATGCCTTCATGATGGAAAACCTCCCAGTCTGAGAGAGCCAGGAGCACTTTTGAAATTGGGCCTGTGTTCCTAAGGCTGTAGGCTGAAACCCATATCAATCACCTGATAAAGTTGATACAATGACCATTTTCATTTTACAGATGAGAAATCTGAGAAAGAAAGGGATCTGTATAAGGTCATTTAGCCAGTGAGTAGTAGAGCTGGGGTTCAACTCACATCCCTCAGATGCAGAACAGGAGCTCTTAGTCCTACTCTTCGCAAAGCAAATGACTTTGGTAATCCATCCACCAAAATGCCGGTTTTTGCCTTCTAATGTCCTGTTAATCACATGTTACTGAAGGTCAATGAGTATAGACTTTTCTCAGGTCAGAGCACCTGAGCGTCTTTTTACTCAGAGTCATCTGCAAGTACAGCCAGAAACAGTGTTTTCACATTCATTGGGGATCTGGATGCTTCTCTCCCCATAACACCAGACTCCTTGGCTGATGTCTAAAATTCCTTACACACAGTATCATTTTATTCACTTAGGGCTTTGCTCTCTGTTTATAAAAATTAAAGGTCAGTAATTCTCAGTTATGATCAATCTCTGTTCCCTTTTGTGACTGAGCTTCACATACTTTCCTCAGTGGCAGATTTAGGCTCAGTGTACTAGATTATGAATTACTTAAGGATCATAATAACATCTGATCCATCTTTCTATCCCTAGTGATTGGTACAGTCAGTGTCTGACATAGAACAGAATTTAAAAACTGGTTATTTGCATGAAGGATATAGTCATGTACACATGCAAGTAGTTGAATTTTGTTTAAAAGAAATGATTTCTGAGGACTCTGTTCTGTTCCATTGGTCTATATCTCTGTTTTGGTACCAGTACCATGCTGTTTTGGTTACTGTAGCCTTGTAGTATAG
>NW_012108363.1:7176692-7243952 GCF_000951045.1 Mandrillus leucophaeus
AACAAACCTGCACGTTATGCACATGTACCCTAGAATTTAAAGTATATATATAAAAAAAAAAGAAATGATAATCACCAGTAATGGCCATGAAATGTTGCATATCTAGTATGTGCCTGGTGCCATATTATCGCTTTGCATGGATTATATGATTTTGTCTTCTCCACCAATGGAGGAGGGAGGCAATATTGCTATTTCCAGGTAAGGAAGCTGACATGGGAGAGGGTAAGCAACTTGGCCAAAGACTCAGAGCCAGTAAGTGGTGGAATGGGCTTTCATTGTAAGTACCTGGAGTCCAGAGACCACATGCTTAATTAATATCTCAAACTGTCCTTAAAAGAGAGTTAAATTATCTATCTATCTATCTATCTATCTATCTATCTATCTATCTATCTATCTATCTATCTATAGATTTACTAATAACACACTCAGTCCATTCATTCAGTCATTCAACATTTTTGAACCCATTTTTCATCCCAGGTATTAATATGAGGCACTGGGAATACAAAAAAGATACAGTCCTTCCTCAAGAATAATGTTTCCATTTTTGATGGACAACTCTCCAAATCAGGATATAACGTGAGAATTTTCACAGGTTTAGAGAAAATAAAAGGCACAGAGATAATTTTAAATATTAAGTTATTAAAGTTATATGATAAGATATATGCAGTAAGTGAGGCCTGCCCACAATATACGAGGAGGACAGGGAAAGAATACTATGTACAGCTTGCTGAGGAGGCAGAGGGGATGTATCATGGAAGACTTCCTGAAGACAGGGCTACTCTGTTTTAAGTTAACAGTTTCAAATCTCAAATGGTCATGTGCTTCTCATAAAGATCATACAGATTTAGTGAAAGTAAATCTTCTTCTAATAATCTTCCAGTACAGGGGTAGGCAATTCCATTCAATTCGGCTACATTTTAAAAGCAATCACAGACAATACATAAATGCATGAGTATGGTTATTTTCAATAAAACTTTATTTATATTAACAGGTCACAGGCTGGATTTGGTCCACAGCCTTTAGTTTGCTGACTCCTATTCTAGTATTAAAAATGATATCCCATGATACTACTGTTAATTTCGGCTTCCCCCAAATTCATGAATAACCACATGGCCAGCAGTACTTATTGGTGCACAATTCCTGGGAAATCAAATCATTTTTCTGATCCCAGCATGCAACTTGCCTAATTATGATTAACACCTCCCATCTTTATCTGAAAGAAAACATTCTGTGAAGGGACAGATGGTGTTGCTGTGGAGTCTTCAACATCTTCAGCTGCAGATGTAGCTATGCGGGTTGCAGGCTGAAAATGATCAACTAACTGGTGGCTTCCCGGGAAAATATTTGAGAGATAGAAGTATTCTGCAAGATGGAAAATTCACAGCCATGCTTGATTGTCTCAAATGAGGAATACTTGTTAGCAAAAAGGGAAATCAAAGGCTCTAGTCCTTAAAAGCCAGGAAATCACTAAAACTAGAGAAAGCACAAGATATTAAGAACAGACAGAGCAAAGTACACTTACAGCTCACACTGACCTTTTAATTCTAGAATGTGTGAAATTTGCTTTGAAACAGTAGACATTATCATGTGGTCAAACATATGACTCTGTATTTGTAAATGTCATTCTCTGGAGCATAACCTGCAACCACAGTTACAGAAAAGCGGCTATTTTCTCTGAGACCATGAAAATTCTCTCATTATTTGCTAATTTACATAGTTGTCCATCAAAAAAGAAAATGTTTAAGAAAAGGCTAAGTTGTTTCTCAGCCAATCTGAGAGTAAAATGCACATGATTTGACTCTGCATTGGTCCTTGCTTTAAACTGATGAAAGTCTATAGAAATGGTTCTTTTCTTTTCTTGTCGATTTCACAAATATATATTTAGCATACACTCCAGCAAAGAGAGGAGTTGTAGAGATGTACAAATTAATAAAACCAAGTTAAAACCCATGAGGATCTCAGCATTAGCATTAGTTATTTTAAGCCATTGCTAAATACGAATGATCTCCTGATTTTTAGACATGCATTAGAGAACTGTCGTAAACAGAAGATAGAGTGGAGGGAGGAAAACTCTGGAACATAACAGAAGAGTAGCAAGAAAGGACGGACCCAATTTGGACACTGGGACAGCAGGAGTCTGGGAAATCGCAGAAAAGATTTCTAGAAAAAGACCCTTCAAAAAAGACACAGGGTGACAAAAATGATACAGAGGCTTTGGGCAACAAATAATCATGGGCCATTGAATCTTCCTAATGGCTTCTCTGCTCTAATAGGGAACACAGTGAGATGTGACTTGGCTTGGCTTATTTGGAGGAAGGAAAATGAGTTCATAAAGACTGACTCTGAGCCCATCTCTAATACCTTTTTTTTTTTTTTTCTTATCTGTATCAGAAAGTATTTTCTTAGATATCAGGTGTTCAAGTCACTGTTAAGACAATTAAATAAGCATGTGATATGAGATGACCAAGTTGAGAAATGGGATTCTTTAGACAGAAAGATGAATCTTTGGAAGGAAACTTATGTAAGCCCTAAAACATTGTGAAAAACAATTTCACTGATAACATCAAAAAATACTTAGAAATACGTTTAACCAAAAAAGTAAAAGACGTGTACAATGAAAACTACAAAACACTGCTAAAAGAAATTAAAGAGTTAAATAAAAGGGAAGGTATCTTGTGTTCATGGATTGCTGGACAATATTATGAAGACGGAAATACTCCCTACTGATCTACAGGTTAAATGCAGTCTTGGACAGCCAATCTTAAAAAATTCAAAAGGCAAAAAATCCCAAATAGTCAAAACAACCTTGGAAAAAAAAAAAAAAGAACGAATTTGTAGGCCTTGCACTTCCTGGCTTCAAAATTAACTACAAAGATACAATAATGAAGGCAGTATGTTACCAACATAAAGGTAGCAATAAAGACAATAGAATAAAATTGAGCATTCAGCAATAAATTGATACAGCCATGGTCAGTCGATTTGCAACAAGGGTACCAAACCATTCAGTGGGAGAAATAATAGTCTTTTCAACAAATGATCCTGGACAACAGAATAGCTATATGTAAATGAATAAATATGGTGCTCTACTTAACAACATACACAAAAATTAACTCAAAATGGATTGAAGATTTAAACATAAAAACTAAAACTGTAAAATCTTTGTAGGGAAGCATAGATGTAAATGTGCTTGCCATTGGATTAGGCAACGGGTTCTTGGATATGGCACTAAAAACACAATCATTCAAAGAAAAAATAGATAAATTGGACTTCATCAAAAATAAAAACATTTCAGGGCAAAAGGCACTGTCAAGAAAGTAAAAACTTCCTTGGAAATAAATTCTGCAAACCATGTATCTCTTCAATGTCTAGTGTCCAAAATATATACAATCTTCTTACAACTGAACAATACAATAACCAATTAATAAGTGGACAAAAGATCTGAATCAACATTTCTTCAAAGAATATATACAAATGGCCAATAAGTCCATGAAACGATGCCTAACATCATTAGTGATTAGGGAAATGCATATGAAAATCACAATGAGATATCATTTCACACTACTATGATGGCTGTAATGGAAACAGAAAACAAGTGTTGGTAAGGACATGGAGAAACTGGAAACCACACATATTGTTGAAAGGAATGTAAAAGGGTGCAGCTACTGTGGAAAACACTTAGATTGCTTCCCTCAGTAAGGTAAACACAGAATTTCCACATGACCCAGCAATTTCTCTCCTAGGTACAGTGGTCCTCCCTTATCTGCAGGGGATACATTCAAAGATCCACAATGGACACTTGAAGCCACCCACAGTACTGAATTTAGAGATATAATATACATATAATATATATTATATGCACATGTTTATATATATATTATATGAATATATATACACATATGCATACTTTTTTTTTTTGGTTAAACATAGATACACATGTTTACATAACAAACACACACACACATATACACAAACAGTTTTTCCTATACCTGCATACCTATGATAAAGTTAAATTTATAAATTAGGCATAGTAACACATGAACAACAATAATGACAAAATAGATTATATCATAATAAAAATCATGTAAACATGGTGCCCCTCTTTCAAAATTCTTTTTTTGTTTTTGAGACAGACCCTTGCTCTGTTGCCCAGGCTGGAATGCAGTGGCATGATCTCAGCTCATTACAACTTTCGCCTCCCGACTTCAAGTCATTCTTGTGTCTCAGCCCCCCGAGTAGCTGAGATTACAGGTGTGTGCCACATAGCTGGCTAATTTTTGTGTCTTTAGTAGAGATGGGATTTCTTCATGTTGGCCAGGCTGGTCTCAAACTCCTGGCCTCAAGTGATCTGCCTGCCTTGGCTTCCCAAAGTGCTGGGATTACAGGCATAAGCCACTGCACCTGGCCTCAAAACATCTTGTTGGACTGCACTTACTTGCTTTTAGACCTCAGCTGACCATAGATAACTGAAATTATGGAAAGTACAACCATGGATTAAGGGGAGCTACTATATATAGCCAAGATAATTGAAAACATATATTTACGCAAAAACGTGTACACAAATCTTCATTGTAGTATTGTTCATAATAGTCAAAAAGCAGGAACAACTCAAATGTCCATCGACTGATGAATGGATAGACAAGATGTGGTGTACCCAAATGTAATAGTAATTCAGCCATAAAAAGCAATCAAGTACAGATATAGGCTCCAATATGAATGAACCTTGAAGACCTTATGCTAAGGGAAAGAAGTCATATGCAGAAGGTCATGCACTATATAATTCCATTTGTATGAAATATCCAGACTAGACCCACAGAGATAGACAGCAGATTAGGGTTGCCAGGGGTTGTAGGGAGGGGAGGATGGAGAGTGACTGCTGATGGGTATGGGGTTTCTTTATGGGATGATGAAAATATTCTAGAATTAGACAGTGGTGATGGTTGTACAAAATAGTAAATATACTAAAAACCACTGAAGTGTACTATTCTCAAAGGTGAATTTTATGTTATATGAATTATATCTCAATAAAAAGAAAAAGAATTGAGAGGTTGGTATAAGATGGGCCTGGACAGGTGCTCAAATAGATCAAATCAGGGAAACTTATTCAAAGTGTAGGAAACAAGTGATTTAACAGCATCTTAAAGAAGAAACACATTTGAAAAACTTAGTATCTGCTATGGTTTGGATGTTTTTTCCCTCTAAACCTCGTGTTGAAATGTGATCCCTACTGATGGAGTTAGGGCCTAATGGGAGGTGCTTGGGTCATGGGTTTGGATCCCTAATGAACAGATGAATGCCCTCCCCTGGGGGTGAGTGACTTCTCACTCTGCTATTTTCCACAAGGGCTGGTTGTTAGAAAGAGCCTGGAATCTCTCCATCTCTCTTGCTCCATCTCTGACCATGTGATCTCCACACACGCTGGCTCCCCTTCACCTTTCGGAAGCAGCCTGAGGCTCATACCTGATGCAGGTGCTCTATCTTGAACATGTCAACCATCGGAATCATGAACCAAGGAAGCCTTTTTTTCTTCATAAATTACCCAGCCTTAAGTATTTCTTTATATGACAACACTAAATAGACTAATACCATATTCTTTAGGTGGAAGGAGCTAAAGATGAAGTTAGATTTGGGATGGTTTGAAAGCAATGATGAAAAGGGATTCTGAAAACAAATCTAACAATATTTTGGGCTGAAGACGAAAACAGAGGACAGCTGTGCCCTACTGTATAACAGTCTATACTACTTTTATTGGTATTATTGTCATTAATCATATTATTGCTATCTCAGGGAGAAATAACAGATGTGGTATCCTAGAATGACTGCAGGAGGATGTTATTTTCAAATGAGCTGACCCTCATTCTTACTATGGTAGGATATTCCTTCATTCACAGGGCCTCCAAATCCATTTGTACTTGTTTGTACAAGGTGGCAGGCAAAGAAAAGTCTTCTGTTTGGACTCGCCTCTAATAAAAGATAAATGAGTAATATAAGCATGATTGCTGTGACTTATTTATAAACAAACATACAGAATGTTAGATCCTACCAGGGAAGGAATGACAAACATGAACCATGGTATCACCACATCCCCACTGTTGTACCTAGGACAGGCATTGCTAACTGGTAATTGCTCACTTTCTCACTGTGCTCAGACTCCGTTTCACATCTTCTCAACATAGCACTACAGACAGACAGGACCGATTTATCTGAGCTGGTCAACAAGAGGAAACCACTTATACATTTGCCTTACAGGCTCTCACCTTGATGTTATCAGGGGAAAGAAAGAGGGAAATACAGTGCTAGAGAGAAACATGTGCTGTGTGTCTGTGGCATGAGTGGGGACGGGAGTTCTCGTTGGTGCTCCGAATTTGAATGGCAAATCTTCAGAGGGGAAGACCTGCTTACAGATGTCCATGCTATGGACAAAGACCTGGGCAGTGCATAACAGATGTCACCCTTCCTTAAGGTTAAACAAGCCAAATCAAATGCCCTGGTATGAGTGATCAGGTCAAGCAAATAGGAAAATAAACAAGAACCCCATTTTTTCAGGTCAGTTAGAAAAGGCTTTCTGGAGGACATAACCTTTTTTCAGACCTTAGAATAACAGGAGAAAACTGGTAGAAGTCATGGTAAAAGCAATATGTAAGAATGCACGGAATGGGAATGTCAGGAAATGGTAACTTCCGTGTCAGGGACGGCATGGAATGTATCAGCAAGTATTAATAGCAGGATCACTAGACCATGGGAGGTAGCTCTTAGAACCGGAAGTCATTGTAACCAGGTTTAGCTAACATATGTGAAAAAACCAAGATCACGTATGCTTTCTTTCTTCCTTTGCCTTTATCCCTCCCTTTTCTTTTCCTCCCCCACTTCCTTTTTTTCTTTCTTTTGTTCTTTCATTCAATGACTGTCGAATTCTCACCATGTGCCAAGTACTGTTCTAGGCATTAAAGATACACCCCCTGCCCCCCTAAACCCTGCCCTGCTCCCATGAACACACACATCCAAGGAGAGAGGCAAGGAATAACATACTGGATGGTGACACTGTGAGAGTGAGAATATGGATGATCATGGAGAGGATTCGGGGGGAAAGAGTATGCGTATTTGAGTGTGTAGGGAAGGGTTGTGAGGAGATAGACGAAAGCTGAAAAAGCAAATAATACGTTCAGTGGGAATAAGTCCCAGGAAAAAAATAAAATGGCATTTGTTGGGAATGGCATAGTTTTCATAGAAAAGATGTTCTGAAATTGTGGCAATTTTGGCAGAGATCTGGATAAAGCAAAGGATGAGACAGGTGGATATCTCAGCTAAAATACCACAGGTAGCAAGAACAACAAGTGCAAAGGCCTTGAGGTCAGAGATGATTGTGTTGGAGGGGCAAGGGCGAAAGAGCTGACAGGGCGAGTGTGGCAATAAGGTCAGAAAAGATATGGGGGAGGATCCTGTTTAGTATTTAGGAATGAGTATGTGTAAGAATACTGGAAGACTGAGACAGCCAGGTGGTAAAGAAACATGTACACTAAATAAGATGTCTCTTTTCAAAAATGAAAGCCAACAAGATGACCTACAAAGGCAGAAAAACAAAGTGACAATTCCAGTACCATCTTTGTGAAGCATGCTTATTCCTACGCCCTTCATTATCTCCTTTAAAAAGCATTATGCCTCCAATTCTTAATAGATGACTTTCTCTTGTGCACAGAAGAACCATTCTCAACCAGGTCCTTTGTTTGAGCCTTAGCTCGAAGGTAACTACGGGACCAGAGAGTAGGCTCAGAGACCGGGAATATAATAATGATGTTTTATCTGAAACTCCTCCACAACTGAAGCCACTTGTCTGCATAAGCAAACGAATAAAATTGAGTCATAAACCTCCCTTCACTGACTTCAGAAGCCAGAGTGCTTGGTGATGTATTTGTGGACCAAGGGATCTGAGTATAAATCAATGGTCATAAAGTTAGCTCTTACCAGCTGCACCGGCAGGCCCCAGGCAGCAATGGCTGCAGTGAGAATGGGTAAGCAGGGGCACAAGACCATCCCACAGGTTATCGCAGAAGTGTTGTGAAACACTCAACTCATCTAGACAGCAGCACCTCTTCCCTTTCTGCTCATGAATGGAAAGCCCTTCTCATAGAATGCCCATTTCCTCCACTTCTGCACAACCAATGTTCCTTAAAGATCAGACCAAATCCCGTTTCCTACCCCAACGCCCTGCCCATTTACTCATATAAGAAATACAACTTATCTACAATTCCCATAACCTCTGTGTCACTTGTAACCTTGTGAAATGGTTATCAGAGGTAGCGGTGTGATTAAGAGCTATAAAATGGTTTCCTGGTTTTAAATCCTGGATCTACTTCTTTCTACCTCTGTGTATCAGCTTTCATGTCAGTTTTCTGCATATCAGTTTTTCCCTTTGTGAAACTGGCATAATAATGGTAGAAATCTCATGGCAGTTTACATGAAAACAGGATGGGTTTATGTATGCAAAGCATTTGGCCTATAGAATAGTTCAATACTCTCAGTTATTATTTTTATGTTGATAAGGGT
Organism: Mandrillus leucophaeus; assembly: GCF_000951045.1. Lineage (NCBI taxonomy): Eukaryota > Metazoa > Chordata > Mammalia > Primates > Cercopithecidae > Mandrillus > Mandrillus leucophaeus. The sequence goes on from NW_012108363.1 coordinate 7,185,234, forward strand.
TATTTGCATTCAGTTTTCACTTTTCTATGAAATGGTAAATTTATTGATGGCAGTGACTACTTCTTGATTCATAGCTGAAGCAGATTTATTTAGTAGAAAGGGTTTGGGTACCATGGTTAGACATCCATGAAGTAGAATTTCAGTTTGACTGCTTATTGACTCTGTGAGTTTAGGCAATGGCACAGAACGCCAAGAGTCTGAGAAGCTATTAATGCACATTCAGCAGTTGAATGCTGAAGATCATGTAACCAAAGCAAAACTAATGCGACAATTAATAGCAAATGCCATGAATGTGGCCTAGTGCAACAAGGTAGTGAAATGCATTAGACTAAATAACACATATTTCTACCTAGCATGTTTTATTTCTAGCCCATTTACTAGAGGACATACCTAATGAACATTAATTCCTCCTAGTGCTCCATCCTCACTTTGCACTGGTGCCAAGCTAAGTCCATGTCTTGCATCTAGCAGGTGCTTGACAAATGTGTGTTTGATGAAAGAGATGGATATTTGCAGTGAAGTATGTTCAACAGAAGAATAATATTTTAAACAGGTTTATACAATCCTGGCCTATAAAGTACCACCATGTTCACATCTAGGCTGACAAAGTAAGCTCATCCTGCTTTGCTGATAGAAATACTCTACATCTTGTTTTACAGAAAAATCCCATGGAACAGATGTTTTCCCTCAGTACCAATCTGTGATCAAAGATGATATCATACCTTGGGCAAGGTAATATCATATTTAAATGCTTATAGAATGTTAAATAGTCCTAAAATGTTGAATATAATTCCCAGATTTAAGTGGACTTTTTTTTTTTTTCATGTTTGGACTTTGCATAACTGAATATTGTGTTTTGATAAGGGGAAGGGAATGAGGTGGTGGGAGGGGAGGCATAATCTAAGCAGTGTGCTGTCTGAACTGGCAAGTATTCTAAATTGACAGAACCTTAAGGAGCTTAAGGCTGAATCAAATTTGAAAGTGTTGTGATGTTTACCTGGAGACAGGGTATTTTAGAACATTATTTAATGTTCTCAAGGATGCTCTGTGCAGTCATCTCTTCCTGCGGGATCAGAGACTGGCCCTGTGCTTCCAGAGCTCTCCTTTTCCTTTTGTGGACTCCTTTTATTCCTCCTAGCTCAAAGGCAACCATCACTAGTGACTGCGCATTAGTGTGCTCCAGTGCCTGTCACTTGATTCAGCACTCTGCACACACTGCCTCACTTAATCCACCCATGTCAGTGTGATAAGGATGCTCTTATCTTCTGAATTTGACAAATTAAAAAAAAAAATCCGCGGAAAGGAAAAGCGACTTGGCCAAGATCATGTGTCCAGCAAGTGGCTGAGTCAGCTGTGTTTAGAATCAAGACCAAAGCTCTTACACTATGACTTAATTATCAATATCCAATTTCCTCCAAGATTGTGATCTTTAACCCCATATGCTCATGTCTCTCAGCAAAATTTTCTTTTGGATGTTTTCAATTTGTATGAACCCATTTGTATTCAATTTGGTACTTTTGCTGACCCAAACTTAATCTATCTAAATGGCAACCAGCTCAAAAAGCATGACTTCACCATATTTCATACTTTTCCGATTAACTCTTCTCCTTCCAAGGTTGATAAGGGGACATTTGACTTCTATTTTACAAAGCTGAGCGTATTCATCTTGCCATGAAAGAATCAATTATTGGGGTGGTGTGGATTGCTAAGTCCATTTGGGCCATTAATACTTGAAAAGAGGATTCCTGGTGGTTTCTGGGAAAGAAGGATTCTCACTCTTTAGTGACTCAGGCTACGTGTCTACCATTGGACATAAATAAAGAAGTAGTTAGAAACAGCTGCTGCTGATAGCATCTTATAATACCGCAGGGAACCAGCCCAATGCTATGGGTGACTGGCCCAAAGCCCGGAAAGAATCTGAGTCCATGATGACACTGTGTGCTACCAAATCAATGAAACCTGGAGTTTGACTTGCCTCAAGATCATCTGTCAAGTGACCTAATATATTTCCTTCTTGTTCAAGCCAGTTTAAGTCCACAGATTTGATACCTGCAGCCAAAAGTATAGTAACTGATACGGATGCTAGTTGTCTTCTAGTTACACAAGCCTCAGTCCTCGAAACCGATTTTCAGTCTTCCCAATCTTTTATTTATATAAAAATCATACAATCATTGCTTCTATCTTTTGGTATAGCAATCTCCTCTTTACAAAACATCTCTGGAATAGTTACTCTCAACCAGGGTGATTTTGTCCCCCAATGGATATGTAGCAAAGTCAGGAGAAAGTTTTGGTTGTCACAACAGAGGGGGCAAGGGTGTTATGAAAATCTAGTGGGTAACAGGCTATGAATGCTGCTAAACACCCCACAATATGCAGGACAGTCCCCACAAAAGTGAGAAATCTGGCCCCAAATGTATTATCATAGTTCTGAGGCTGAGAAACTTATTCTGGAAGGATGAACAATACACTGGCAATTGCCTCTGTAGTGGCTAAATGGGCATCTGAAGCAGAAGGGTGCCACAAACAAATAAAACTACTTTAAAATAAGTTAATTAATCATGAAATATTTATACAGATGGAAATTATTTTCAATAAAAGAATTGTAACACAGTTCAATTTTTCTTACTTGAAATCCAGTGTATTCCTTCTTGACAATGCCTTACTACATCTAGTTGCCTTTCCTGAAATTACATCAAGGGCCTCCTACTGATTTTACCTCTCAGCTCCCTCTCCACCAAAACTTTTATTTATCCCATGCTATTTCTTTGCTTAAATACTTATGATAGCTGCTAGGGTTCACTGTAACAAGTCAAGATACAACTTTTCCTGCACTTCAAATTTTAGCTCCATTCTGGTCTAATCCATGTAACTCCTACCTGACAAGATCATGTTTCATACATTTTCAAGGTCTACACAAAATTTCATTTATTCCATAAAGCTTTCTCTAATTATCTTGACCCATTGTGATATCATTTTTTTTCCTTCTATAGCATGAGGGTCACAGAATTCAATGAAGTAAAACAATCTGAAAGTTATCTAGCACTATGATTTCTTTCTTGGGTACACGAAGTAGGTTAAATAAGTATATTCCCTATTGTTCTTCCATTGTCCATAGAATCTACCATGGTAGTAGTTCATTGGTGTTCAAACTACTCACTAATAAAATACACAATGTGCACACATCTACATACCTGCTGGCCCTCACACTAAGAAAGCAAATTTAACTTCATGAGAGAGAGAAACAAGTCAGAAGAATAGAAGAAAGAAAGTGACCTCCAACATTTGTAGATATAATATCCAACAGATAATTTCTTCATAATTCTTCAGAGAATGATACAATCTAAGCCTGAATTTTCCAAAAGCGTCTCATGGGATACTAACACACATTCCAGAATACAGTGTTCCACGGTCAACTTAATTTGGCAAACGAGTTAAATAAACGTAGACGTGTTTCTTTATTGCAGAGCATCTCAGAAGACAGTCACATTAATATCCAAGGCGGAGATAGAGTGTGCTGTGTTTTCCAAGTGTGCGTCCCTCAGACATTTTTGAGGGACATTTATTCTTGATAGTTTTAGAAATGCTGATCTAGCCTAATGCTGCCATTTTTCAAATGAAGAAACTGACAAGTACTTGACACACTGGGTAATTTGTCATAAAACTTGGAGCTAAAGCCAGATTTGCTGCTGTGGAATCCTTCTCTACTCCATTTATTTTGTGTTCTCAACATTCTTTGAATGTCCCCAGTACTGGGCTTCCTGCAGACATATCCATACTTCCATTTCCAAATCACATGTGACAAGCTGGGCACCTGTGGTTCCCATCTGCTAGATCAGGGGTCCCCAACCCTCCGGGCCGAAGACGGTACAGGGAGCCAGGCCGCACAGCAGGAGGTGAGTGGCAGGTGAGTGAGCATTACTGCCTGAGCTCTACCTCCTGTCAGATGAGCAGTGGCATTAGATTCTCATAGGAGCAGGAACCCCTATTGTGAACTGCACGTGCAAAGGATCTAGGCTGTGTGCTCCTTATGAGAGTCTAGTGCCTGATAGTCTGAGGTAGAAAAGTTTCATCCTGAAACCATCCCCCAACCACCCTCTCATCCTCCAAGCCCCACTCCCGCCCATGAAAAAATTGTCTTCCACAAAACTGGTCCCTGGTGTCAAAAAGGTTAGGGTCTGCTATGCTACATGACAAAACTGAGCCCTTAAGAGGCTTAGCATCTTGTTCACAACCATGGAAACAGTGGCAGTGCTGGGATTAGAAACCTGAGACTCCAGACTTCATGCCAATCCACTGTTAATGATAAACTTCTCTTTCCTTTCACTGTATTGAAAAAAAGTTACTATTTGACAAGTCTGGTTGTGGGTGGTATAACTACTGCCTCTCCAGATAACTACTGCCTCTCCATATGAAGTGAAAACACATAGAAGTCTTATTACAAGGTAACTAACAGGACAAACACACAAACAAAAAAACTCACTGCCTAGAAGAATAAAGAGATATTAAAGCAAGAAAGGATTTGAAAAACTGTCTGGTCCAACCTCTTCATCAAACAGTCAAAGAAACTGACATGCTGAAAGGAAATAAAACATCCAACCCAGAGGCTCAGCCAGCATTTGAAGGGTCACCCAGTCAGAAGAATGCTTGGACTCCTCCACAAACTAGCTATGGAAACTTAGCCAAGTCAATTCATCTTGCTAAGACGATGTTTTCTTTTCTGATGAATGATGTTATTAACATTCAGTTCCAAGTGCTCGTTAAGATAAAGGGAGACAATATATGAGCAAGTTAACATGGTCAATGATAACACTAGTAATTACTATTATTATTACCGCTATTTGTGTACACACCTTTGAGTGCATGTTAAAGCTTACGATGCAAAATCATCATCACTGTTACCTCTTGCCAAAACAACTCGATGCCCATATGAGAAAAATCTTGTTTTTGTCTAGTGTGAGGTTTTTTGTTTTGTTTTGTTTTGTTTTAATTGGCCTTCTAAAAACAACCTACCTTCCTTCAAACTTCTTGGCCAAAGGTAATACCACCCTTACTTCTACTTTTTTTCTACTAGTCTGTTTGCTGCTGCCAACACATTAACACTGTATTTATTTCAAATCTGGTAGAAAACTCAATGTCTTCAAGCACCAAACAATAGAGCATAGTGATGCCTAAGATTGATAAGAGTACACACATTGACCTGAAGACCTTTAAATTCAACATTCTGAACACACGGGATGGCAAACACTCCACGAGAGGCCTCAGGTAGGGGCTGAACCTGAGATCTGAGGTAATGCAAAAGAAGTCTTCTTAATTTCTTGCCCTTGATAAATGCCCCCTTCTTTTCTCTTCATCCTTTGCTAGATTCTTCCTGCAGTCCCTAGAAAACCCTTACTACAATATTGTCCTGTCCCCAGTCTGTAGTCGGTAGTCATAATTCAGAAAGTATCTACTTTTAGTCCTGGGGAATGAAGAAGGTGCCTCTCCTGATCATCCATAGCCTATCTTGTGCTCTAGAACCTTCTGGACCCCTTATTCTGCATTGGCTGGAAGGATCAGACTGAGAAATATGGATTGGAGAAAGAGCACTACTCCCATCTAGATGTTCCAAACTTGCAAGGAAAGAAATGACTAGAAACTGAACCTATACTACCTGGAGGAGTTCTTCTGAGCCTGGGTTGCTGCCCAGGCTAAGCTTAAGGCCTGGGAAATTTGTAACATTGACCAAAATAAATTCTGACAACCTAGTACTTCTCCAGTGATCACTTTGCAATATTATTCACGTGACATGACTCAGCAAGGCATTTCTGATCAGCCAACATATCCCACGTGCTACCCTATGGCCAGGGTGGTAGGTAGCACATAGGGAGTGGGCTAGGAGTTGGGGCTTACGGCTGAGTGGCAATTCTTCCATAATTTGGCAAAGTAACACATTTCAGATTTTCTGACTCGGCGGTTTTCAAATTTCACAATCTGGCAGTTCTCAAATAATCCTCTTATTCAATTGAGAGGTAACCTTATTACCACGTAGGTTGAGTGATCCACCAAAGTTCCCACAGGAAATTACTCACAGGACTGAGCATTAGAAGGCAAGCTATTTAGCTAGCTCTTTATCACATGATATTCAAAATTTTCCCAACTAGGGAAAGGAAGAATAATGATGCAACTTGTTTTTTGCCTATCTTTGATATTCTTGCTAATATCACCTAGACTAAGGGATATTGCTTACACTGGATATCCAACTCCTTGTTAACTTGAAATTGTGGTCCTGTTCCTCACTTCTATGTACAAACACATCTTGCTTTTCAGAGAAGAGATTTAATTCAGAAAATGCCTCTTCACTGGAATACACCCAACTGAGCTCTCTGAGCTACTTCCTGAAGAGATGCTGTTAATCTCCTAAATCCTCTAATCACAAAACTGCAGTGGAAGCTGAGCCAGTCCACTCTTTGGACTAACTCCATAGGGTCTACCAGAGTTTATGAAAAAGTTTCCCTACAATCACAGGAAAATAACCTCTTCACTGGCCACTTATTTAACCTTTATCCTAAAAGGACAGCCATAAATATGGTTTCTGAAACTGCAGGCTTGGAAGATCAAAGGCTATTTCTCAGTCCCTTTGGATGAAGAGGTGAAGATATCATCATCATAAGGATCACCTGAGCACTTTGTGTCTGGCACTTAGCTCAGCCCCTTACATTTATTTTCCCATTAAATCCTCACAACAAACCCATGTCTGGCATTACCACTATCTCTATCTTGCAGAGCAGACACTGTGGCTTAATAAGAATTAGTGACTTGCCCAAGGTAAAGATGCCCAAAGTGGATTAGACCCACAACAGTCAAGCTCAGAGCACATGCCCTCCATAATAGCACCATATTGCCTGAGGTCTCCGGACTAGTATTATACTTCGAGAGTCCTGCCTTACTACCAGGAAAGGGACCTGAAGTCACATGATGCTGAAAACTGAGCAGCACTTAGCAAGCACCTGTTAGATGAACAAACGGATTCCTTGAACTCTTTCTTTACCTAGATCAGTGGTTATAAATGAGGGCGGCATATCCGGCAGACTTTATTTTAACTATCATGACTAGCGTATATGGGGGGTACTACTGGCACATACTGAGTAGAAACCAGTGATCCTACAGTGCACAGGACAGCTCCCATAATAAAGAACCTTTCAGCCCAAAATGTCCAAAGTGCTGAGGTTGAGAAACACTGGCTTACATGAAACCAGCCAGGCTATTATATCTACAGATCATAAAGCAGCTTCCGCCTTGAGAAGTTTCTTAGAATCAGGATCTTCTTTGGTTTCTAGACCTGATCTCGCCCTCATGCAGATTTCTGTGTTTTTGTTATATCTTAGAGGCCTGCCTCTGTTTATCTGAATTCACATACATAGATTACATGGTCTGCAGGTTCTGATCCCAAAAGACTACAAAGGAGTGCCCGGCTCTTCTGATTTGGAATTGCTCTGCAGTTACCCCTGATTTGCTGTGATACTCTAGACAATTCTTTATTTTGAGCCAGCGTGTTGCAAGGCAGCAAAGCAGAACCTAAGGATATGATTATTGCTAAGGGGAGGCAGCAAAGAATAGAGATTGAGGCTTTCTCTGAAGTCACACTTCTTAAGTGGGAATGCTGGTTGTGCAGCTCATAAGCTTCAAGACAAGTTACTCCATCTCTCTGAGGTTCACTTTCCTGTTTTCTTACCTATAATATCAGAATAATAATAGTACCTACTTCATTGAGCTACTAGGAGCATTACATGAATATGTGTAATGCATATTGCCTAGCAGTATATGAAAGAGGGCTTATTTTTTTCCAGAAAGCTGGTTGCACTTCCGGTTCCAGAACGTCAGACTGCACTCATAAAATGTAGATAAATCATTTTGATAAATTCTTGCATTTAGATGTAGAATTCAAAGGTGACTCTGTTTAATATATCCAATGCAAACTAAACTATCTTGAAGGGCACAACAGTTCTTATAAATAACTGAAATGGTTGGATTAAGACAAAAAAGAGTGGTGGGGTTTTAGAAATCTGGAAAATAGTGTGCTTTGTCCAAATCATTTTTTTAAAGTTAATACTCTATTCTTCCTCCAGAAAAACCCACAGACCCACCTTTCCCATTGCACCCGTTGTCTTACTCTTTGTAAACTCCTCTACACTGTTTCAATAACTCATCTTCCTTTTCCCCTAACTTTGCCAATTAATAATAACCTGTCTACTGTTTTGATCAATTCATCTTGAAATACACTTTATGTTTTTAGGTTCACTAGCCTTAGACACATTTGGCATTTCAAGAAAGTCAAATGTTTGCACTGATTTTAAATTTAACCAGTATATGATGAACATTCAACACATGCCTAGCACAATGCTAGTCACTTTTCAAGGAATAAAATACCAAGTTGTATGGCATTATTTTAGCCCTGGGAAATAGTATAATGTTGTGGGAAGAAAAAAAAGACTTTGGAGATCAGTCTCAATGTCTGGTTCCTGTATTTGCCAACGCTATGACGTTTGTTGAGTTACTTAGCATCTCTAAAGATTCACTGCATCATACGTAAAATGTGCAAGTCATGATTTTTACTTTATACGATTTCTATGAAGTGGAAGATTAAATAGCGTATGCAAAGTTAGCACAATTCCTGACACACTTTAGGGTCTCCATAAATGTTAGGTCTCTTTTCCCTTTTCTTATGATGCCCTCCTTCACCACTATCCATTGATGCTAAAAACTTAGTTTATGACCCAGACAAGACTAACACACATTTGTTTAAAAATAATTCCAAAAAGAATCATCCTTTATTCTTTCCTTTCTTTCATTTCCCTTGTTTCCAGTGGTTCTGTCAGCAGCTCCTGTCAACTGTACCTCTAAAATATTTCTCAAATCTCTCAATTCTCCACCTTTTCTGTCACCATCCTACTGGGAATTACCGTTGTCTCTCACCTGAACCACCGAGGAGCTCCCTCCCTGATCTCTTTGTTCCCACTCTTGCTACTCTAAGGTACATTTGTTTTGCACATCAGCCACAATCAACTTTGTAAGATCTATATTCTTCCTCTGCCAGACTTTCTAGCTGATTTAGGGCAAAACCCCGGCCCTCCAACATAACCTACACGGCCTTGCTCAACTTGTCTGCTTTTCCATTGTGTTACTACTCATCCAATCGCATCAGCTTTTTTTCTGCTCTTTGAGCATAGACAGCAAGTGCTTTGCTTTAGAATCTTTGCATTCACATTCCTTTGGCCTGAAATTCTCCTCACTACTCTTGCCATGGCTAGCTTCTGTGGGTCTCAGAGATATCTGTCGTAAGAAGAACAGATTAGTTTCTCCTTACGTCACACTTTGTCTTCTTCATAGGTCTTAACAAAATGGATACTTGCTAGTTTCTTGTTGTTTATCTTCTCCACTAGATTATTAACTCCATGGAAGCGGGAACATGTTTGTATTTTTAAAAATTTTACCCCTAGCCCACAGCTCCCTGGCCAGCATTCAGGGGATGCCCAATACATCTTTGTGGGAAAAGTGATCAATTGCGTGCTATTAAAATCAATCAGGATGACCGTGTTGATGGCAAGGCAATTGGGTAAAAAGCACACTTCTGCATTTCTGCTTCAATCATGGAGAATGTGGCTCATTAGGATTTCATCAACACTTTGGTATGTGCTGAGACAAAGCAGCAAACTATGCAAAATAAGAATCAATACATATTTGTTAAATTAATGACAAGTTTAAGGTCTACCAAGGCTCAGAAGCATTTAAGGCCAGGATTCTTATGTAAATATTCAGGGAGGAACAGGTGTTAAATGTCTATTTAAATTATGCAGCTTAGCCAAGGTTGCACATACAAAAGGGAAGACATTTCTTCTTTTCTCTCTAGCCTTGTTAGTTCCCAGCATTGCCATAGATAAAAGTATGGAGAAAATAAAATAAAACAAAAACTGAATGTCAATTCCTTGCCCCAGAGAGTAATTTTACTTCCCCTCTAAATGACTAGCTATTAAACACACAGAAAAATCCTAAATAAAATAAGCGACAAACAATAATAGCTTCCTATCACTTTGGTACCTAGGGGAGCTAGGAACCACAGTAAATGCTTTACCTACAATATTTCTATCTTATTACAGCCATAATGAGTTTGAAACAATTAGACAATATAACATCACACTGAAAAATACAGACTTTAGAATCAAGGCCGTTAGAGTTAGAAGTCCTAACTACTATTACAACTTTGGATAAATCAAAAACTTCTCAGAACCTGTTTCTTTCACTAAAGATGAAATTGATAATTGTTTATATTTTAAGGGGTGGCATATGTTAAAGAGAAAGTGTATTCACTTAGTGTTCTGCATGATGCTTATAAGATTTTTGATTCCATGAACTGATATTCACATGTTATAATTGAGTAAAATGAAGCTTAGACAGGTTCAACAATTTGTTCCATGCCCATCTGGTTCTAAAGACCATGGTTTTTCCAACATATCCTGTTGCCCTTCAGATAAAGACTATGCTTTAAAACCTATCAGGATTGATAAAAGTAGAACTACCACTCGATCCAGCAATCCCACTACTGGGTATCCTCTCAAAGGAAAATAAATCATTATATGAAAAAGATAGATGCACAAGCATGTTTATAGCAACACAATTCGCTATTGGAAAAATACAGAAACCACCTAAGTGCCCATCAATCAACAAGTGGATAAAGAAAATGTGGTATATACACACCATGGAATACTACTCAGCCATAAAAACAAATGAAATAATGTCTTTTGGTGTAACTTGGATGAAGCTGGAGGCTATTATTCTAAGTGAAGTAATTTAGGAATGGAAAATAAAATATCATATGTCCTCACTTATAAGTGGGAGCTAAGCTATGAGGATACAAAGGCATGAGAATGATATAATGGACTTTTGGGACTCGGAGGGAAGGATGGGAGGGGGTGAGGGATAAAAGACTACATATTGGGTACGGTGTATACTTCTCAGGTGACGGGTGCACCAAAATCTCAGAAATCACCACTAGAAAACTTATTCATGTAACTCCAAACCACCTGTACTACCCAAACTATTGAAATAAGAATAAAAATTATATATATAATATATATATTATATATATTACATATATTTTTTATATATATATATATAAAATTTGTGTGTATGTGTGTGTGTATCAATCAGAGTTGGAAATCATGTAAAGAGGGAGACCCAAGTGTGCCCAGTCCAGACACATCCCTTCTTTCCCTTTGTGTACTGGGAAGGACCACTCAATACACGAAGATTAGACATAGATATCAGCAAAGTAAGTGGTTTTCTTTGCCATGATTTCAGAAGGACCCCAGGGCACCTTCTGTCAGAGTCTCCCCAAAGGCTCTGCCAAAGTGCCCAAAATATTGTTTTGATTTTTGAATCCCTTTCGTGCTTAGCCACAATGCACATATCCCTTGAGTACAATATATAAAACTGTTAGCTGGTATCTACACCCCTGATTTAAATTAAATTCTAACTAGGAAAGGCCTGAAAAGGAATTAATAATGGAACAGAGCAATTTTTTTTTTTTTTTTTTTTTTGAGATGGAGTCTCGCTCTGTAGCCCAGGCTGGAGTGCAGTGGCTGGATCTCAGCTCACTGTAAGCTCCGCCTCCCGGGTTTGCGCCATTCTCCTGCCTCAGCCTCCCGAGTAGCTGGGACTACAGGCGCCCGCCACCTCGCCCGGCTATTTTTTTGTATTTTTTAGTAGAGACGGGGTTTCACTGTGTTAGCCAGGATGGTCTCGATCTCCTGACCTCGTGATCCGCCGGTCTCGGCCTCCCAAAGTGCTGGGATTACAGGCTTGAGCCACCGCGCCCGGCGTACAATAATCATTTATTTAGCATCTACTCTGGGCTGTAAAATGTATTCAAACACTTAACACAATCCTAGATAAGCAGAAAGAGCTCAGAGAGGTTTTTTAAAGTGTTACATACCAAGCAAAACAGGTGAGAAGAAATGAAGGTGTCTTAATTAGCATTAAGTGCAAAAAAATTAAGTCCACAAATTTGCTAAATACCTACTCTATATAAGACATTGAGAGCAGAGCAGTTATAGAGCTCTGGGAGCAGAGACAATCGGGTTGTGATGGCTGTAAACTCACAGGCTGCATCTCTAGTCAATAATGACAGAGAAGTCGTCAGGTACAGAGAGAGAAAAAAAATCATTCTTGACTTACATTTTTAAATTCTCCAGGATAACAGAGTCATCAAAGAAAGGTATCAAAAACAAGCAACAAACAGAAAATCCGAAAACATTTAACTCTAAATTCCGGGTTAGTTCCATTAGAAACAACATCCTTTCATTGAAGTTTTCTTCAAATACATGGTTTCCCTCCTTAAAAATGTAAAGTGAATTGCTCCAGATGACATTACCATAACCTCCAGTGGAAGCACCTTCAGCCAACCACTTAGTTTATCCTTAGCCAATGGTATCTTTTTCCAAATATATTATTCTAGAGACCCTGGGGGCTCCAAGAAAGCCAAAAAGGATTTATCACTAACCAAGATGCCTTCTGAAAGCTCCACCAGAACCACCAGAACAGGCCCACAGAAATCTGACTGCAAGGAAAAGATATCTTTTGTTTAGTTAACCATTACAGGAAGAAAAGTCAGTGTGTCTCTCCAGGCACAGAGCCATGAGAAGGCAGAAGAAGGGAAAGCAGAGGTATCTAGCCACTAGCATCTTTATTTTTCTTCCCATTCACTAGTGTATCCTGGGTGAATACCAACATTTTCTTCCTTCCATCATGTGTCAAAGACCTTGCATACAATGGGATGGGACTAGGTAAGGCAGCACATCTAACAGTTTTACTATGAAAGTCAACGAATTACAGTGCACATTTAGGAGGATGTTAAAAATGTGGTTTCAAATGGGCATGGAAATAAAATTGATGTAGAATTCCAACTTAAGGCATCAGATAAAATATGATGATTTGCTAGAGGAAATATCAAAGAACACCCTCACTGGTTTCAAGAAGATCTAAGGGTCAAGAGAATGGAGGAAAGGGGACCTGTGAATATATATATATATATAGTGAGAACAGGCTTCAGTGAATCCAATCGGATATCTTTACATGTGTTCTCTATGCACAAAGTCACCATAGACTTCCTCCAGGAATGCAGAAGGTATTAGAGGCAGGAGAGGGCCCCTGCTTCAGAGACCAGACTCTCAGAGTTTGTCAGGTAAAAGGTGGATGATCATTTTGCACAACACAAAGGTGGGCCAAGGGGGAGAGAGCGCTGTCCTGGAGACATCTGAAGTCCTCCCCAAGGAGACTTCCGGGAGACAAGAAATTTCCACATGGAATAGAATAACGGGGGAAACGGCCTGTTCATGAACAGAATGCTTCACTGGCTTTTCCCATAGGTGCTGTAGGAGATGTTTTGCAGTTTCAGGACCAGAAATCTCCAAAGAACCCAGAAAATGCTTCACGAGGGAGAAAGTCAGCTTAAATATTTACCAGTCCCAGGGGGCACAAAGTCACTGAGCCATGCAAGAACTGCCTCATCCTCCATTACTACTATCCTGGTAGGGTCTAGGACTATGGAAAGCAGCTCGCACATCAGAAGATGATGAGGGGGGCACAGACAGCCAAAGGCAGACAGCCACCAAGTCAAGGCTGTATCTGAGAAAAAGAAACAAATGCTTAACTTTGAATGAGGTTTGAAACATCGGTAAGCGTTTTAGATGAAATGTTTAAAATGTTGGAACTGAGACTGTGTTTTGCCTCTTAATGAGCCACCAGAGTTTTTACTACCTTTCAGTGAAAAGAAAATACCCTAGGAACTGTCCACGTTTTTGTGTGGGAGGAAGAAGAAAAGATTCCCTCCACATATCCCCTGCCAAAAAACAAGCAAACAAACAAACAAAAACCTCAAAACTCAAAGGAACAGTGATGACAAAAATAAAGCTGAATTTCAATTGTATTAGGAGTTGCGATTCTTTAATATATTAATGACACGGCCAAATAAATACAATGGTGACTAAGTCCTATAACAGGAATTTTGCCTGCAAAGAGTTCACAATGGGGGCTGCCCTGGCATAATCTGTTTTTCAAAGCAGATTAATATCAAGAAAATATACGCTTTGGGGTAGTTCACATCTGGCTTTGAATTCCAGCTGCTCCACACACTAACTAGAGACCAATGCCTAACTACTTAGCATCTCAGTTTTCACCTGTAAAAGGAGATAATATAAATGACCTAAAAAGAATGCCAGGAGGATTTTTAAAAGGCATATAAAACACATAGTATCCTTCTTGACCCATAAGATCTCAGAAAGTAGTGGGAGAACATCACCAACAAGATGCTGATATGGCTAGTACCCTGACAAATGAATATTGCCATTAAATATCCCCATTATAAAAATTACAACAAAAGACTATTTAACAGAAAGAACCAATGATCCCTAAATTATTTATGTCTCATACTCATCTTTCTTAGTCTTTAAAAAAATTATCCCTCAACTCACTGCAGTATTTTTTATTTCTTGAACAATAAGGACCGTATAATATAGTATTTAATCACCTCATTCTTATGCTTTAATTGCCTTATTGTGCAAAGGTTTATTTCCCAAATTATACTATAATGGCTCATCAAAGACAGGACAGGCAATAATATTTTGGAATATTTACTAGAATGTTTTAGACTGTCAACAAATATAGACAGAATTGAACAGAAATGACTTAAAATTTTAAAATTCATTATTGTGTAAAAATACAGACTGTTCTTGCTCTCTAAGCACAAACATTAACATGGCAGTCTCTACAATGTTGTCTTCAACAGGAAAACACTCTCATGGTTAAAGCAGAAAGACTTCTGGATACATGCAAAGTATCCTCTAACTGATAAAGAACTTCCTTTGGCCTTGAAGTGGGTCCCACACATTACAAAGACAGGCAGGTAGAGAACAAACTTCCTCACACAATTCTTCAACATGGAATCTCATTGAGTCTGCCAATGGCATTTTGAAAAGAATTTCATTAAACGTTGCTAACATGTCATAAGCTCCCTTAAATGGAAGGGTAATGGCTCATAACATTTGTAAGCTTTTTAATTTCATGGAATATGAGCAGCATAATCAGGATCTCTTAAAGTCAATCAACTGTGCCAAGTGGGGCTACCTACCTTTGCTTTGTTTCTATTTTGCTTGTGGGTATACCCCACGAACCAAGAAGCAGAGAGCCCTGGCATCATTCTTTAAGGCTAACATTGGTGTGTGATATTCTGAAAAAATCTCTGACAAAACCATCACAGCTGCATTTGCATGTGTGGGTTGAACAAGAACCTCTTGGGAAATGGCTTTTGGCTTCTGGAAAAGAGAGATTTTTATTTTAATTGGCTTCAGTTCAGAAGGTACAATTTTGGCAGAATTCAAAATGAGTCAACTGAGCATTGCAACTGGAATTAATAAATGGAGATGACTATATGGAATCTTATTTATATTTTTAACAACATAGGAGTATCCAAACTACCAATCCATTGATACTTATGTCAGGGTTTTCTTCTATTATGAAGCCTCTAGTAATAATAGTGGTCATTTATAGTGAGTTAAGTGGCAGACACTATTGCAGGCACCCTGTATATGTTTAGTTTAACAACTCTATGATACTATTAGTTACTCACATTACGGATAGAGAAACTGAAGTACTAAGATGTCAAGTAATATGCCTCCTGTTACAAAGCTAGTGAGAAGCAAAGCCAAGCTTCACATACAGTTTTGTCTGACTTTAAATTACACGTACTTTGCTACTATGCTATATTGCCCTCACAAGCCCCTTGATGCAAGTCTTCCCATGGGAAGGAAGATATCCACAGAAAGCATTTCCACATGGGAATGGGAGAGGACCTTCTTGCATGGCTGAAGGCTATGGAGTTAAACAGAGAGAACTCATGCCACAATCAAGAGATGAAGTATCCATCAAAGTTCGAGAAGCAGAAGAGAGTATAAAGAATCAGGATACGGCAAGGCCATGAACAAAAGGATGATTTGGAAGTGAGAAAGGCTGAGGGTAGATTAGGAAATGGCAAAAAAAAAAAAAAAAAAAAAATGGGCTAGGGCAAGCTGTTAGAGGCCTAAGACTGTGAACACATGGAAAGTCTAGATTTCCACTTTTGTACATTGCTGAATGCATAATGTGGGGGCGTGTCTGGCAGCTCCATGGAGCTGAGTAGAACCAGACAATTTCTTCATGTAAATCTGCATGCAAAAAAAAAAAAAAAAAAAAAAGAATGATGTCCATACAGATGGTGTTCAAATATACTGTCTGTATTTAATTATAATTCATACAAATGATCAGGAAAACTCTTATTCCCTAGGTTGCCATTAATGAATACTGGCCAAAAAACCCACACAAATGTATAGTGTTACACTGATTGACATGCATGCCTACCACAACATTTGAAGGAAACAAAAAGAAAAGTCTGCATCCTAAAAGAGGAAAGAAAACTTCGTCCAAGAACATTTACTGTATATGTGGGGGCAGTGGGCTTTTAACTATACTCTGAGTACACCACTTTAATAAGAAATGAAGGAACAGTTCAAGGAATGAGAATCATTGTGGGTTCTTGCACTTATTATTTATGAGAAGAATTTTATAAGGCAAGATGAATTTAGAATGAAGACAATCCTTTCTCCGAGGGAGGTCCCAGAGGTAGTTAAGCCCTAAGGCATCCGTTATACATAATAAATTAACATCTCCGTTATGCATCTAGAGTGGCACAGGTATTTGGACAACTGGAAGACCTAAGAAAAGAGTCACTCTTATTTTCTATGTTCTGTAGTTAGATAAGGAATCAGAGATAAGAAAGGCCAAGTCTTTGGAAATTTAGAATTTGTGTAAGTTTTTATTTTCTCCTATTTATTTCATTTTGCTCAACTCTGAGAAACCAGTAGAGCACTTACACATTTAAAAATTTGCAGTAAAAAAACTTATAGTCTGGGGTTCTGGATGAAAACATATCTATAGAGCATATTACACTTAGAATATCCTGGCGTGTTTTCCCGAGTCAGGGACTAAATTCACACATCGGTCCTTGATTATTTCCAAGTAGATACTATAATGCAATTCTAACAAAAGGTACGGACAGGGAGAAGTAACAGCATAGGAGGAGACGGTACAATTCAGGAGATCTGCAGTTTGAGTGGAGAAAAAGTGGACTCCATAGGAAACTGTGACTACATGAAGAAAAACTACAGTACAAAAGCCATCAGAAGGGGTGTGAGGAACGATCAGAGAAACCACAATTGGTAGAGAAAGGAAATAACATGGTCTCCTCTTCACGAAACTGGCAAGTATCCTGCATGGCTACCGAGAAAGCAAGTCAGGTAAGCAGCACAGGCCAACCTGTAACTGCTGTCTACTATTCCAAGATAGGATGGCATTTCAGTTAAGGATAAGGTGTGAGAATCAACCTGGGTTGTAGTCTTAGAGGTATGTTCTTTCCGTGCCTTTCCAAGCCTTTGACTGTTCATCTCTAAATAGAAGATCAAAGTGATAGAGCCTTTATAAGGTCACTATAAGAATTAAACAAGATAGGCTGGGCTCGGTGGCACACACCTGTAATCCCAGCACTTCAGGAGGCCAAGGCGGGCAGATCACAAGGTCAGGAGATCGAGATCGTTCTGGCTAACATGGTAAAACCCTGTCTCAACTAAAAAAATTCAAAAAATTAGCTAGGCTTGGTGGTGGGCGCCTGTAGTCCCAGCTACTCGGGAGGCTGAGGCAGGAGAATGGCGTGAACCTGGGAGGCAGAGCTTGCAGGGAGTCAAGATCATGCCACTGCTCTCCAGCCTGGGCGACAGAGCAAGACTCCATCTCAAAAAAATAAATAAATAAAATAAACAAGATAATTTTACATTAGCACTGTATCTGTTAGCTAGTACAATGTAAGGCTCTAATCACATAGTATTTGGATTCAAATTCAGCAAACATTTATGAGCAATCATGATAGGCTGGGCCCTCTGCAAAGTACTTTCGCATTTAGCAGTTCACTCAATCTCTGCAGCAGCAAATATTTTAATATGTATTAAAGTTACAGATATTCAATATTAGAACAGCAAAACTCCGCAGACACTTAAGAACACCTTAAAATTTCCCAAGCATTCCTCATTTCCTGACAGTGATTTGCTAGTATCTCAAGAACAGAACAGTTTTAGTGTCCATACCTTTTTTATTTTTATCTTTTGAGACAAAGTTTCGTTCTTATTGCTCAGGCTGGAGTGCAATGGCGCAATCTCGGTTCCCTGCAACCTCTGCCTCCTGGGTTCAAGCGATTCTCCTGCCTCAGCCTCCCGAGTAGCTGGGATTATAGGAGCCTGTCACCATGTCCGGCTAATTTTTTGTTTTTAGTAGAGACGGGGTTTCACCATGTTGGCCAGACTGGTCTCAAACTCCCTCAGGTGATCCACCAGCCTCGGCCTCCCAACGTGCTGGGATTACAGGCGTGAGCCACCGTGCCCAGCCCGTGTCCATACATTTGTAGTCTTTTTTTCCCCCATTACTTAGCTTAGCCTCAGTGGTTCTCCTGGACATTAGATTTATGTATAAAGCTATGCATATAAGATTATGGCTACTATATTTTGTGGGCAATTTAAGGTTTTTTCAAAAGAAATTTTAAGAATTGATTATTTGCCATATGGGTCAATTTTAAAAACTGACACGTGAAGCTTTACCAATGTTGCTGGATCCCACAGGACCACTGACCCTATGATGTGTTGTGTGGAGAGAACTCTGACAAAAAAAAACTTTCCAGTATCTTCACCCACAGAAAGAAGGCAATTTACTTTACCATCTACCACTGCATTGGGGTTAGTCATCTTCTTATACTTTGTGTAACATCTATCATAATGCTGTCAAATCCTGTTTTCTTTATACTTCCTGTACATTTCTGTTTTAGTCCATCTGCTTCTTGTTATAACCACCACAACAAAAGAAAGCCCCAGCCTAGGTAATTTACAGACAATAGAAATTAACTTTCTCATAGTCCTAGAGGCTACAAAGTCTAAGATCATGGTGCCAGCAGGTTGGGTTGTCTGGTGAGGGCTGTTCTTTGCTACCAAGATGTTGTCTTGTTGCTGCATCCTCCAAGGGAGGAACACCATGTTCTCACATGACAGAAGAGGAGACAGGAGAGGCTAAAAATGCCAAACACTGCATGAAACCTCTGTCATAAGGGCATTAACCCCATTCGTGGGGAGGAGCCCTCATGACCTCATCAATTCCTAAACGCCCTGCCTCTTAATACTATCACATAGGTCATTAAGTTTTGACACATGAATTTTGGAGGGGACACATTCAAACCACAGCACTCCCTAACCCGAGTTTTGATAAGATATGATGAGGAAGAAAGAAACTCTTTGTTATTTAGTAAGCTCTTTCTAGCAGCAATAGAAATAAAGCATGGCGGCTGGGCACGGTGGCTCATGTCTGTAATCCCAGCACTTTGGGAGGCTAAGATGGGTGGATCACAAGGCCAGGAGTTCGAGACCAGCCTGGCCAACATGGGGAAACCCATCTCTACTAAAAAATACAAAAACCAGCCGGGCATGGTGGTGCATGCCTGTAATCCTAGCTACTCAAGAGGCTGAGGCAGAAGAGTCGCTTGAACCAGGGAGGTGGAAGTTGCAGTGAGCCAAGATTGTGCCACTGCACTCCAGTCTGGGCAACAGAGCGAGAGTCCATTTGGTGGGGGTCGGGGGGAAGGAAAAGAAAATAAAAAAAGAGATAAAGCATGGCGGTGAACCTCACATCTCAGAAAATTCACATGGCAAGACAACACAAAAAATCATTGAGAACGCTAAGAAATAAGTGAAAGACTTTGGCTTGTTAGCAACTGAAGTCAGCAATAAATATGGGAACTACGCATTCATCCAATAATATAAATACCTATGCATTAATGATTTAAAAATAAACTCAACTTCATTTCACATCTCTTAATGAGCTACCACCTAAGGATAATTAATCTTTCCATAAATATTCCTCTCATATTTTTAAACATAACCGCTGAGCTTTAACTGAGGGCTAAAACCAATCTACACAGCTTGATGGTGGAAAACTTCAATTATTGTACCATCTGAACTTGTCTTTTACTGGAGAGTGATGCTACTTTTTATTTTCAGGACTCTGATGTTGCAAAATGGAAGCTGTGGCTTACGAGGTTGAGAAATCCACCTTATTTATTGCACCAAGCCGGAAGAAAACATGGCAGTCTGCTTAACTCATTCTCTCAACATGGTGGTTTTTGTCACTCTCTTCTTCCTCTTCCCCCTCCAATATGCAACAAGTGCATCTGTGAAATATTTATCAATCTTAAAAGCCTCATTTACTTTGCAGACCATTTGGTATTTGCTTAGAGGAAGAATCATTGCTAATAAAAACAGAATCATTCATGGAAATGCAAAGTTCCACTCTCATAATTTAGGCCGCTGCCATTGAAAACATCATGGGTAATAATTCACAGAGTGCTGCATCAAAAGGTTACACTTAGCTGCTGATAGAGATCACAAAATCAAAGTAACAGTATATGTTTATAATTTCATATGGCAAAAAAGTTTTTTCAGCTTCTGAAACTGTGTCTCCTGAAAAATTAGTGTTTATGACAAGGAATAGGTTTTATAAAATTAAGACTAACAGCATAACATATTCATAGCAATGACAGAGCACTGAGTACAGCCAGAGTTGCCAGAAGATGAATATGTTTTGACTGAAGTATTAAGAAATAAAGCATTTTTTTACAGCAACATTTTTTTTCCCAACAATATAGGAGTGAAGAAAAACAAAGGTTTTAAGACCATATGACCATATTAAAACATGTGCCTTTTTATTATTATATTTTTTAATTTTTGAGACAGAGTCTCACTCTGTTGCCAGGCTGGAGTGCTGTGGCATGACTTCACCTCACTGCAACCTCTGCCTCCCAGGTTCATGTGATTCTCCTGCCTCAGCCTCCTGAGTAGCTGGGACACGCCACCACGCCCAGCTAATTTTTGTATTTTTAGTAGAGACAGGGTTTCACCATGTTGGCCAGGATGGTCTCGATCTCTTGACCTTGTTATCCACCCGCCTCAGCCTTCCAAAGTGCTGGGATTACAGGTGTGAGCCAGCGCACCCGGCCCATGTGCCTTTCTTAAGGCTACTTGCCCTCCATTGTTCTCCTCAAGTGTACTCAGCAGTTACTACTGTCGGTGGGAATGCCTCCTAATCTAAGTAGGAATCTTCTTACTGCTAAAGGAACAAACCAAGCTACAGTGGACTCTGGTATGCATTTCTTTCTCATAAATGCAATTTATGAAATAAGCAAGAAACAGTCTCAGCACCAACTAATCATTCTAGGCAGTTGGGATGTTCTTGAAATCAAAAGTATTAGATGATGTTGAAATGCCATAGTGATGATGATGAGAAACCCAAAGGTTTGAAGGACTGGAAATGCTAATTTTGTTCTATTAAAATGTCCTATCTATAGCACACAGCTCAACACTTAGGAGCTCTCATTAGCTTATGAATGGCATGAATCAAGGCATATAGGACGTTAAAGCTGCAGAGTAGGTAAAGATGAACCTTATTACCTTTAGTCCATTCTTAGCTCTTCCACCTAAAGTCTGTTCTTACTCCCTCATGGCCTCACACCACAAAGTTGCTCGTGCCACTGTCTACATAGTTGAATTCTTAGTATGCAGCTAATACAGATAATTAATAAATGTATAAGATCCTTTTGAAGAGATGCTTGTCTCTCCAAAAACTTCTTACAGAATCTTTGAGTGAGAAAGATCCTAACAGAACATGCATTCATTCAAACAACAATTTGTTTTCCTATCATGTGACAGGAACTAGTCTAGAAACTAAGGATACAGTGGCAAACAAAGACAACAGTATTAATAAATGCTAATAATATATATTATTATTTTCAAATATTATACAGTGTTCTGTATCCAATGCACTATTCTATAAACTTTACATAAATTATCTCTTATAATCCCATAATAAGCTTATGAGGTAGTGCTATTATTATGCCCATTTTTCAGAGGAGTAAAGTGAGGCACAGAAAAGGCCAAGTAACTTGCTTAAAGTTACAAGGCTAGTAAATGGCAGAGCAAAGTTTCAAACTCAGGAAGTTGGTGTTCCAGATCCTGCTCCCAAATACCACATAGTACTGCCTTTCTCCATCTCTGCTGTCATGGAGTTTATATAGCAATAGTGGAAACAAACAGGTAAATGTAAAAATATATAATTATATGATACATATGTAATCTGATATGATACAATATAACAAGATAAAGCCACTGGGTCAGAGATATATTTCAGATAAGGCAGTCAGGGAAGGTCTTCATGAGAAAATGGCATTGAAACAGAGACCTGGAAAAAATGAGGCTAGTTTTTGATCCAGTCTGATCATTTTTAAACTGTGGTCTGTGGAATCCCAGCAAGAGACTCAGTCCCCTGTTGCTGGTGACAGGAAGACTGGCTGGGTAGGACAACAGGTGCAGGATCATCTCCTGGTCAACCGCAGCAGCTCAGCTTCCAACTGGTTTGGATTTGGGGGTTCAAAGTAAAATTAGACTTAAAAATATTTCATGATTTCAAAAAAAAGCTACAGAAAACCATTGATTATATCCAACTTCTTTCACAAATAGATAGTTCACAGATAAAGAAACTGAGACATGAAGAGAAGTAACTTGCTCAAGGGCTCACTTGGATGGTGATCAGCAGGACAATGAGAAGAGGAGCCAGATTCCCTGAGTTTGAATCTAGTCTACTTTCTATAACACTGCGCTGCTAGTTTTAACTCCCTCCATCATCCAGGACATTTTAAACAAATCTCTGGAAAGTACAGATAGAAGGTTTCATCTAACACACTGTCTCTCTCTTTCAAAAATTCATAGCCAAACTCCAGGTTTAGTAAGAGCAAACTCCTGGAATGCTATGGACTACCCTTATATTCTATTAGCTTGTCCTCATCTTTGCCTCCAATTATAGTTTATGTTTTTTTCTGATCTTAACCCATTACATCTTTCGTGACTATGTTGCTGTATGTACTTCTTATAAGTTACTTCCAATCCTTTGGGGAAATGTGTTTGTACATCAGTGAAAGGAGTGTTTACAGTATGAGTCTGCCTGAATAAAAATTACTGAGAGATCCAGAAGCCTTCAAATAAATGAGATTCTAATGACCCTTCTGTACCATGATAGGCAATGAGGAAGAATTTGAGGAATCTTACCTGTCCAGTGGCCCTCAACTCATACAATTAGACATTCTCAGGCTCCTTTGAAGTTTGAAGACACTTCTCCTACCAGAACTGTGGCTGACATAGTTATAGCTGAGATCTGACCAAAGTCCTCAGTGACTCTTACACTTCTAGTATCAGCTTCATTTAAGAAAAGCATGCACAGTCAATTTATTCCCATCAGCCGTGTTAACTGTATTGCAACCAAAAGCCTCTGAATACCTAACTCTGTTTTCCAGAATAAACTGACAATAGTATTACATGTTGAACTATTCAAAGTTTATGCGTCTGTTTAAAAAAAATGTAAGCAGTTGGTTCACATTATTGTCCACAATAAGTTATAACAGGAAAACAGGGAGATAATTTAGGGAATGGCAACTGGCTTCATAGTACAGATGGGCTTATAGATGACCCTTCCAATTTTTAATAATATCCGTAATTTATGTGTGAGCAAAGAAATGCAAAGAGGCCTAATGCACCCTTCTGACTTAGTACAAATCACTTTTATTTACTCAGGCAATACTTCATGGTCCAGTTAACTTCTTAATTAAAGAGAGCAAGATGCTCATGTTCCATGCAAGTGGCATGGAAAATACTCTTTTGTGTGCAGTATGTTCACTTGGGAGTTGGAGCTGCTTTGCTTACTGAGAAGCCATCATAGCTTTCATTTTTGTTTCTAAACTAACCAGAGACATGACTTTGCTCCTTGCAACTAATTTATCAATGGAACCTATTCAGACTGTGTGTGTGTCTGCCATCCCATGATAGTGGTTTTTTGTTTTTTTTTTTTTTCCCTCCTCATAAACAGCACTCAGAATCCAAATCTTCACACTTTCTCATCTTTATCTCCCTCCTTCCCCAGCTTAGGTTCTTTAGTGGTTAGAGGAACAAAAAGGAAGCACGTTTTAGGAGACTCCGAGTAGAGAATGGCTGTAAAGGGCCATATTTCAGACTCTAGAAATTCTAAGACAACTACTATCTGCCATTGAACTTGCACACAATTTCAAAACCAAGAAGAACAAAACTAGAGGAATCACATGTCCTGATTACAAATTACATTACAAAGTTATTGAAATCAAAGCAGTATGGTACTAACAAAAACAAGCAAAAACAGATATATAGATAAATTGAACAGAATAGAAAGCCCAGAAATAAACCCACAGATACGGTCAACTAATTTTCAACAAAATTACCAAAATATGTGATGGGTAAAACATAGTCTCTTCAATAAATGGTGCTGGGAAAACAGAATAGCCACACGCACAAAAATGAAATTGAATCCTTATTTTATAACATACACAAAAATCAACTCGAAATGGGTTAAAGGCTTAAGTATAAGACCAGAAACAGTAAAACTACTAGAGGAAAACATAGGGGCAAAGCTCTATGACATTGGTCTTTGAAATAAATTTTTCTTATATGAGCCAAAAGCATAGGAATCAAAAGCAAAATCAAGCAAACAAGTAGGGCTATATTAAACTAAAAGTTTTCCATACAATAATAAAAAAAAAAAAAAGAAAAGGCAATCTATGGAACGTGAGAGCATATTTGCAAACTACCTTCCTGATAATGGATTAATAATAAAACTATATAAAGAACTCATGCAACTCAAGAGCATAAAACTAAATAACCCAAATTTAAAAATTGGCAAATAACCTGAATAAATCTTTTTCCAAAGAAGGCATACAACTGACCAAGAGGTATATGAAAAGGTATTCAACAGCACTAATCATCAGCGAAACGCAAATCAAAACCACAATTGGTTATGACCTCACCCTTTTTAGAATGGCTGTTGTCAAAAAGATGAAAGATAACAAATGTTGGTAAGGATGCAGAGAAAAGAGGACCTTTACGTATTGTTGGTTGAAATGTAAATTGGTATAGCCATTATGGAAAACTGCAAGGAGCTTTCCCCAAAAAAATTAAAATGGAACTACCATAGGATACAGTCATCCCACTTCTGGGTATATATCCAACAGAAAGAAAATCATTATCTCAAAGAGGTATCTGCATCCCCATGTTCCCTGTAGCATTATTCACAATAGACAAGATATGAATTCAATCTAAGAGTCAACTGACAGATGAATGAGCAAAGAAAATATGGTATATATACATGATGGAATACTATTTAGTCTTAAAAGAGGAAATCTTGTCATTTTTAACAACATGGATGAACCCGGAGAACATTAAGCTAAGTGAAATCAGCCAGTCACAGAAAGGTAAATACTGCATAATCTCACTTTTATGTAGAATTTTAAAAAGTCAAACACAGAAACAATGAGTAGAAGGGTTGTTAGTGAGGGTGGGAGTGGGGTAGGTGAAATAAGATGTTCATCAAAGAGTACACACTTTCATTTATAACATGAATAAATTCTGGAGACCTAATATACAACATGGTGACTATAGTTAATAATCATGTATTATATACCTGAAATTTGTTAAGAAAGTAGACCTTAGGTACTCTCACCACATGCATGAAATAAGGTAGTTATGTGAGGTGATGAATATGTTAATTAGCTTGATTATGTTAGTCATTTCATGATGTATATTTAAACGTCATTAAGTTTGTACACCTTAAATATATACAATTTTTGCCTGTCAATTATACTTCAATAAAGCAGTAGGGGAACCCCCAAGTGACAGCACTAGGAGAAATTGGGTCACAAGAGAGAGAAACAAGAAGTAAGGAATATTAAACTAGGAGTGAATATTAATCCTATGAAATCAACCTAGTTTCTTAACTCCTGTATGATGATGATATATATCCATAGATTCTTGGAAACTGCCACTTTAAGTGAAATAACATGCAACAAAAGCATTTTTTTTTCTCACCAATGTTATAACAAAATGACTCTGCACAAAACAATGTCTCCCAAGGACCTAATATATGCTGTTCTACTTAAAGTTGCAGTTTCTAAGAACCTACTGAGGACATCAAGTAAAAAGGTATTGTACATTCACAACTCCATAAACCAGGGACTGCACCTGCAAGGCACTTCAGAGGTCTGTAGTATAAATGAGTTAAGCAACTGGGTGTGACACAGTAGTGACTGGTGAGACTGTGCCAAACTGAAGAACAAATGTCTCATATAAAGTAGGAAGTTTACAAAATGTAAGGCTGCCCCTGAACTCTACCCTGTAAGAATATCAAACCACTCTACCATATTTTTGCTCCTTCATAAGAATCAGAAAATGTAGATTTTTTAAAAATGTGAAATTCTCAGATTTTTAAATAGTAGAAGCACACATATTAATAGTAAAAGAAACATAATGTGTGAGGCAAATAGACTACATCTGTGACCTGGATTCAGTTTATAACTTCTGTCATAACCTCACTTAATACTGTCTAAGGCAGGTCACTAAAATTATTTCACTTAACTCTTATGAGAAATATATCATCCCAGTGATTAGATCATCTGTAATTAAGCTCAGTTCTGTTGCATTATCCACTGTTGTTTCCAGTTTCCTTCTCATAGTGCTTGTGAATCTTCTCATGAGTTCAAACATACATTTCAGTCAAAGTCATTCCTCATGACAGGTAAATTGCCACGTGTAACCACTTGTCACACTAAACATGGTATCATGAAAAAATTACCACTTAACAATCAGGTTGGTCATAGGGAAGAATACTGCCATTCTGGATTTTAGTTCTAAATTTAGCTGGGTATAATTTGGTAAATCCTGCTTTCTTTCTGAGCCTTAGTGCCCCAGCCAGTAAATGAAGTAACTGGTCTAATTAAATTATTAGGTGCTTTTAACGTTCAGCCTAGATATATCTTGGTAATTAGGGATGATGGCATAAATCTCAATTGACATCATGTTAAAATCAAAATGGATTTTTAAAAATCTCACTCTTCATTAAATAAAGAAATGATTGATCCAAAAATAACAATTCATTTTGAGGATGACTGACTTAGGGTTTCAAAAAGTATACAGATATTTCTCAAATTTGATAAATACTGACACATTTGGATACCGTCATGCCCCATTTTATATGTGGAATTTAGACTTTAATAAGAACCAACATTTACACAGGCTTTTGTACAGCACTGATGTGTGTGTGTGTAGGTGGGGGATAGGGCTGTCTTTTTCTTAAGTTCTGGGGTACATGTACAGGATGTACAAGTTTGTTACATAGGTAAATGTGTGCCATGGTGGTTGGCTGTACCTATCAACCCATCACCTAGGTTTAAAGCCAAGCATGCATTAACTATTTTTCCTGATGCTCCCCCTCCAACTCCCCACCAACAGGCCCGGGTTTGTGTTGTTCCCCTCCCTGTGTCCGTGTGTTCTCACTGTTCAGCTCTCACTTTTAAGTGAGAACATGCGGTGTTTGATTTTCTGTTCCTGTGTTAGTTTGCTGAGGATAATTGCTTCCAGCTCCATCTATGGCCCTGCAAAGGACATGATCTCATTCCTTTTCATGGCTGCATAGTATTTCATGGTGTATATGTACCACATTTTCTTTTTTGTATCTTTTTTACTATTATACTTTAAGTTCTAGGGTACATGTGCACAATGTGCAGGTTTGTTACATAGGTATACATGTGCCATGTTGCTGCACCCATCAACTCATCGTTTACATTAGGTATTTCTCCTAACGCTATTCCACCCCCAGCCCTCTACCCCCTGACAGGCCCCAGTGTGTGATGTTCCCTGCTCTGTATCCAAGTGTTCTCACTGTTCAATTCCCACCTATGAGTGAGAACATGTGATGTTTGGTTTTCTGTCCTTGTGATAATTTGCTGAGAATGATGGTTTCCAGCTTCGTCTATGTCCCTGCAAAAGACATGAACTCATCCATTTTTATGCCTACATAGTCTTCCATGGTGTATATGTGCCACATTTTCTTAATCCAGTCTATCATTGATGGACATTTGGGTTGATTCCAAGTCTTTGCTATTGTGAATAGTGCTGCAATAAACATACGTGAGGTACCACATTTTCTTTATCCAGTCTATCACTGATGGGCATTTGGGTTGATTCCATGTCTTTGCTATTGCAAATAGTGCTGCAATGAACATACAAATGTATGTATCTTTATAATAGAATCATCTATATTCCTTTGGGTATATACCCAGTAATGGGATTGCGGGGACAAATGGTATTTTTAGTTCCAGGTCTTTGAGGAATCACCACACTGTCTTTCACAATGGTTAAACTAATTTATATTCCCACCAACAATGTAAAAGCATTCCTATTTCTCCACAGCCTCACTAGCATCTGTGGTTTCTTGACTTTTAGTAATAGCCATTTTGACTGACATGAGGTGGTATCTCATTGTGGATTTGATTTGTATTTATCTAATGATGAGTGATACTGAGCTTTTTTAAAACTTTTGTTGGTGATGTGTATGCCTTCTTTTGAGAACTGTCTGTTCATGTCTGTTGCCCACTTTATAATGCGGTTGTTTTTTTCTTGTAAATTTGTTTAAGTTCCTTGTCGACTCTGAATATTAGACCTTTCTCAGATGGATAGATTGCAAAAATTTTCTCCCATTCAGTAGGTTGTCTGTTTACTCTGATGATAGTTTCTTTTGCTGTGCAGAAGCTCTTTAGTTTAACTAGATCCATTGGTCAATTTTTGCTTTTGTTGCAGTTACTGTTGGCATTTTCATTATGAAACCTTTGCCCATGCCTATGTCCTGAATGGTACTGCCTAGATTTTCTTCCAGAGTTTTTGTGATTTGGGGTTTTACATTTAAGTCTTTAATCCACCTTGAGTTGATTCATGTATATGGTGTAAGGAAGGGGTCCAGTTTCAATTTTCTGCATATGGCTAGCCAGTTCTCCCAGCACCATTTCTTAAATAGGGAATACTTTCCCCATTGCTTGTCTTTGTCAGGTTTGTTGAAGATCAGATGGTTGTAGATGTGTGGTCTTAATTCTTTTTTTTTTTTTTTTTGAGAGAGTCTTACTCTGTTGCCCAGACTGGAGTGCACTGGCACAATCTTCGCTCACTGCAAGCTCCACCACCTGGGTTCGTGCCATTCTCCTTCCTCAGCCTCCCAAGTAGCTGGGACTACTGGCACATGCCACCAAGCCTGGCTAATTTTTGTATTTGTAGTAGAGGTGGGGTTTTGCCATGTTGGCCAGGATGGTCTTGAACTCCTGACCTCAGGTGATCCATGCACCTCGGCCTCCCAAAGTGCTAGGATTACAGGCGAGGGCCACCTCATCCAGCCCATTATTACCCACCTTCTGAAGCCTGCTTAGTCAGTTCATTCATCTCAGCCTCAGCCCAGTCCTATAACCTTACTGGAAAGGTGCTGCAATCATTTGGAGGAGATGAGGCACTCTGGCTTTTTGAGTTTTCAGCTTTTTACATTGATTCTTCCTCATCTTTGTGAGCTTATCTACCTTTGGTCTTTGAGGTTGCTGACCTTTGGATAGGGTTTTGTGGGTATTTTTTGTTGATGTTGTTGTTGCTGCTTTCTGTTTGCTTTTAACAGTCAGGCCCCTCTTCTGTACAGCTGCTGCAGTTTGCTGGGGTCCACTCCAGACCCTATTCTCCTGGGTCCCTCCTGCACCTGGAGGTGTCACCAGCGGAGTCCACAGAACAGCAAAGATGGCTGCCTGCTCCTTCCTCTGGGAACTCTGTCCCAGAGGAGTAGTGACCTGATGCTGGCTGAAATGCTCCGGCATAAAATATCTGGCAACCACTATTGTGGGGTTGGTGAGGGGGGGCCTCACCTAGTCAGGAGGCATGGGATCAGCCACTCGCTTAATGAAGCACTCTGGTTGCCCCTTGGCAGAGTGGGTGTTCTGTGCTCAGGGGAATTCCGTTGTCTAGACTGCCTGGCTTCCTCAGAGCCAGTAGACTAACTCTACTGAGCCTGGAGACCATAGCCGCTTCTCCCCCTGGGGGTCCATCCCAGGTCAATTAGAGTTCTGTCTGTAAATCTTTGGCTGCAGTTGCTGAAATTCCCTCAGGGAGGCCCTGCCTGGTGAGGAGGGATGGATCCAGGTCCCACCTACAGAAACAGTCTGGCCACAACCTGCTACAGCTGCTGCATTGCACTGTGGGGAATTCTTTCCCATCCAAACCACCTAGTCTCCAGGGCACCAGCAGGGGAAAACGACTGGGGCAGTGATGGCAGCCACCCCTCCCCTCTAGAACTTGGTCATCTCTGGCAGCCTCCGGCATGCTACTGCTGGCCACAACTCGTGCAGCTGCTGAGAGTCTGCACAGCTGTGCTCTTGGGTCCCAAGACCCTGGTGGTGTGGGCTCACAAGGGTATCTCATGATCCATGGGTTACACAGATATGTGGGAAAAGCTTGGTTTCCCGGGCTGGGCAGCACAATCGCTCACCGCTCCTTTGGCTGAGGGTGGGAACTCCTAATTGCCCGTGCGGCTCCCGGGTGGGCCGTCACTCCACCCTGCTTATCTTCACTCTCTGTGGGTCACACCAACAGCTAGTCAGTCCAAGTGAGAGAGCCTGGATACCTCAGCTGAAGATGCAGGATTCACACGCCGTCTTCATTCTTCTCGGTAACAGTGGCCAACCGCAACTACTTCTAATCAACCATCTTGGCCCCTCCATGTGTGTTTTAATCTTTAAATATTTTATTTTGCTTTTGTTATGTTATAAAATGAGTGAAAATGTCATTACTGAATCAGAGTGCATAAACATTTTTAAGGTACTTGAAATATATCATCAAGCTTTTTTTTTTTTTTTTTTTTCCAGAAAGACTGTGCCAAGAATTCTAGACCCAGCAAAAATGTTTAAGAAGAATGAGAGAAAAGTAAAATTTTAGAAGAAGGTAACTCAGCAAAGGAAAATTTTTAAACTAAAAGCTACTGAATATAAAATGGGTTTTCTTTGAGAGTAGTAAGTCTGTCATTAAGAAGATATTTAAGCAAGGGTTGCAAGACCATTTGGTTCAGAGGAAATCCAAACATCAGGTGAAATGTGGACTGTATGATGATGTGAAAATCATCATCATTATCATCATTGTCAGAAGGGGATGAAGGTAGCGGCTACCATTTCTGGACACTCACTTTACGTCAAGTTCTGTATTAACAGTTAACAAACATTATCTTGCTTATTTACAACCAAGTGTTAATATCTCAGCTGTGCAGGTAAGAAAACAAGCATTTGCAAGGTTAACAATTGTTCGAAGATTACTCACTGAGCAAATGGCAGCATTAGTTGCCACCCAAGTCCAACAAGACAGCACATGCTCAAATCCATGTTGTTACACTGCCTCTTGGTATAAGCAACTTCTAAAATCCTTATTTATATATGACTTTATAATTCTATGTGCTGGTTTTCATACATGAGAAATCTTAAGATAGGCATAGCCAAGATTTTTTACTGGATAAAATATTTTTAAAAACATATATTTACATAATAATTTTTTACATAACAATATTTACATAATAATTTTCCACTTTATTCTCCTAATGTAAATTAGTTTTTCTGATCCATTCAAATTTTCTTTCCACCCTCTCCTCTCCTGAACTTCTAAATTCGATACAGCAATGGGCTAGGAGCCCTATACCCACTCTCAAATGTAGTTTGAGGTGAACATGAAGATAATTTCATGATACGACTTTCCTATTGCTGTAGGTGTGGAACAATAATAGGTGCTTAATGAATGCTATTTTCCTTTCCTTTGCTAGTTCACATTAAGTTATGCAAAAGCACCATCTAATCCTATTGCCATAAGATGCGAGGTAAAAAGCCTCTTTGAAGAAGTAGTGATATACAACTTTGTCTAAGAATGAATGAATACTAAGGAGACCTTTACTCAGAAAGTAGTAATAAAGGTTTCCTTAGTACCCATTCATTCGTTCTATCTACTAGTAGTTCCTGCCAAAAACTTGCAGTTATACTTAGCAATCAAAAAGATATCCAATCACCTTGAAATAGCATTCAAATATAGAGTTGTATAGCATTAAATCCCTTAACTTTACAAACTTCTGTGCTAATGCATTCAAGTGGTATTTCTAAGACATGTTGTCTTTGGATGTCATGATTGAATACTTAATTTAGCATGTGCCCTTCTCAATCTATTTTCTGGACAGCATGATACTTTACCACTTACAAGCTGTACATCCATGTGGCTGAAAGCTAGAATGTCCTAGGGCTTTCATTCAACTCCCAGATGGAAATCTTTATAAAGATGAACATTTCTCATTAATTTATCTTCCTAAGTGATTGCTATCACACTAATCAATGTGTAGTGACTTTACTAGGGTTGCAACCTTCAGTAATGAAATCAGATACAATGCTGAACACTGTGTGAATTGCTTAACTAATCTCAACTCCTCTCAGATCAGCGAAACATAAAACCACAATAAAGTCAAGTGTTGCTTCATTAGTTGTCCTCACTTTGAGTAGTTGACTAATCTTGTTCAACTGGACACTGATCTCTTTTCAATAGGAAAAGCAGAAGGTGATACCCCATAAAATGGAGGCAGCTGTGATATACATAGAAATGACACTGCAGATAATTATGCAGACGAGAGTCTCCCAGGGGTAGTCTACAGACAATAGTTAGATACATCAGAAAACAATCAGTAAGCTGAAGATAACAAAGGAGTGAATGGAAAGGTGCTAAAAACTACATGTGAGGTTCATGAGCATCATGTGAGGTTAGGACTCAGTAAACATGGCAGATCCGATTGGTTGCCTGCCAACCACTCATTCCTCCCACCTTCCTTAATACCAGAACATCAGTTTCTTTCAACTTGCAATAACCTTTGTGCTTAAGGAGAAACAATCCCTGTGGACTGAATTATCATATTAGAAATCTTTTTTTTTCACCTTTTCATGCCAACATACTTGATTTCAGTTTTTGTGGACATATCAAAGAAATATTAATTCTTCCTTCAGTGTCACGCCTAATATGTTATTCTGTATTCCGTTCTCTGTGCTTTGATGTTATCCAGAAGGGAAATATTAAATGTTTATGAAGCAGACCACTTCTAATATCTCTCCCTAGAAAATCAAGACATAGCCCCATTGCAAAAATCATATTCTTAAGTTAGACATTAAATAGATGGTTTTAAAAAAGGTCTTTATAAACTGACAACTTATTATTAACATTATTTAGATACTCTTACTATATGATTCCATTTATATAAAGTTCTAGGCAATGAACATGGGTGGGGAAGTCGGAGGGATGGAACAGGATGGGGGGATTAAAATAGAGCAAGGAGAAATTCTCAGGGGTGATGGATACATTCGTTATCTTGGTTGTGGTGGTTTCATGTGAACAGACATATTTTAGAATTTATCAGATTGTAACTTATCAGAAGTGTACTTCAGGAAAGCTGTTAAAATTTTAAATGTAAGGTATACAAAATAAACAATATAGGCATGCATTACTTGATGAGGATACATTATGAGAAACGTCATTAGGTGATTTTGCCATTGTGTGAACATCATAGAGTGTCCTTACACAAACCTAGATGGTGTACTCTACTACACACCTAGGCTGTATGGCATAGCCTATTCCTCCTAGGCTACAAACCTGTATGGCATGTTCCTGCACTGAATATTGTAGGCAATTGGAACACAGAGGGAAGTATCTACCTAAACATAGAAAAAGTACAGTAAAAATACAAATCGTGTTATGGTGTTATAATCTTATGAGACCATCATTGCACCAGTACAGAATCATATTCAAGGTATGGTTTTGTTAAAAAATACATATGCATGGAAAATGTTTGATAAAACAGTCAAATGTTCTTTTTTTTTTTGAGACAGAGTCTCATTCTGTCGCCCAGGCTAGAGTGCAGTGGAGCGATCTCAGCTCACTGCAACCTCCCCTTCCTGGGTTCAAGTGATTCTCCTGCCTCAGTCTCTGGAGTAGCTGGGATTACAGCTGCCCACCTCCGTACCTGGCTAATTTTTGTATTTTTAGTAGAAATGGGTTTCACCATCTTGGCCAGGTTGGTCTCGAACTCCTGACTTCTTGATCCACCCGCCTCGGCTTTCCAAAGTGTTGGGATTACAGGTGTGAGCTACCGCGCCCAGCCAAAACAGTAAATTGTTGAGAGTGCTTGCCTCTGCAGAATAGATTTCAGAGACACTTTCATTTTCAGTGATTCACTGGTTCAGTTCCTCAAACATCTACTGAGCATATACTGTGTGCTAGGTACAGCAAGAGGTCTGAGGAATACAGTGGGGACAATCCAGACAATCTCCTGCTCTTCCAAACCTATAAACATGATGAGAATGTGAAAGAATGACAGTTATAAGGAATAAAAACCAATGTGCTATTTATATACGGCTACTGTGCTAAATGGACTGACTGGGTGAAGGAAATCTTTCTAAACAGGTGACATCTGAGCTGACACAAAGATGACCAGAGGAGCCCTCAATGAAAACGTCTAATAATGCATTTTATAGGCCTTAGTGAGGACTTTAGATTTTATTCCAGATGCAACAGGAAATCAATGGGAAATCCTTTGCGAAGAGGTGGAGCGATTTGACATTTTGAAGACGACTTTGGCAACAATTTGTATAATGAGGCTAAAAGGGTAAGGCAGCAGACAGTGAAGAGACTGTTGCAGTAGTGCAAGTGAGAATGGATGGTGGCTTGACCAAAGGTGTGGTGTGTGATGGAGAAGGGCGAGTGAATTTGGGCACAGGTTTCAGGTAGAGCTCACATGACTTATGAATTTTATTATGTATGCATATCTGTGTGTCTTTTTTCCTTCAGTTAGAAGATTTTTCATTATTAGAAACATATAAGGCTATAAAACTTCACTATTTTTGAAAAAAGTTATTAAAAACAATGGAAAATAGTGAATTTGAGGACTTTTTATTTTCTTTAAACAGTGATTTGAAAGCACTGCATATAGCTCATATATTTCAGTATTAAAGTAAGTAATTAAATGTAAAAGTAAGTAATTATTACTTTTTAAACTTACAAGCAGGTGTATCTCTCAGTTGAGATCAGTTGTCTGTCAATTTCCAGAGAGGCTGGCTAACAGATTTGCTAGACATGCAATTCCTGCATACAGACCCAACAG
Organism: Mandrillus leucophaeus; assembly: GCF_000951045.1. Lineage (NCBI taxonomy): Eukaryota > Metazoa > Chordata > Mammalia > Primates > Cercopithecidae > Mandrillus > Mandrillus leucophaeus. The sequence continues at coordinate 7,220,478 of NW_012108363.1, forward strand.
ATGCACCCAGTACCCTGTTTTCAAGTCTTCTAAAACACATTTCCTAATATCTTGACATGGCTAATTCTTTACCAAGGAAACTTATTTCAGAATATTTTACTCAACACATATCAGCTGTTCTTCTTATGTTCTTAAAGTCTACCTTTTACCACTTCCAGTCTAATAAGAGCATTTATATATTTATGGAATTATTCCTAATATAGATTAGAAGGGTTGGTGAATGACAACCTGTGGCCTATTTTTGTATGACTCCCAAACTAAGAATGCTGTTTAAGTTTTGAGAGCTGTAAAAAAGAAAAAAAAAAGTTTAAAATAAAACTAAAATATTTACTTTCTGGCCCTTTACAGAAAACGTACGCCAACATCCACAGAGGGAAATGACCAAACTAAACTAGTGAGTTAAACAAGTTGAATACAGGTAAGACTATTTGTCTAAAGTTCAACTAGAAACAGGTCTATGACAACTAACCAAATTGCCAGGTTGGGAAAACAAGGTATAAATTAAGAGCAATGCATAGAACAGGTATTTCTTAAATGCTTAAAACTGTCTCTATTCTGTCCAAGGCAGAATTATCATCTGACTCTCCACGTTACAGGGTCACCTCATTATTCCTTCTAGGGTATAGGTTTCTCAGTGACAGTAAATATGTTCACAATACTCTGTGTACTTTAAGTATCCAAGACAATGTACTATAGGTTCCAGTTACATTTTATAAATAATCATTGGATGGCTAAATTCATTTGCTATTTTGGATGGTTTTAACATCCTGACTCCCTCTCTTTTACTAAGCACACAAGAAAGCAAATTTATTTGAAATTTGGTAGTGGCACTAGTTTAATACAATTCAAGACTTTGGATAACATTCAGATAAAATTAGCCACTGCACCAAGTTGCTGAATTTCTATAATTATGATAATCAACGCACACAATGCAAGTAATGCTTTGGGGGAACTTTCATGTTATGCTCGCTGGTGAAGGGGGATCAATCCGAGGCAGAGCAAATGCATTAATAATCCTTTTCAAGCAGCAAATTCTATCACCCCACTAAAAAACAAAAATAAAAACTAAACAAATGAAACCAACCAACCAAAAAACAAAACCCCTAAAAGAACTCCACACAATTTGGAATAACAGTGGTTAATAAAGACAAGGTATATATGTAGGAATCACTGCTACAGCAACAAGAAAGAAAAGAAGGAATGAAAGAAAAGGCTTATGTAGGAAATAATGGTTAACAGAGAAGGCTTGAAATCTCTGTCCTGCTACAAGTATGAAGCTTTTGACATGAAACTTCTCCAAGCCTCAGTTGTTTAATCTACAAAATAGAGGCAGCAATAGTCCCCACCTCAGTGGACAAATCTGCGAACTAAATTAGATAATGAGACTGCATGCAAAACAGCAATATGCCTAGAACAGGGTACACACTCTGTTGTGATTATTTAAATATCATTTCAGAATGTAGCTGTTGATATTGAATTATAATAATAATAATTATTATTATTATTATTATTGAGATGGAGCCTTGCTCTGTTGCCCCGGCTGGAGTGCAGTGGCGTGATCTCGGCTCACTGCAGCCTGCACCTCCTGGGTTCAAGCAATTCTCCTTCCTCAGCCTCCCCAGTAGCTGAGACTACAGATGCTCACCACTATACTTGGCAAATTTTTGTATTTTTAGTAAAGACGACGTTTCACTATGTTGTCCAGGCTGGTCTCAAATTCCTACCTCAGGTGATCTGCCCACTTTGGCCTCCCAAAGTGCTGGAATTACAGGTGTGAGCCACTGCACACAGCCTGATATTGAATTGATCCTAACCAACACCGGCTACATAGTGTAAAGTCTTAATGAAAAACAAAATTCTAATTCTTTAGTTCTGTGTTTCTAAAAATGGCTTTGAAGCACTTGATGAATAAAATAAACAGCAATATTATCATGCATTTGTATACTATTTATGGCTTTTCCACATTTGCTGTCTTGCCTTATTTGTGACACAATCTATAAAGTTGGGTAGCATGGGGTTGTTACCTTCTATTCAGCAGGAATGGAAAGAGGCTCAGAGAGGTCATCTCACTTGCTTACATTACCACTGCTGTGATGATACTCAAAGATTCAGAAGTGAAAGCGAATTCATCTTACTACCAGCATTACTCCCCATCCCAGTCCTCTGTACCCAGCTGATAGCAAGATCAATTCCTCTAGATTCAGATTCTAGAACAACAATAACGCCTTCTCTCAGCAGAAACTTACTGGTCGGGACTGGATTTCTTTGGCGTAGAGCGGTTGTAAGAATTCGGAGTCTCCTTCTAGCTTTAGACCTTTTTCTGTGATCCTCAGGTTTCCCATTCCATCCTGAAATAGAACACAGAGATAACAAGGAAGATATGATTAGCCAAAATTTCAAAATACCTCAGGCTGTCAAAAATGGAAAGTTATTGCCTATTTTTTTTTTGAAGGCATGGAATGAGGACGAGTATTCAAAGAACATGTAAAATATTAGGAGGTATTGTTCAATGCAGTTATGCATATTATCTTTTTCACTCTTTCTGAGAAAATTCTATTCCAAGCAATTTGAATGCCCTCTAGTCATCCACATATACAGATTGGGGCAGGCAGGGGGCAATTTTGCTAGGCAGCACAGAAAGAACGGAGGGAGAAGGTAAGTAGGAGGAGAGAAAAGGATAATACTCCAGGGAAAGTAAAAGATCCTATTTCCAAAACTCTACAGATATTTCAAGCTGGCAGCCTGTTGGTTAAATCCAGACTTTGGACATGTGTGTTTGAGTCACAAACATTTAAAGAGTCAAGTTAGTTGCTAATATTTTTTAAAAATATTTTGTTATGGAAATAATGAATGCAAAAGTAGAAAGAACAGATAGCAAACACATATGTACCTATCACTCATCTTCAACAATTATCAATTTATGGCTATTATTATCTATTATGGCCACCTACGCTCCCCTTCTTTGTTTAAATATAACCATAATCCCATTACCACACACATACTTGAGAAGTAACAATCATTCCTTAATATCAAACACCCAGTGTCAATGTTCAAATTTCACTAATACTTTTTTTCTGTATAATTTGCTTTTTTGAATTAAGTTCCCTACAGCAAATGTTTGCTACATAAAATACTAGATCAGTTCCTAAAATTTCCAGTCATTTTCTCTCTCATACATCCACACATATACAAATATATACACATATATTTTATTTGATAAATGTCATTTTAAAAATAGAATTACCCAGAGTTCAGATTTTGCTGAACATTCCCATACTTTCATATAATGTGTTCCTCTATTCGTTATGTTTCCTATAAATTGGTAGTTACATCAAGAAGCTTAATCAGACTCAGGTGCAATTTTCTAGAAAGAATATATCCTAGGAAATGGGGTATATTAGTTTTCTATTGTTACAGTAACAAATAATACAACTTGGTGGCTTAAAACAACACAGATTTATTATCTTACAGTTCTGTGTGTTAGCAGTCTGACCAGGACACAATAGGCTAAAATCAAGGGGTCAGAAGGGCTATGTCCGTTTCCGGAGGCTCTAAAGGGAGAATCAATTTCCTCGCTCTTTCTGGCTCCTGGGCTCATGGCCTCACTTCTATCTCCAAAGTCAGCAGTGGCTGATTTGAGTTTTTCTCACATAAAATCACTCTGACACTGAATCTTCTGCATCCTTCTTCCATTCTCAAGGACCCTTGTGATTTCACTGGGCACATCTGGATAACCCAGGATAATCTCCCCATTTTAAGATCACCTGATCAGTAACTGTAATTCTATCTGCAATCTCAATTCCCCTTTTCCATGTAATGTAATACATCCATGGGTTCTGAGATTATACATGAACATCTTTGAGGTGGAGTGAGGGACATTTTTTACTTAATTCATGGGATATTCTTCTATCAGTAGGCACATAACATTTTTTGCCATGAAGTTATCAGCCAACGTAGTCTTTGCCTAGAGGACCGACGATTTCACTAGAGGTTTCAAACTGGTTATATCACAATTCTATTATTCTTTTTTTTTTTTGATATTCAGGATTTTCCATTACCACATTTCACTGGCTGGAGTACAGTGGCCGGATCTCAGCTCACTGCAAGCTCCGCCTCCCGGGTTCCCGCCATTCTCCTGCCTCAGCCTCCCGAGTAGCTGGGACTACAGGCGCCGCCACCGCGCCCGGCTAGTTTTTTGTATTTTTTAGTAGAGACGGGGTTTCACCATAGCCAGGATGGTCTCGATCTCCTGACCTCGTGATCCGCCCGTCTCGGCCTCCCAAAGTGCTGGGATTACAGGCTTGAGCCACCGCGCCCGGCCAATTCTATTATTCTTAATTTACTTTCATCTCATCAACTATTTGCTAACTCTAAATTATAGTTGACAGAGGAATTGACAGAGCTGGATTTTCCCTCCTTTATTGTTGATCTTTAAAATACTGAATTGGCTATCTAACATCTTCCATCTAGTATCTTCCAAACCAATGAGGATTCTACTTTTTAACTATGACTATAAACATTTTCACTTGTTTCATTATAGCCCAATTATTATCATTATAATTTTCTAATTTCCCTACTTCAGTAAAGGAGTTTTTTCCAGTTGACTGCTGCACCCTTTTAATACAACCACATAGTCTTTGATGGACGTCTCTCTTCTATGTGAGATGTTACAGGGTAATCCTACAGTCCTTCCCCATGACTGTAATCAGCCATTTTTAATAAGAAGCCCTGGTTCATTTCAGTGAGAACTGGTATTTAGAAACTACAACTGGGAGCTTTGGATACTGATTGTTACTGGGTGAGCCTTTGTTTCTGCAGAAAGAGCTGGAAAATAAGGTGTGTGTGTGTTGTGTGTTTAGTAAAAATAATATGATTTAACATGAAACTTCAACTCAAATTCAGGACTTGAAGATTTCCATTTTATCTCATGGATTTTATCATGTTACTACCTTTCTTTCATACCAAAAATCCCTTTTCTGAATAATACCAACACGATTATTCATTTAACTCACAACATACACAGAATAGTTTCAGAACACCAACGTCACTACTGCACTAACATTATGGTTAATAAAAAAACAATGTAGAATTTGTCAGTTTTTAAAAACCTTTAAAGTATATCCTACTAGGAAAATACAGTCAAACCGTGGAATTTCAAAGTCACTTGAAATAATTCCTTTCTGTGGGGTTATTCTGTTAACACGATACCCAGTGAGATTTGTTTCATTTTTTCTTCTCATTTTTTCATGACAGCTTTTTTAAAGTCCAATTTTGTTTTATGTAAACTATGTACGTTGCACCAAAGTCAAATCTTCAAAATAACAAATATTCAAATAAGTCAAATTTCTATTTTCATCCCTCCACCGTGTTTTTTCTCCTCCCAGGAATATGTATGTGTGTGTGTGTATGAGCATGCATGTGTGTGTTTGGTATATATACACACACACTATGAACATGCTTTGTTATTTCTTATGTGTTCCTCTATTTTCTAATAACATTTGAAAAGCAAAATATATGAATGAAAAATCCAGGTTTCCAGTTTCTCCAGTTAAACAGGAATGGCCATGCTGGGCCTGCTCTCCCATTGCCAGAGTCTGCTGAGGTGAGCAGCAGCCGCCTCTGCCTAGACACACCATACGGTCTCTAGTTTGCACAGTCTCCACCCAACCTACCTCACTATGTTATCTATGTTATTTCAGCCTCCTGAAGCTTCTTCTGTCTGCCATTGCCATTGTGCTGTATATCTCAACACGTTCAGTATGGATGCCACACAGGGAGTTGAATGACCAAGTGGAAAATGGGTACTTTTCCCCATTCTGTCTTCATAAATGTGCTTCAGCCTGTGGATCAGAACAGATCCTGCAGGTCAAAATTGTTCCTCCATGGATAGTGTGCCATCTGTATATTTCTATTCTGGCACTCATGGAGACAGTTCTGCCAAGAGAATCCGACTGGGCAATGAAACCCAGTGTGAGAGGCAACAGGCTGAGGGACATGGCACGTGTCTCACCCGCAGCAGGTGGAACCTGCAACAAAGGGAAAGACGACAATGCGGATGTCCAAAGGCACCTCCAACCCTCCCAAAAGAGACAGACGGATTAGCTTGTGTTTTGGATTGTTAGTCCTCATTTCTGATAGCTGGAGAGGCAAACCTTTTCACAGAAACACACACTAAACCTGAATTCTATAAACTGACTATGCTGCTTCATCTGTCTGCATGTTATGTTGACATTTTTCCCCACTGAGTTCAGAAGACATTGATATGTTTACACGCATATGATTACATGCATGATACGATTACAAAACAAACAAGAACTGCTAAATATTCTTAAACAAAAGATTACATTTGGGGTACTACAGCAAGTCTATTCCAAACAACTTCTTTTCTTACACTACATACGTATATCCCCTTTCCTCCCCCATTTATTGATGACTGACTTACTATACTCTGTGCTTTTCACGATTTACCTCAGTTCCTTCATTGTTACCGAAAATTATTATGTTAGTTCTTGGATTTCATCCTAAGGAAATAACTGTGTAAATGTGAAAGTATTTAGCTTTAGAGTTGTTCACCACCATGTCACTTAATAAGAGAAAGAAAAAAAACTATCGAAAGTCGTATGTTAAAATAATTGAAGATACTATAAGGGAAAATGATGTAGTTCTTGCAGAGGAATATGTAAGAGTGCAGGTAAATATTCATGATGCATTATTGACTGAAGCAATCAGTTGAGGAGGTATATATATATATAGCGAGAGAGAGAGAGCCCACTTAAAAATAACTGTTTAATATACATACACATTGATACAAATATACACATATACTCATGTGAGTATAACAAAAAATTCTCAAGGAAATTTTATTGGAGAAAAATTCTAGGGGAAAATATACTCGAATGTTAATATTTAATATCTTTGTATGTCTGAGTTATGAGTGCTTTCTACTTTCCTCTTTTTGCTTATCTGTACTATTTATTTATTTATTTATTTATTTATTTATTTTGAGACAGAGTTTTTTGCTTTTGTCGCCCAGGCTGGAGTGCAATGGCGTGATCTCAGCTCACTGCAACCTCCACCTTCCAGGTTCAAGAGATTCTCCTACCTCAGTCTCCTGAGTAGCTGAGATCACAGGTGCAGGCCACCATGCCTGGCTAATTTTTGCATTTTTAGTAGTGACAGGGTTTCACCATGTTGGCCAGGCTGGTCTCAAACTCATGACCTCAGGTGATCCGTCCGCCTCAGCCTCCCAAAGTGCTGGAATTACAAGCATGAACCACCATGCCTGGCTTGTATGTTCTAATTTTCTAAAATCTTCTAGAAACACCAATAGTAATTTAAATAAAAGCCCTTAAGTAACAAAAAATAAAGCTTTCCTTGGTGATTTATTTTAAAAATCAACACTTATCTAGAATGTACACTATATCTCATGTACTAAGTGCTATATATAAATTATCCCACGTCATCTCTTCAATGTTCTTATGAGATAGTTATTATTTTCCTTATTTTACAAGTGAGCAAATTTGTTGTTGAGTAACTCGCTCAAAATTACACAGCTAGCTAATGACAGAACAATGAATTTGAACTCAACTCTTTCCAATTGAGACTTTATATTCATAGCCATTAGGATAATAGCTAAGTGTAACCCAATCCTCAATATACACAAAAGTAATGTCATTATGGTTACTGCTGGGTTTCTTATTAATGTCACTTTGATTTTAGCTTATTGGGTAACTGCAGTCAGCAATATTAACAGATAGAACCATCTTTAATCCTAAGCCTAACACCATTCATTTTTATGGTACTTTTATTACACCTTCCCAGGGTCTAGGGGATCTTAACTACAACCCAACATTTGCCCACCCCCAGACATAATCAGAAGGAATCTTCTGCTATTTTTGGAGAACTCACTGTGTATAATCAAGTGCTATGTGCCATGACAAGTTACAAGAAGAGAAAGCCCCTCCAAATCCCACCCTGTAAGACAGTCTGTAATAGCCAAATAAGAACAGTGAAGAAGGTACAGAAATGACCACAGTTCAAGAACTATAAATCCAATCCAAGCCAAGTAACTCTTTTTGCAATAAGTAATTTAATCTTCCCTCACATATATCTCATGGCAGCAAACTTATCCCAAACGTACCAAATCTCTATCATTTTTCCACTTACAGGATTTTCTATTCTTGCTCATGATCAGTTTCACTTTTCTAGCCTACTTCCCTGTCTCTAGGTCTGCCTAATGGTATTTGGTGGGAAAGGTCTATCAAATAGTGTGAATTTGTGTTACTGGCCTCTATTTCCAAAATATAATACAAAGCTATTAGAGTAGCCAACTAAATGTTAATATGTTCCCACATTTATAGTCTCCTTTCTAGCTTTGGAACAGTCAGGCTGGATTGGAAACCCATCAAAGTACCTTGATATCACCTTTACTAAAAAACATTTCACCTTTTACTGCATAAGAAGTTTTGGGCATTATTAAGATTGGAGTTTTAGGTCAATGATGAACTACAGCTTCTCTCCCAATAAGATGTAAAAGAGGTATTTAGAAGATTGAGAATCAGACCAGGCCCAATGGTTCATGCTTGTAATTGCAGCACTTTGAGAGGCTGAGGCAGGAAGATTTCTTGTGGCCAGGAGTTTAAGAGCAACCCGGGCAGCACAGCAAGATACCATCTCTTAAAAAAATAAAAATAAAAATTAGCTGGTTATGGTAGCACATGCCTGTAGTTCCAGCTACTCAGGAGGCTATGGCAGGAAGATCACTTGAGCCCAGGAATGTGAGCTATGATTACATCAATGCACTCCAGCCTGGGCAACAGCAAAATCCTCTCTCCAAAAAACTAAAGAGGGAGGGCTGGGCGCGGTGTGTCACGCCTGTAATCCCAGCACTTTGGGAGGTTGAGGCAGGCGGATCACGAGGTCAGGAGATCGAGAGCATCCTGGCTAACACGGTGAAACCCCGTCTCTACTAAAACTACAAAAAATTAGGCGGGCATGGTATTGGGCGCCTGTAGTCCCAGCTACTTGGGAGGCTGAGGCAGGAGAATGGCGTGAACACAGGAGGCAGAGTTTGCAGTGAGCCAATATTGTGCCACTGCACTCCAGCCTGGGCAACAGAAAAAAAAAAAAAAAAAAAAAAAAAAACAAAAAAAAGGAGAGAGAATATCATTCCTAGAAGAATTTAAAAAAGCATGTAGAAAAATAGACGATATTTTACCTTCCTCTTTAAATGGTGAAACTAATTTTCATTAAGGCAAGCATGAAAATTATAGTAGCCCAATAGGGAAATAGCAGGTCTTGACTGGATGAGTGCTGTCCAATAAAGTGCTTACCTGAAGTCTGTAAGGTACATCTGAGATAGAAGGAGGAGGCCAGGCTCCCACTGTAATCCCAGTGAAGATAAGAATTCTGAAAGCCCTGCTCATTGCAGGATCACCAGTGACGATTCCCATACTGGGTGTGGTACTCACTCAGAATAGGAGTTTTCAAAAACACAAGAGCAAATCCTATTATTTTCCCAGTCCAATTTAGAGTCTCCCCTAAGCTCTCAGTTAGATCTTTCAGAACAGGCAGAGGCTAGGGGCAGAGGAACAGGGGCACAGGTAGGTGGAATCTGGGGAACCACCCTCTGGGCTGGTCCAAGGACTACAGCATTTGCTCCTCATCCTTTGTCTGGTCTAGACTGGTTAATTGTTTTGAATAGTTTTCTACAAGATGAGTACAGAATAAAGAGAATTCTGAGTAGCAGGATAATAGACTGAAATATTGGTTCTTTCCACATCACTTCTTTCTTTCCTCATATCTCCTGCCCCTGACTCCCTTTGTCACTATTTCAAACAGGTTCTTGGGCTTTGTAATTCCTTGGCTTAGAGATTTTGAGAATGAAGCAGCAGTAGCCTAACAGCAGTGGGGTTTCCTATCTTTTATAATCTAATTGAATCTCATTGAATGAACTGTGCTAGATGTGCTGGGAAAGGAGGCAAGAAGAAGAGGAGATATTTTCCCACTGGGATGGGTGGGGGGCGGTAGACAAAAGATCTGTGCCTCCCATGTACTCTAGAGACCATTTTCCTTCCAGTGTCCCAAGGAGGGGTTAAGGCTTCCAAAGGAAATGGCTGTAACCTCACCAAAGTTTCCCTTCTCCAGGAGCCGCAGAACATTTGGACTCCAGGGATCATGTGGTGGGGACCAGTGTTCTCTCAGCATGGCCAGTGCAGGGCAGTGACCAGTGGTCCCAGAGGCCTTTCCACTGGTGCAGGGTAAGATACCAGGATGTCTGCAAAATTCTGGGTGAGGTGGACTTCTGTTGGTTCTTGTGGAATGGGGCTGGAAATTGCTATTATGTTATTTTTAAGATAGTGCTATTTTTCACATTCCACTGGACACTGCTGAAAAGGCATTTTTGATCTGTTCCAGGATCCACCCCATGCCCAGGACTCCTAGGGATGTGTACAGATTAAAGATTGACGTAAAAACACCCAGAGTTGATATATTTATTCAGAAAAAGGCAAACATTGATGGCTGTTAGATGAGTAGGTTGCAGCCCTATTGTGCAATTTTTGATATTTTGATATGTGTGTAAAACAGTTTTTCCCACTAATAAAATCTATTAACAGAAAAAGGTGCTATTTTCTTGCTCCTCTGATTTTCCCCCTGCATCAGCATCAGATGGGTTTTTAATTCTGTCAGCACATTTTCAGGCTTGAAAGAAATGCCAAGACCTGTTTTAACAAACAAGTCTCAAGATAATCTCTTGCTGGAGCAGTTTTAATGGCAGGCATTACTTAGTTTGGATCCAGGAGTGAAACAATTATATATAGATTGCAGTAGAATGTAATCTTCATGAGGGGTGGGATTTTTGACTGTTTTATTCACTGCTGTAGTCTCAGTTCCTACGGCTTGGCAAATATTATGTGCTCAGAAAATATCTGTAGAGTGATAGAATTTATTCATTCCAAATAGTTGTATTTTGAAAGGTAGTGTGGGGAATGACAAAACTCTTAACATCTATACCTGTTCCTACTTCAGATTCCAATTTTTTAGAGTATGTATTCCCAATCAGGGGGATACAGTCCGCAGTGGACAAAAATTAATTATTGGGGAGCTGGAGGCATACAAAATTTTTATTCTTTTAATTTAGAAAACACAAATATGTTTACATAAGAAGTATATATGCAATATATCTTTAATATTGACATTTCATGTGGTGACAAATAGGGAAAAATGGCTAAACATCCTCTGGGGGGAGGGGCAATGTTTATTTTTAAGTTGAGAAATGCTATATTAGACTACTATAAAGTTTGAGACTGCCCTAGCTTTCTTCTCTTTATAAATGGTTACTTCTACCTTTGGAATATTGAAGCATCTTCTTTGTAGCTCCTCAGACATTAACACTTAATAGAACGATAGCAACAAAAGTAAAGAACAAACTTCTTAATGTAATCTTTAGCGCACTTCATGACTGCACCTGCTCACTTCTCCATCCTTGTCTCTCAACACTCTCCCTTCACTCTGTCACAGAACATGCTCGCGATTTTTCCAAACCCCTTCCCTTTTTGAATCTTCGTAAATGTTTCATGTCCTTCCCTTGGCTAGCAATACTCTTCCCAGTGCTTCTGCTCCTCTCTGCAGTCCTTTGGTTATGATTAAATGTCTTTTCTGGGTCATATGGGATTTTTCATATCATATCTCTCATCTCATATTTCCTTCTATATCTTATACTACATATATTGTAATTGCCCATTTATATCTGTCATCAGTCACTAAACTTCAAATTTCTTGCAATGAGAAATAAGGAGCTACTTATTATTTCATCTTGGGGGCTCAGTACATTGCCTATACCTAAATATCTAATTGCAAGAGAAAAAAAAGAAATTGGCTAATCTAGAGATTGTTCAGAAAGTGCTCATACATGTGAATTTTAAAGCATTAGTAACAAAAGCTACCATTTCCATATATGTTAGACAAAGCATATGGTCTGCAATGTATTCATTAACCCTCATTGTAACTCAAAAGGGTAGGCACCATTAGCCCCATTTAACAGTAGAGGAAACCAATGCTTACAGAACCTGGCAGTCTAACTCCAATACAAAATTTCTTAACCATCACATGTCATGCTACACTGTTAAGCTTCTACTGTGTGCCAGTCCTGTGCTAAACACTATATGAAAAGGCAAGAAGAGTTGCAGATTGCATTCCTTCCTTCTGGGAGTTTCCAAAACACACACACACACACACACACACACACACGAGTAGCACACATGATGGCAAGAATGTGGAAATATCATGCACTCTCATATACCACTAAGGGGAACATAAAATGTTGCAGTCACTTTGGAAAAGGGCCTGCCTGTTAAGAATTTAAACACAGAGTTACCACATGACCCAGAATTCCCCTCTGGGCTCTCTGCCCAAGATAAATGAAAACCTATGTCCCCACAAATACTTATATATAAATGAAAACCTATGTCCCCACACTTATACATAAATGAAAACCTATGTCCCCACAAACACTTATACATAAAGGTTCACAACAACATAATTCATCAGAGCCAAAATATGGAAAATGCCTAAATGCCTATTAACTGATGAATGGATAAGTAAAATATTCTACATCCATGCAATGGAATACTATTTAGCAATCAAAAGAAATGAAATACAGGTACCTGCTATAACATGGACAAACCTCAACAATTATGATAAATGAAAGAAGACAAACATAAGAGACCACATATTGCATGATCTCAATTATGTATTTTCCAGAAAAGCAAATCTATGGAGACAGAAAGTAGATTAGTGGTTGCCTAGGGCTGACAGTGGGAATGGGAGAAGACTATAAATAGACTCAAGGGATTTTACTGAGGTGACAGAAATGCTCTAAAATCAGATTGTGGTTGTAGCTGTATAAAAGTAAATTTACTAAAAATCACTCAGTTGTATACCTAAAATGAGTGAATCTTACAGCATACAAATACAACCCTAACAAGGTGGTTTTTTTTTTTTTTTTTTTTTTTTAAGAGAAATATGACGTTCACCAAGGAAAAAAAAAAAAAAGCAATCTAGTTCAAGAGACATGCAGTGATGTGCTTTGGAATTCCCCTAATCCATAAAGAGAACTGATTTAGAGATATGTGCTTGGGGAAAGAGGTAGTAGGTTAAAGAGGTTAAAACATGACTGTTATTTGTCCACATTTTGTGTGGAGTTACTAAAGGGACATGCTGGGCAATGTTCTGTTTCCATTAAAGTCCAACTTGATGAAGGGTTTCTAGAGTGAAGCAAGCCAGACCTGAATAAGACACAGGGAATGTTTTGTGATCAAGGCAATTAAATTGTGTGACAGGCTACTGAGGCAGCTACTGGCTTTCTTTTCCAGGGAGCATTATAAATGGTGACATCATCAGTCCTGCATGATTAACCCAACAGCAAGGGAGAGGACCAGATGACTCCATCATCGTCTGGGTCACAGCTGCTGATCCTTTTTGTCATTTGGCATGTAATCTCAACTTTGTTCATATTTTCTTTCTTTGGCCAATGATGTTGATATATAGTTTTCCTTCTTTTCCTTTTTACTCTATCTAGTTACCATAATGCTAAAGCTCATATATTGGTTAGATCATTTTCTCTGTGTGTGTGTGTGAGAGAGAGAGAGAGAGGGAGGGAGAGAGAGAGAGAGGGAGGGAGAGATAGAGAGTGTGAGTAAGAGCAAGAGAGCGAGCTAGAGAGCCTTATACATATGTAACTGTCAGATTGCTTTGGTGCCTCAGTGGATCAAAACTGTAATTTCTCATTCGTTTTATAAAATCTCATAAGGTTGCTTTTAATGATTTACAGATTCAAGGCTATTGTGTTTGAACACTTTCCATATTTCATGCTTTCCAAAAGTAATGCATAAACAGGAATTCTTTGCTCTACACTTTTTCTGGGTGTGAGTAAATCAAACAACGGGGACTACCCCTGCCTCCACACAGACATGGAATAAGTATAATTTTCTTTACTACTGAATTGCCTAGTTTCTACTTTTCCTTTAGAGCTTAGCTATCAATTTATTTGGGAAGTCTTCCGTGATTCTCTTTAGAAACCATCTTCCCTCAATAACAGGAGAGCGCACACACACACACACACACACACACACAGACACACACAGTGTGCAAGAGAATGAGAAAGAAAATGAGAGAGAGAATTTTGATATTCCAGCTAAGAATATAAGCTTTGGAACCAGACTGCAAGGGTTAGAGTGCTGCTTCAACCACTTCCTGGTACGCTTTCTAAGGCTCATGCTGTGAATATGAACATTTAGGCAGTCAAGACAATTCTAACTTCTAAATCGAGGATTAAATCAGACAATCCATGCTGATCAGTCAATATACTACAGTAACAGACAACACAAATCTCAGTGACTTTGAAGAACAAGGGTTTATTTTTCACCCAAGCTACATGCCCATGGAGGGTTAACAGGGTGGTCACTTAGGGATACAGAAGACAAAGCAGTCACAATTTTAAGCACTTTGCTGCTCTTTATTTCTTTGGGTACGTGCAGGACTATATTTTCCTACATATGATTGGTTTGGCTAGTGAAAAACAAGCAATTCAGAGTCAACTCAGAGCTGATGTTCTAAGAACCACTGCATATTTGGCTATATTCTCCTATTATTTTTTTTTTTTCCTACACTTCAAGCTTCCAGCAGGGAGGGGCAAGTATTGCAGCTATCTGTTTTATCCCAATCTCATGTCATAATCCCTGACTCAGAGAAGACAGTACATTTCGACTTACAGATGAAAAGTCTCTATTAGCCAAAAAGAATCAAAATCACAGCTCCCACATACAGTCAAGTCTGGCTTAAAAGTTAACAAACCCTGGAGATACTACTTACACAGACCAGTACTCTGCTTGCTGGCCATCCAAGAAAACAGGTAGGTCAGCATGGAAATTGCTGTATACTTGTAAACATTAAAGATTATCCTTAAGGGATGTTTCTGAGAAATTATAAGCACATTCCATGGAATTATAGGAAGAGTATAGCACTTCTGTTCTCAACCCTTCTTCTAGTTGTCAGGTCAAATACAGACAAACCTATCCCCATTTGAATCTGTTTCATCTCACCCATAATAGGTAGTTGGATAGAAGAAACATTAAGGTCATTTGTACTTGTAAAAAATTCTATTCTATGATGCACAGGAATGAGATGCTACCTGGACAACAACTCATGTCAGTTGTTGTCAGGAACTGATGCCCACAACTCAGACAGGCTATGTTTAGGCCCTCTTGGGTGAACTCTAGTTTTGCTGAAGAAATTCTTGCAAAAACTCTTGCAAATCACTCCCAATGAGCACTCGGCTTCAGAAAGGACTTAGGGATAAAAACCAATGCTGGCACATTGTTCTGAAACAGAAACTTGTAAGCAACCTTTAAAAAGAGACATTGGCGGGGAATTTATCGATTGTTTGAAGGGAAGAAAATGAGAGATGGATAATAAAGTGCAAGTTGCTACATTCCCTGTCTTAGGTGAAAAATGTGAGCTTATAAATCCTGAGCTATTGTTGATAAAGGAGGAGACTCATTTATCTTAAGAAGACACATAAAAGAAAATAAGCGAAATATGATTAGGCCTATGCCAAGTGTTCAGATTAAATTCCTACCATCACAATCACTCCTGCCAGGTGAGTGCTTCCCACCAGTGAAGTCTGATTAAGATGCTGGCCTGAGTGATATTAAAAATACACACTGTGAAAATCCCTCCCAGAATAGATTCCTTCACGGGGTATGCACCCCAAGGGAGCCACCTGTCCTGTCTTCTATTTTCATTTGGAAAAGTTGTCAGTGGTACATGACAATGTCTTTTACGAGACTTCAAGTTACAGCTTCAAAGGGCCCAGTGCCATTCTGATACTTGTGAGAAAGGTTTCCAGGGATAAGTTCAGAAATATGAAAGCTAGTATGCATACACCTGGCCCTAGTGCTACCTTACCTATTAATTTGGTCATCTCCTCAAGCTATCATGTCCAAATTGGCCTTCTAAAAGGTAGCATCAGATATACTCCCGTTCTTTCAGATGTGTCACCAATTTACACAATTATGTTTAGCCTTAAGTAAAGAGAAGCAGTAGTGGTCCAGAGGGGACATCTATTGCTGTTCTCTTGCTTGCACTCCTAAGCTCTAACATCCTCCCCATATTTCATCCACGTGTTCTCAGAACAGAACAGTGGATACTGCATGGGGAAATCACTGTACCTGTGGAGAATCCTGATTGCTCAGTGAAGAAAGACATGAATTCTTTCTCTCCTCCTCACTTTTCCTAGAGCATTGCATAGGCAGAACTATGAAGTGCCTTAAAGAAGAATGAGGCAGAGGAGGAGGAGAGAGGGTAGGATATACTTAAGACTAGAGGTCCAAGAAGTTGTCTCTAAGAAGAATCCCAGATGAAGTGAGGGAGCCAGTCCTGGGAAGGTCTGAGTACAGGGAGAATGAGTATGGTACATTTGAGGATCACCAAGAATGGCATCAGCCAATGTGATCATAGTTGAGTCACACACCCTCTACACAAGGTAAGGAGGAATAGGAGATGAATTCAGAGAAGTGGGAAGGGAGAAGGATCAATAGAGCATCTTGAAGAAGATGCCACCAGGAATTTGGATTTTTTATTATTTGTGTGACTAGACCCCAGTGGAATATATTAAGCAGGGGAATGATGGGAGCTGATTTACATTTTATATTCTAAGACTTCCATGAAAGTTTGGAAACAAACTCTGATGAATTCACTGCCTCATAATAAATTCCAAAAGTAACTTTCTAGTAAAGAACTGGCTTATAATAGATCCTGTGATTTTGTTAAACTTAAATAATTTTTTGGAATATATTCCCTCCTTCCTTTGCCTAGTAAAATCCATAGACACTATTGTTTAGACCACAGGTTTTGGAATCCAAAAGTTCAAACCATAGGTGTGAGTGTTAGAGTCCTAAAAAAAAAATAAAAGTTTGGGGGGGTGGGTTTTAAAAAAACAGTTTTTTGAGTCCAGGTCCCATCACTTACTAGTCATAGAATCTTCCCTGGGTCTTTCTCCATCTGTGAAAAGGTATTCACAGTACCTCTCTTGGAAGGTTATGTGTATGCATGTACATTTGATTTGCTTAGTGTGGTGCCTGGAACACTGTAAATGTTCAATAGCAGCCCTATACTGACTGCTGGCCCCATCCATCCTCCAGGCCCCAGATCCCACATTCATCCCCTTCTTGCTCCCTCTTCAAACTATTTTCTCTGACTTCCTATGGCAGTTACACTCTGCCACACTAATTTAGCACTTACTTGATTTGATATGCTCTGAGAGACTTGTCTAAGAGGAAAAGAAAAGAGGACTATGGTGAAGTTGCCAGTGTCAAGAGGATGCGGGATGCAGGTGGTGAAGGGCAGGTACAAAGATGTGAAAGGGAGTGTGCCAGAAAATTTGTCTTAGACATTTCCTAGCAGAAAGTGAATAAAATTAGAACTCACCCAATATCCCTACCTATTGAAGAAAATGAAAGCAGAAAAGATTGTTTTACTTTGCCAAAATTGAGGCTGCTTTCTTCCCTGGGTAAGATGATTGTTGAATAATTTTACCTGGAAATCAACAAATCATTAAATACTGAGAGACCAAAATTGGCTAAATGAACTTAATTTGCTCCACTTGCCGTTTTAACTACCATGCCAGGTATTACCCACAGCCTTCCTACCAGCCAATCCATTCTTTTAAAAGGGAATCATTAATAGTCTGAGAAGTTTTCAGGGATCCAGAGTTGGGGTAATTCCCTCAGCAAGAAGGGCAGATAGGCTGGTAACAATGAAGATTAAAAATCTATAAGGAACCCAATCATAAATATTTATTAAGCCTTATTTGGGATAGTGGCTGTGATGGCTAATTGTATGTGTCAAGTTGATTAGGCAAAGGAGTGCCAAGAGAGTTGGTTAAACATTATTCTGGGTTAGACAGGTAAAGTAAATTCAAGAGATCCATTGTACATGACCATATTTAACAACAACTTATTGTATGGTCAACATTGCTAACAGATTTCAAGTGTTCTCACCCTGGAAACTAAGTATCTGAGGTAATAGATATGTTAATTAGCTTGATTCAGTCATTCTCCAATGTATAAATATATCAAAACGTCACGTTGTTTCAACCATTGTGGAAGACAGTGTGGCGATTCCTCAAGGATCTAGAACCAGAAATACCATTTGACCCAGCAATCCCATTACTGGGTATATACCCAAAGGATTATAAAGCATTCTACTATAAAGACACATGCACACATATATTTATGGAGGCACTGTTCACAATAGCAAAGACTTGGAACCAACCCAAATGCCCATCAATGATAGACTGGATAAAGAAAATGTGGCACATATACACCATGAAATACAATGCAGCCATAAAAAAAGGATGAGTTCATGTCCTTTCCAGGGACATGGATGAAGCTGGAAACCATCATTCTCAGCAAACTAACACAAGAAAAGAAAACCAAACACCACATGTTCTCACTAATAAGTAGGAGTTGTACAATGAGAACACATGGAGGGGAACATCACATATCAGGACCTGTCAGGGGGTGGGGCTAGGATAGGGATAGCGTTAGGAAAAATACCTAATGTAGATGATGGGCTGATGGGTGCAGCAAACCACCATGGCATGTGTATACCTATGTAACAAACCTGCATGTTCTGCACATGTATCCCAGAACTCAAAGTATAATTTTTTTAAAAATCATGTTGTACACAGTAAATGTCTATACTATTTAATTTTATCATTTAAAATAGGTAAATAAAGCTGACTGTCTTTGAGGATTTTTTCCTGCCTTGAGACTAGGATCAAAATATTGATTTTTGTGGGTCTTAGGCATTTGGACTTAGACTGGAACTATGCCATCAGCTCTCCTGAGTCTCCAGGTTGCAGATTGCAGATGTGGGATCTTGTCAGCCTCCATAACCACATGAGCCAATTCCTTATGATAAAAATCCATACACACACATATACACAGGTATTCTATGAATTATGTAACTCTGGAGAACTCCAACTAATAAAATACTAGAGAAGTTTATCCCCAGATATAGTTTCTAGAAAGACGTGTTTATCAAAAAGGCAAGTGAGCATGACTATGAATTAAAAGTAACTTTCAAAAAGGATTCATACATGCTACACAATCTCTATATCCACCATACACTCCTTAAAGACGTGCAATCATTCTCTCTCTCTTTTAGAGGACATAAGACTTTTTTTAGCCTCTGTGGTAACAATAGCCATCATTGCCACAGACTGTCAGTCACCTCTACTTCTGATGACAGGGAAACCCAATTATAGAACAGTATAAAGAGTTCTCAAGCAATAAGTTAAAATTTTTTTTAGGATCCCTCCCAGAATGGGATGCCAGGCTCCAGATGAAAATATAGCTGTATAAAAATGAGTTATGTCACGACTACAAAGAACTCAGGGTAATCTTGATCTTGCTAGGAATGGGACTACCACAGGTACTGATAACTGCTTAATGAAATGAAAACATGTTGGGCATAGTTTGGTAAGAATTTACAATTACTGCAGCCAATTAGAAATTAAAGTAGGGTGCTTCTCATTAGGTTTGTAGTCTACATTCTTCTAGAAGAGTCTTAAAAGATTTACATTTATTTTTATGTTTATGTTTTTTAAAAATTTTCATTGATACACAACTGTACATATTTATGGAGTACACATATTTTGAAAATCTGTTGGCAGCAAATACACTGATCCATTTTGGGATTCTCTATTCTGCTACACTGGTCTATGTGTCCATTTTTATAGCAATATCATGCTATTTGGGTTACTATAGCTCTGTAGTACATTTTGAGATCAAGTAGTGTGATGCTTCAAGCTTTGCTCTTTTTGCTCAGTATTTGTTTGGCTATTCAGAGTCTTTTGTGGTTCCACACAAATTTTGATAGATTTTTTTTTTTTTTGTAGTTTTGTGAAGTGTGTCATTGGTATTTTGACAGGGATTACATTAAATCTATAGATTAGTTTGGGTAGTATGGTCATTTTAACAATATTAATTCTTCCTATCAGGGGATGCTTTTCCATTTGCTTATGTTCTCTTCAATTTCTTTTATCAGTGTTTTATAGTTTTTCTTGTAGTGCTCTTTTACCTCCTTGGTTAAATTTGTTCCTGGGTATTTTATTTCATTTTTTATTGGTAGCAATTATAAATGGGACTGCTTTATTTCTTTTTCAGCTAGTTTGTTTTTGGTGTTTAGAAATACTACTAATTTTTTGTATATTGATTTTGTATCCTGAAATTTTACTGAATTCATTTGTCATTTCTAAGAGTTTTCTGGTGGAGTATTTAGATTTTTCTACATATAAGATCATTCTATATGAAAAGGGACAATTTGAGTTTCTCTTTTCCAATTTGGATACCTTTTAATTTCTTCCTCCTGACTGAATGCGCTTGCTAGAACTTCCAGTACTATGTTTAATCAGAGCAGTGAAAGTGGGCATCCTTGTCTTTTTTCAGTCCTTACAGGAAAGGCTTTCGGCTTTTCCCCTTCAGCATGAGGATAACTGTGGGTTTGTCATATATGGCCTTTAGTATGTCAAGGTACGTTCCTTCTATGCCTAATTTGTTGAGAGTTCTTATCATAAAGGGATGTTGAATTTTATCAAACACTTTTCCTGCATTTCTTGAGAGGATTATATAGTTTTTGTCCTTCATTCTGTTGATGTGCTGTACTGCATTTATTGATTTGCATATATTGAACCATCCTTGTAATCCCTGGGATAAATTACACTTGATTATGTGTATTTTTTTTTTGATATGTTAGATTTGGTTTATTAGCATTTTGTTGAGAATTTTTGAGTCTATGTTCATTAGAAATATTGGCCGGTTATCTTGTGTCCTTGTCTGGTTTTGAAATCAGGGTAATGCTGCCCTCATAAAATGCATTAGAAAGGATTCCTTTCTCTTTGATTTTTAGGAACAGTTTAAGAAGGATTAGTGTTAATTCTTTGTAAGTTTGGTTGAATTCTACAGTAAAGGCATCTTGTCCTGGGCTCATCTTTGTTAGAAGATTTTTAATTACTGATTCAATTTCATTGCTCATTATTTTTCTGTTCGTGTTTTCTGTATCTTCCTGGTTCAATCTTTGTTCATTTTATGTGTCCAGTAATTTATCCATTTCCTCTAGATTTTCCAATTTGTTAGAGTTTGGTTGTTTATAATGATCTTTATCCTTGCATTTCTGTCGGATCAGTTATAATGTCTCCTTTGTTTCTGTCTAATTTTACTTATTTGAGTCCTCTCTCTTTTCTTCTTGGTTAGTCTAAGTAGTGCTTTATCCATTTTATCTCACCAAAACTCAAATTTTTACTTTATTGATCCTTTGTATTTTTTCTTAGTTTCTATTTTGTTTAGTTCTATTGTGATCTTTGTTATTTCTTTTCCTTCTAATTTTGGGATTGGTTTATTCCTGCTTTTCTTGTTTTGAGGTTGTGTATCATTAGGTTGTTTATTAGAAATCTTTCCACTTTCTTTGATGTAGGTGCTTATTGCTATAAACTTTCCTCTTAGTGCTGCTTTTCCTGTATTGCATAGGTTTAGGTATGTTGTGTTTCCATTTTCCATTGTTTCAAAAATGTTTTTGATTTTCTTAATTTCTTTATTGACCTAATGATCATCCAGAAGCATGTTGTTTAATTTCCATGTATTTGCAAAGTTTCCAAAGTTCCTGCTGTTGTTAATTTCTATTTTTTCCATTGCAGTCTGAGGAGATACAAGATATGTTTGATTTCTCAAAGAAAATACTGTCTAGACTTGTTTTGTGACCTAACATATGGTCTATTCTCGATAATATTCTATGTATAGTTGAGAAAAATGTGTATTACCCAGTTGTTGAATGAAACGTTCTGTAAACATCTGTTAGGTCTATTATGTCTGAAATACTGTATAAATCTGATGTCTTTGTTTTCTGTTCAAATGATCTTTCCAACGCTCAGAACAGTGTTGAAGTCCCGAGCTATTACTGTATAGCAGTCTATCTTTCTCATTAGATCTAATAATATTTGTTTTATATATATATTACCTAGATACTCTGGTTTTGGGTGCTTGCATATTTAGAATTATTATATCCACTTGCTGAATTGATCCTGTTATCATTATATAATGATCTTCTTTGTCTCTTTTCACAGTTTTTGATTTAAAGTGTGTTTTTTCTGATATAAGAAAAGCGACCCCTGCGCCTCTCTTGGTTTCCATTTGCATGAAATATCTTTTTCCGTTCCTTCACTTGCAACGTAAATGTGTCTATCCAGGTGAAGTGAGTTTCCTGTAGGTAGCATATAGTTATTATTAATTTTAATCCATTCAACCAGTCTATACGTTTTCAGTGGAAAGTTCAATCCATTTGCATTCAAGGTTTTTATTGATAGGAGTTATCCCTGTCATTTTGTTAGTTGTTTTCTGGTTTTGGATACACTTTGTTCCATTCTTCCCCTCTTATTATTTTTGCAGTTTGGTGGTTTTCTGTAGTGGTGATGTTTGACTTCTTTCTCGTTTTGATTTATGTATCTTCTCTAGCAGTGAGTTTTATACTTTTGTGTGTTTTCATGATAGCAGATATCATGCTCGTGCATCCAGATGTAAGTCTCCTTTAAGCATTTCTTGGAGGACTGGTTTTGTGCTAATGAATTTCCTCAGTTTTTGCTTTTCTGAGAAATATTTTATTTCCCTTTTACTTTGCAACAGTAGATTTGCCTGGTAGAGTATTCTTGGCTGCAGCTTTTTATTTTTCTTTCGTCACTTTGAATATATTATCCTATTCTCTCCTACCTGTAAGGTTTATATGGAGAAGTCTCCTGTTAGTTTGATGAGGAATTCCCTCATATGTGCCTTTTCTCTTGCTTTTTAGAATTCTCACTCTGCCTTTTGACAATTTGACTATAAAAAGCCTTGGAGAAGATCTTGTTGGGTTTAGTCCATTTGGGGGTTTTTGAGCTTCTATTTGATGCTTATATCTTTTGTAAAAATTAAAAAGTTTTCAGCTATTACATGATTAAATAGGATTTCTATGCCTTTGTTCAACTCCTTTGGGAACTCCAAAAATTCTAATATTCATGGTGTCCCATATGTCAGGTAGACTTTCTTCACTCTTTTTCTTTTCTGTCTAGTTCGGTTATAAAAAACCAAAAACAAAAAACAAAAAAAACCTGTCTTCAAGTTCAGAAATTCTTTCTTTTGCTTGATTTTGTCTACTGTTAAAGCTTTCCATTTTTATTTAATTCATTAAATTCTTCAGCTCTAGGATTTCTGTTGGTTCATTTTGATATATATATATATATATCTCTGTTAAATTTCTTATTCAGATTATGATTTTTTTTCTGAATTTTTTGTATTGTTTGTTCTTTTATATCTCACTGACTTTAATATTACTTTGAATTCTTTTTCAGGCATTTCATAGATTTCTCTTTTGTTAAGCTTTTTT
>NW_012108363.1:7244002-7263421 GCF_000951045.1 Mandrillus leucophaeus
TTTTGAGACGGAGTCTTACTCTGTTGCCCAGGCCGGAGGGCAGTGGCACAACCTCAGCTCACTGCAACTTCTGACTCCTGGGTTCAAGCAATTCTCCTGCCTCAGCCTCCCGAGTAGCTGGGATTACAGGTGCACACCACCACATCTGGCTAATTTTTGTATTTTTAGTAGAGATGGGGTTTCACCGTGTTGGTCAGGCTGGTGTTGAACTCCTGACTTCGTGATCCACCCGCCTACAGCCTCCCAAAGTGCTGGGATTACAGGCATGAGCCACCATGCCTGGCCTTGTTGAGCTCTGGTATGGAGAATTATTATGTTCCTTTGGAGGTGTCATGTTTTCTTGCTTTTTAATGTTTCCTGAACTTACACTTTTATCTGCACATCTGGTGTAATAGTGGCTTTTTCCTATTTTATGTCTTGGCTACCATAGGGAAAGATTTTTTCCTCTACATGCATCTACGGTATTGATTGAGTAGGATGTTTGGCTTTGATTCTGGGTAGGTGCAGTAGTCTCTATGTGATTTCTTCAGTTTTAATTAGCATGAATGGTGTCTGTAACTTATGCTGTAAGTGGCTTGGGCCGAAGTTATTACTGAAAGCTGTGGTGAGGCTTTGCTTGAGACAGGGATCCCAGCTGGACTAGTGTTCAAGCACTTATAATCATGGCAGCAGGCTGGGTATGTGCCTTTGGGTCCCTGGCAGCATATACCACGTCTGGTGGTAATGAGTATGAGTGAGCTTGTCCTTAGGCCTCCAGGTGGTATACTTGGGTACTGACAGTGGCAGAGGTAGGTCTGGATGACAGAGGGTCCTCAAGCATCTGGGTGGCATGTGTGGTATCAGTGGTGGTAACAGGGGCAATGAACCAATTCTTGGAACCCTGAAGGGTACACATAGGCATAAGTGGTGGTAGAGTCTGGCCGGGTGGACCAGTCCTCAGGCCCCCAAGTGGCACGTGTGGGTGGGTGTCTGTGGTGGTTCCAGGCTGGGCAGGCCAGTCCCAAGATCCTTCAGTAGGCACATGCACGTGGTGGCAGCAGGCAAGAGGGGTCCATCCTCATGCCCTTGGAAGGCAAGTGCAGGTGCCAATGGTGGCAGGTGGGACAAATCTATTCCCAGCCCCTTGTATAACATGCATAGGCAGTGGCAGGTGAGTTGATGCTGTCCTCAGGTTTGGTGTATGCAGGCTTTGGCATCAGTGGGTGGGGCTGGGTGACCTTCTAGCTCCTGGATGGTACACATGGGCACTAGTAGGGTGGTGATAGGCAGGGGAGATCTGTCCTCCGGTTTCAAAAGGACTTCCAGCAGGGCCAGTCCCAAGACCCCTTGAAGTCTTGTATAGGTGCACAACAGCCCTGCTACTGCAGGAGGCAGGGTTGTTATCAGTGGCATTGGTTACAGGCAGTCAGCTCTGATGTTTTTGGAAGTGTTCACTTCAGTTTCCTTTGTCTCAGGGGCAGCCTTTCTGGCATACCCTGCATTGCCCATTTCCCAAGGAGTAGGGACATCATGTATGATAGAGTGCTGAGGATCCACATGCACCACTAGCTCCTCGTGTCCACCCAGAAAACTGTGAAATGCAGTTTTCCGGGTAGACATGAGGGGATGGCAGTGGGCTCCAGGAATGTGGAGATGCAGGAGTTCTTGGGCTTCAGGGCAGGATATAGTCTGCTGAGAGCTGGGATCTCAAAATGGCATCATGCTATAATTGCTTGGGTCTTTGGAGAGATGTGGGACCTAGTGTGCACTCCCTCTCTGTAACACTGCTGTTGTATGATCAGCTCTCTATACTAGTCTCAGGACCTGCAAAAACTGAGGAGCTCTTCTGTAACTAGGATTGCAGGAATCCCTGATGGGAACATGAACTGCTGGGGAATCTCTCACCTTTTCTCTGCGCTGGGGAGTTTTTCCTGGCTCTGAACTGATCCCAGCTGGGCTGGCTGCTTCACTTTTCTCTCCTTCCCTGCCTCAGAGCTCCACTATCATTTCCCTGCTGAGTTTCAGTGTTCTCACAAAGACGCTCCTTCAATGTGGGATTACCTACCTGCTGTTCTGTCCTCTTTTTTGTGTGTGAAGGAGGCAAATGCTGGGCATCTTCACACACAGCATTATTTTTTTTTTAATTTTTTTTATTTTTTTGAGATGGAGTCTTGCTCTGCTACCCAGGCCAGAGTGCAATGGCGCAATCACTGCAGCCTCCACCTCCTGGGTTCATGCTATTCTCCAGCCTCAGCCTCCCCAGTAGCTGGGACTACAGGCATGTACCACCACACCAGGATAATTTTTTGTGTTTTTAGTAGAGAGAGTTTTCACCATGTTGGCCAGGCTAGTCTTGAACCCCTGACCTCAGGTGATCCACCTGCCTTGGCCTCCTAAAGTGCTAGGATTACAGGTGTGGGCCACCATGCCCAGCCCATACAGTCATCTTGAAGGCCCCTCTAGCATTTCCTTTTTCCACCTTTATTAGTGGCTCTCTATATATACTTTGAGTATAATGAAGAAATAGTAAGATTCACTTTTTCCTGCATTCTGTACAACATGAGTATGTCAGAAAAATTAACAAGCAAGAAGCCTCCCTTATATTCAAAATATGGCAAAAAGAGATGCACAAAATGAGTACATAGAATAAAATAGCCCTCAGTCCATGTCTAAAAGGTATGGCAAGGGAGACCTTAAGTTGGCTGGAAAATGTTCTGAAGAGTACCTCTGTTTCTCAGGAATGTCAAACACATGCATTGCAGTAACAACTTCTTACACTTGTAAAACTCTTTATGTAAAAAAAAAAAAAAAAAGAAAACAGAAAAAAGCTTGTTTCCAAAGGTTATATGACAGATATTCCTCATTTACTTTACTAGCACTTTTCAATTTTGGCTCAAATCCTGTGATTCAGGAGATATGAATTGGCTAGTGGGAACATTTCCAGCAACAATATTTTGGAATTAAAAATTAATTTGACCAAGATGACCTCTGGAAATTACCAGGCTCGCGTAGAAGGAAACACTGTGACATAAATGGCTGTGTGTTATTCATTCCAAGGGGACTCAAGAAAAACTCTTCAATCATCTTCCATCATTTAAGTCACCTTTTTCATCACACCATGTCTTCTAATGAGAAAGTCTTAAAAACTGTATGTTGTAACCATGACTAATATATAAGTGAGAATGAGACCAGGACCAGGAAATACAAATAAGCCATTTCAGAGTATCTGGATAAGAGGGGAGTATGATTAGCTTGAAAAAACGCACAGTTTAACAAGCAATTATATAATTAAGATATTAGCTTAGGGAATAACTCAATACTTTCTTCCTTAACTTTGAAGTTATAAACGTCTTTTACAGAGTATTGCAGTAGCAGCTTTAGTACTGGGAAGACCCATTCACAAATGCCAGTTGTGCTCTTGATTACTTACATGACCCTGGGCAAGTCACTTGATACTTTCATCTGCAGTTTCCTCCTCGATAAAGTATTTCACAACATATTTAAGTCACCTAGTGTCACACATGGCATGCTGTGTGTGCTCCATAAATGTTACTTCTCTTGCTTTATTTTAAAAATAGAGATGCGGCCTTCACATGCTCTATCTTTTCAGGAAAAAGAAGGCCTTCTGCTAATGGTAGAGACTTCTGAGGCTAGGATTATTTCACGTTTCCCTTTTCTTTAATGACAATGTCATCGACTGGAGTATGAGTTCTTTAGTGGATTCAGACAGAAGCCTACAGAGTAATTTCCCTTAGGTCTAGGCTTGACATGTGGGATTCACTGGAGTTTGTTTCTCTGTTTATTAGAAAGAGCTGGTTTCTGGGATGTCAATTTCAGACTAGCGGAAGTACTAACACTTTCTTTCTGCTGCTGCAGATTAACCTTCAAATCCTGAAACCTTTAACATCAGGCTGCAAAAGCCATTCTACTAGGTAGCAGGTTATTGCCTCTTTCATCTCGATTTAGCTCAGTGCACTTGCTCTGAGCTCTGTCTCAGAGTTGGTAAGAATGTTAGCGGGAATGCTCCCAAACCAGGTATTTTTTTAAAAAACCTGGGCACAATGGCACATAGAGAAGAGTGAATCTCATTTTTAATGGATAAAGTAGCATTTGGCTCTTATTTTGAGGGTCATAAAAACATATTTTACTCACCATAGTCCATGTGCAAGGCACCAGGGTGGTTACCGAGGTGATTGCTCTTGAGAGAGATTAAGAAATGCAGAAGAAAAGAAATAATCCGAATGTACCCCATGGTTGACTCCACATACAAAGAAGCTGCCAAATGCCCAGGCCTCACCTTCTGTTTGGTTATCAACACACAAATGCAAAAGTGAGGTAACATGAACGTGGGTGTGTAGCAGAAGTCAGTAAACATTGACTGCAAGTTTGCTCCTGTGTACTGTGTCAACTGCAATTTGTATCAATTCTCTCTCCTCAATCTTGGGGTGACTCCCTTCTCCCTCACAGTTAGACATCTGAAATTTGTTGTCTTCTAAAAATGTCGCAGTCTGATGCCTGTTAAATATTGAACGTGCACCTAAGCAAAGGAAGGATTCCATCTAAGGCAAGTGCTTGATCGTGAGGGCTAGGAGGCAAAGTGGGAAGCATACAACTCCACTCCAGCCACCTTGACCTTACTGGTCCTCTGAACACACTAAACGGCTCTGACCTCAGAGCCTTTGTATCTGCTACTCCCTCTGCCCGGAAGACTCTTCTCCAGACTCTCTGCACAGTTGACTCCTTCATTTGATTCAGGCCTTTGCTCAAATAGCATTCTTGAGGCCTACATGAGGCAAGAATGTCTGGAAACATTTTTAGTTGTCACAAGGGGAGTGGGGCAACAAACGGCATCTGGTGGGTAGAGGCTGAAGTTGCTGCTCAATATACTATGATCCACGGAACTGCCCTGCACAACAAAGAATTCTCCAGTCCAAAATGTCAAAAGTCCCATGGTTGAGAAACCCTGCCCTAAACAATTCATATATGGCTAGTCTCAGCATTTTTTTTTAAACTGACCAAAAGGATAATACCACCTGCTCTAACTCACTATCTTGTAGGGAGGATAGAAATTGATAATGTTCACATAAGTGTCTTGAAAAGTGTTTTATAAATGTTATTTTTCTTTTTAGCTCTTGATACTTCTTCAGATCATACAAGTAGGCTTAAAAGGCATTTATCATCTTACTCATTTACAATGGAATTATGGTACTTTGACTTTAAAGAGGATTATTTTCCTAAAGAGAACATAGAGCTTCTTATCTATCAAAGCCTCGTTAGCAACCATTACTGTCTCTATTTTTGAGATTAAAAAATATATATGGCAGAAGAAACACAGGATCCTTTCTTCAAGAAAAAAAGGAAGTTATAGTTATTTCATTCATTGATTCAATAATTATTATGGGATGCTAATATGTGTAAAACACTAACAACAGGCAACAGAGCCAGACTCCGTCTCAAAAAACAAAACAAAACAAAACAAAACAAAAAACCACTAACAACAAAGTGAAACAATATTACCCTTCCTGTATAATAGACAATGAGCTGAGTCTTATCGTGTGTGGCTGGTGGCCACCATATCGGACAGTGGAGATCTAAGCATCTTCTATATGTTAGCATTTTTTTGTTCAGGATTTCGATTTTTGAAAACTTCCAGCAAGAACTGAAATCACAGTGATCTTTCAGGCTGCAATGACCTTGCAAAACTTCCTTCACCCCATAGCACTAGAATCCAACACCTAATCCCTTGTGTTCCTCCTTGGCTCAAATGTTGATATTTCAGTCTCAGCAACTGCTTTGATTTCGTTAACATCTCATTAAATACCTGACATTCAGACTGTGACACCCAGGCACAGATGTGGGAAAGGAGTAAGTTTCTCTTTCAGGGGCCTGGGACCAGACTGCCTGGTCTGTGGATCCCGCTGGTTCCTGAGTCACTGTTTACAGTTGTCCCTGAACGTGGCATAAGCAGGTGTACCTGATCAGTCAGGACTAATGATGCAAAAGGAAGCTGGCACCTCTTCAAAGACCTGCTCATAGAGGCCACAGGGAGTAAAGAAAGTGAATCCTTGGCCCTGGGTTCCGACCCTGATCCTGGGTTCTGTGTCCAGGTGTGCTCCTTGCCCTCAGATGTTTCCATGAAACAGGCTCCTTTCATAACTCTCCCTAGTAAGGGATCTGAAACTCACAGTAGAAACATTTCTTCTTCTTCCCTAAAATCCTGTGGGGGCAGGTACTATTATTATCTCCCTCTTCTGATAGATGCACATAAGAAAACCCCAGGGTCATGTAGATCAAGAGACATATAATAACAGATGTTTCAAATTAGGCACCCATGGGCTATTTTGGGCTAGCAGATGTAGTTTTTTTTTGGATCCACAAAGTGTATTAAATAAACAATAAAGGAAAGCAAAAACGAAGACACTTAGATTGAGTTTCTCTTGAAAAATCGTAAGGTTTAGCAAGAAGAGCCAAATTCCCACATTATTACAACTGGCTGAGCAGCCACTCACCTTTTCACAGGGTCAGGGACATCAGGTCCAAAATATCAATGACACAGACCCCTACCATCTCCCAGCCTTCCCCAATAACATAGACCCCTACCATCTCCCAGCTTTCCCCAGGGCCTTTTCATCTACTTGTCACTGGCCAGTCCTTATAGGTTTTTGAGTTTGTGGCCCTAGCTTAATAGATTAGACTTTGAGGGTATATATATATATATTTTTTTTTTTTTAAATAAGGCTGACTTTAAGCTACAAGAATAAAGATCTCAGGGTGGAATTTCACATACCAATATTCTCGGGTGAGAGCATACTTACTTTTGTTATGAACCTTCTTTGTGCTTTTATACCATATTAATTATATCAATCTTTCCACCAACATGATGGAATCATACTATTACTGTGCTCTTGATTTGTCAGGTGACAAAAACCAATGCCCTGAGAAATTTAGAAATATGTTCAACACTGTGATAATGTAAAATGATTAGTGGATGGGTTGGAACTCACTCCTGGAATCATCTTTCCATTACTTTATAGCACTCCTCCCACCAAATTCTCAGATATATTCTGACCTTTTACATAGTATTCTGTAGGTGTGGCCTTTGAAGGCAATAAAATTTGAGTGTTAATACCTAATGGACCTCTTAAGACCCATCGAGCACGTTCCTTAATCTCCTAAGATTTAGCTTTTAGAGTTTTCTAGAGAAATTAAAAAAGAACACTTGATT
The DNA here is from genome assembly GCF_000951045.1 of Mandrillus leucophaeus. Lineage (NCBI taxonomy): Eukaryota > Metazoa > Chordata > Mammalia > Primates > Cercopithecidae > Mandrillus > Mandrillus leucophaeus. The sequence continues at coordinate 7,251,207 of NW_012108363.1, forward strand.
TTCAGTAGCGGCAATTGCAAAGTAAGTAAAGCACCCAGCATTATCTCTAGAAGAGAACAGGGTTTCAGAATCACATTAATACATTCCCCCACAAATCTAGTTAACTAAAGAAGTCATTAGAACACTTACTATGATAGCCCATGCACCATTTGGGGTAGCAGCCATGCAGTTTGACTCTACTACCAGTATCAAGGAAAGATCCCAACTAAAAGCCATCAAGGGCATCTGATTTCCTTTGCACAGTGGCTGGTTCAGGTTGGGCATGTGAAATAAGTTGGTCCAATTAGAGTGAAGCCCAGGATTTTTATTCAAGGAGAGACTGGGGAAAGACAAGCTCTTTCATACTGTAGATGTGTGGTATGCTGATGTAATGCCTAGAGCAGCTGCTGCCATTTTGCTATCATGAGTGGAAGCATTTGAGAAGAATCCAACGAAACACGGCAATACAACTGAGGGAGTTTCAGATGAATGGAATCAAAACTCCAATCAAAGCATCACTTCCTCTGAACTCTTCCATTACTTACCAGTCCATTACAGTCTGTCTAGTCAAGGCAGAGCTGTTAGGTAGAGTTGAACATACTTGTACAGGTAAGTTCAGAGAAATGACAGTCAGAAAACTCTCCAGACCAAGGGAACATACTCACCAGCACATTTCCCTACTGACTACTCAGAGTGTTTGTGACAGCAACTTGTCTTGCTGTTACATCAGCCACACCAGTCAGGTGGAGAAGAAATGCAAGCCAAGACAGCTGGAGGGCTGATCTTCCACCCACAGGGGCTCCTGCTGGGGCACTATCCTTGGCAAGACAGCAGCTGGTGGTGTCTGCTTTGGTTTGAAATTGTAGCAACTGCCTATATTCAGGTCAAAGCAGGTAACTTCTTTATGGAAAGTTTTGGAAGAACCAAGAGACCAGATTCTGAAACTTGCTGTATCAGTCAGTAACCTGTGAATGGGTGGTTTGTGTCAACAACACCTTCTGCCTCCTCTCTAAGAACACAATTAAAGAAAGAAGAGGAAAGAAATCACTCCAAGACTTTTAGAAAAGCCAGGCCTGTTTCCTATCTTCTTTCTTCTACTCTCCATTGTACTGGAACAAAAGGATAAATGCAGGGATTCTTGGAGTTGTGAGCACAGGTAAGATGCCACAGGGGCAAGAGCAAAACGGGCAAATACTCCCGAGGTCTTACTGCTTTAAAGTCTAAAGCAGGGGTCCCAAACTCAAATGCCTACAGAGGTTGGGCTCATGAGCCTAATGACTGAAGCAGGCACCCACTTGAAAACTCAGAGAGAAGAGATGCTAACAGGGCAGAGTTTCTCAGCTCCAGTCAAATATCTTTGAATCATGAAATCTGGCCAGGCGTGGTGGCTCATACCTGTAATCCCAGCACTTTGGGAGGCTGAGGTGTCTGGATCACTTGAGGTCAGGAGTTTAAGACCAGCCTGGCCAACATGGTGAAACTCTGTCTGTGCTAAAAGTACAAAAAACGTAGCCAGGCGTGGTGGTGTGTGCCTGTAATTGCAGCTACTCGGGAGGCTGAGGCAGGAGAATAGCTTGAACCTGGGAGGTGGAGGTTGCAGTGAGCCGAGATCATGTCACTGTGCTCCAGCCTGGTTGACAGAGCCAGACTGTCTCAGGAAAAAAAAAAAAAAAAAAAAAAAATCTCGAAATCTATTTTTTAATGTAAAAGTGTCTTAATCTTAATTTTTTTTGTATGTATACATATATCCCCTCCTAACACTGACAAGATCAAATAAAACATGAGAGTGGGCCGATCTGGCTCCCAGGTGAAAGACAATCAGAGGAGCTGGCTGAATTATCAGAAAGGACTAAGAGGTAGTAGGGTTTGGCTTCTAAGAATGGCAACTAGGCTGGGCACAGTGGCTCAGCCCTGTAATCCCAGCACTTTGGGAGGCCAAGGTAAGTGGATCATCTGAGGTCGGGAGTTCAAGACCAACCTGGCCAATGTGGTGAAACCCCATCTCTGCTAAAAATACAAAAATTAGCCAGGCGAAGTGGCTCACACCTGTAATCTCAGCCACTCAGGAGGCTGAGGCAGGAGAACTGCTTGAAGCTGAGAGGCGGAGGTTGCAGTGAGCTGAGATTGCACTACTACACTCCAGCCTGGGAGACAGAGCGAGACACTGTCTCAAAGAAAAAAAACAAAAACAAACAAAAAAGGCAACTGGAGAATGATTCAGCCAGATGTAGAAGGTGAATGGAGGGCCTGCTGTTTCCCCCAAACTGCTTAAACACAGACACCAAGTGACAGAATTGCTGAGTAGGACAGCTCCTCGGATTCCTTTCAGGACTGAAAGCTCAACTGAGTAATTGCGAGAGCTCTCACAAAGATGCCTGTGGCTGAGAGTAGCACAGGGGGAACAGAGCCGCCTGCACAGGTGCCTGATCTCAAAAGGACCTCATTGGTGCGGCATTAACACCATCAGTGACTGCCCTTAAGCTCTGCGGCTGAGCTCAACTCCTGGCTGGGTGAAAGGAGCGCACCCAAATTTCTGATATAGGTCCCTCATCAATCTTAGTGACAGTACACTCAGAAATTACAGGGAGATAAGTAACAAAAATAAGGAAATTTGACTTGGCATGAAGCAGCCATAACCATTGCAGTAGGAACCATTATTTCCACTTAATAGATGAGGTAAGGATGAGAAATGCTATACAACACCCCACACTTGACTGCAGCACCCAGCTCCCACTGACCGATGCTCCCTCTCTGACTGTTCTCCCAGGATTTCCCATGCCTCTCCCCGTTGCTTCCATTCTTTATGATTTCCTGCACTGCCTAAATGGTGATGACAGTTTAATCCAGAGATTCCGCAAGCATTTTATTAAAACATTATTTTTTCTCTACTGTTAACCATTCATGAAACCCATGTTCCAGAGAATATTCTTGCAGAAATGCTGCATTTTGCACCTAATGACCTAGCAAATAATGGATTTAAAGGGAAATTTCAGCTTCCCATTTTACCTCCATTACTATTAGTTCAAATTATTAAAATAAAATTCAGATGAAGTGCCTATGACCTTGACATCACTTTTAATTTTTGGCTCAAATACTTTTAAGCTGTGTTTTCTGTAAGAAACCAGGATGATGCTATTGTTGGTATCAAGGCAACAGTTTGTGAGAGGTGCCTGCAAAGTCCCTCACAAGACAGAAAGTCCCCTTAATAGAGGACAAGTGCAGAGAACACTGCTACCAGCTACAAGTCTAGCTAAGGAAGGCTTCCCTTTCCTTTTATATCTTCTGTCTAGAATAACTGAAATGACATTGTTTGTGACTCAAATTGGTCAGATGACTCCTCATTATCTGAGAGTGGCCAGAAAAGTCCTGGGGCCTGTCCTATGTTTATCCAAGGATGAGGAAAATACTGAGTATAAAGAGTGGGTTCTATGGCTTATATTGTACTTGAAAGAATAACCTCACTGTCTGGTTGCATCTTGTGAGTCTCACTTGCTCAGTGTACCGGATCTCCCTCAGTATTATATAAAAACGTACATATCTAAACAAATACCATATTTTGTTAGTACCATTCTACTCAATGGGGCTCGACAATACTAACGGATTCCTTAAACATAGCAACAGAACACAGAAAGCACCGACTCTGAAACGCTCTTTCAAACTACTTTTCAGTTCATTTAGCACTGACAACTGTATGCGTTTTCCTTTTTTTTTTTTTTCTCTTTTTCTCCTGAAATTCACTGAATTAACGCTCTGTCTAAAATTGCTGTTGCTTGCAGTTCAAGGATATTGCGAGTTCCAACAAAGCTGCTTCTAGGCTCATAAAATATCTTTCTCTAAAGAAGAAATCCCTGCTGAGATCACAGTGCTAAGATCTATTTCGAGACAAACCTATGACTTAGATGGGTAGTATCAGCCAGACTGGAGGTGTATTTTTCAAGTGCAAGGATTTAGTTTACCTATCAGACACCTGATTAGGATTCCCAGAGTCATTGTTGTAACTGAAGCAGCCTGGATGGGTTCCTCCCTCGGGTGACAATTTTCCTCTACAATGATCTTGCTGAAGAGGTTCGGGATTTACCATTCACTGTGTTCCAATTCCCTTGTGTGCAACATTTAGCTACAGAAGCATTATACTATGCCCTATTTTCTTGAAGGCATTTTTTTCTTTTCTCCAGTTTCAGATATAATTCTTCTATGCCCTGATTTCACAATTTATTTCAAATGCTTCGCTTTAAAAGTCTTAAATTTTAAGTCTGCTATGGCCATGTTTGAAAAGAACGACTGTACTAGAATTTGGTCTTTCTAGCTGTTACAGGTAAAAAATAAAGATTATGGAATCTTTTATCTCTTTCAATTCACTCCCTGTCAGCTTCTCTATCAAATTAATTCTGCTTCCACTTTGGCTGCTCTCACGTATTCACAGTCAACTTTCTGGAATGTCCTCTTTTCTCACTACTTTGTGGATTTTACTAACTTTTTCAGAGATTAACTGAAAACTCACTGTTTTACTTGGTTAAAAAGTAGATCCCTCAGAACTGCACTGGAGGTTGCTGACAGGCCTGCAGCGTCCCCACAAATCTCCATGCTATTCTCCTATACCGCAAGAAACAGCCGTGCAGGGGACTACTTAGATGCTGTCCAGTTCTTGGCTTGGCTTAATGATAAGTTACATGGGAACCTAGGCTAGCCAAGCCTGCTCAGCATTAGTCATGAGGAGGAGGTCACAGCTGACTGTTACCTTCAGCCAGGGCAAGTCAAAACAAAGCAGACAATTGCCTTCCTCCCTGATTTCTCACTCTGCAGCCCTGGGAAGCTTAACCTTCAAGCTCCAATGCACCCTGCTGCAAGTAATGTGCTGCCTGTCCTCCGCATCTTTTTCTCCTTTTCTTTCTGCCCGCATCTTTTTCTCCTTTTCTTTCTGCCTTCTCCAGGTTTGGTCTCCTTCCCCTCCAAGTGCTTCACAGCTCCTCTTTCTTGGTCCCTGTCCTGATCCTCTAGTATTCTAATAGAATTATTTGTAATTGTAATGTGCTGAGTTGGGGGACCTGAAACCATCCAAGAAATACTTCTGCAGAACTCTTCAGGAATTGTTTGCAGCTGTTGGTTTGTCTGGAGGTGTTTACTTGGTTAGCGGCAGGCTCGCTAGAAGTACTGGCTGGAAGTGTTGGCTTCAGGGAGGAACTGGGAGAAAACAGGAATTACAAGGTATCTTGTCTCCTCCTTCCTATCCTTTGGCTAGACTGAGGTTCTCTTGGAGAGAGGGGCTAAAGGAACAAAATGATAAAATTAGTTGGCAAAGATTTCTAAGTAAGAGATGTACTGTGCCGTGGTCTATTTACAAAAAGGCACAGAATTGCAGAGACTTTTTCTCTTCTGCATGAATCTCAGCTGGACTCTGACCTCCCCAACACCAGCAGCTTTGGAAGGACCCACAGTCTGAACTGTCACTGACAGAGCCGGGAGAGTTCCAAATGGGTTTGTGGGGAGGGGAAGCCAGCTCAGGTAAGAAAGATTAGTCAGGGATAATGGCGGCTGCAGCTGAAACACTGATTTGTGGGCACATAGGAGAGACCCTGTAATGGATGATAAAAAATAACGAATGGGTATCTTGAAGAATGGCTAACTTACAGTTATTAAAGCAGGGATAGTTTGTGCCAACATACTGTTGGTATAAAAGGGTAGAAGGGGCCTTTTTGAATAGTCAGAGGCTGGTGGAGCCTGGCATATTTTGCGGGTTAATGGTGCAGAAGAATAATAGCTAATAGCTATTATTTACTGAATGCTTATTATATGCCAGTCACCACATTAAAATCTTTCTCTACATGCATTAGCTCATTTAGTCTTTACAACAACCCTATAGAATTAGCATTATTATTATTGCCATTCTGTAGTCTGAAGACTAAGTCTTATAGCAGTTTATTAAATTTCCAAGGTCCAATAGCTAGTAAGTGCTGAGCCACTGAGATCCAATGCACATATATCAAGTTAATCCCACCCTAATATCATGGCAAAATAGGCCAAACTAACTCTGCCACTCCCTGGGCATCCATCCTTCCTTATATCCTGGGTTATGTGGTTCTTTTTCTACCTGTTTCCCTAATTATCCTTTTAAGAATTCGAAATTAGAGCGGGCACATCTCTAGATTGGTTTCTGCTTCAATGGGGACCAAAATTAAATCTGTTTTCCTTTCAAACCCAGCTGGCTGCCTCTTTTCTGCGACCAGCTGGAGCATCTCCAGCCTCACTAAAGAGAGCTGTCGGCAAGGCTGGAGCGGTCCCTGTTCAGGGCTCCCTGCCCTGCTGCTGGCAGATGCTTTGTCAAAGAAATGAGACAAGCTGCCATAGAAGCGCTAAGGAGTCGGCTCAAGCTACCTACAGGAAAGGAGTGTCAGCAGCGAGGCCTCAGGTCCCAGGCCAGGAAGGGTATGCATAAGTGCATAGCACAGCCTAGAGTGCCTGGGGGACATCCTGACACACAGCGCTTGCACAATGCTGAATCACTCTGAAGAGTATCTGGGTTCATTAAATTCCACAAGGACTATCCCACAGTTTTTCCATCTTCCACTATTGATATTTTGGGATAGTTCTTTTACACGGGGACTGTCCTGTGGGTGTTGAGCAGCATCTCTAGCCTCCACCCATAAATGCCAGCCATGCCAATCCCTACCCATGTTGGGATAAACAAAGACATCTATAGACAGGCCAAGTGTCTTGTGGGAGACAAAGTACTCCCCTATTGGAGAAAATGAAGGGGCTGGGGAAAATTATCTTTTAATTTAGGGTCCTTTCCTGGAAGGCTATCTAACAGTGTCAAACACACACATACACACACACACACACACACACACACACAGAGAGCTACAGTTGAAAGCTGGTGTCAAAGGTATTAAAATTCCTCTACTTTATTTATTGGATAGGTTACTTCCTGACACATACAGCACTCAAGCCTTGTGGATATGATTCAAATACAATATAGATCATTTTTTCTCAAAAGGTGGTCAGTGGATTATCACTTCGATGGCTACTTAAAACACAGATTCTGTGGATCAATGCCAAATCGAATGGATCACCATATCCTCAGGGTGACGCCTAAAATTCTGCATTTTAATAAAGTCCTTGGGTAATTCTTTTGTATATTAAAGTTTGAGAGCCACTGATACAGATGACGCTCCCAAGGAATTTACAATCTCTTTGAAGGAAAACAATTTATAAAAAACACACAGTAGTCCCCTCATTTATGGTCTTTCTTTCTGTGGTTTCAGTTACCCACCGTCAATTGTGGTCCAAAAAGATTACATAGAAAATAACAGAAGTAAACAATTCATATGTTGTAAATTACGTGCCATTCTGAGGAGCATGATGAAATTTCACAATGTCCCTCTCTTTCTTGCATGAATCATCCCTTTGTCCAGTGCATCCACAGGCAATGCTGTTTGGTAGGTTAGGTGTATTAAATGCATTTTTAATTTACAATATTTGCAGTGTATGATAGTTTTGGTGGGAGGTATCCCCATGGAAACTTGGGGAGCATCTGTATAGGGTTCAGTACTATCTGTGGTTTCAGACATCTACTGGTGGCCTTGGAACTTATGTCCTGTGGATGAGAGAGCAACATTGATTGTATATCATTAAGTACAGGTGGTAAGTATTGCAAAATTGCTAAGATAAAAAGCAAATGGCTGAAACTCAACTCTTTTGTAAGACTTGAGATCAAAATTCCTAGTTGTAATTATTCAATGTAGGCATTGGATAAATGAAGTATATTATGTTGGATAACATATTTGAATTCTACCAGCTATTTTACTTCTTTTTTTACTGTAGGCAAATTTATATACAGTGAAATACACAGATTATAACATTTTGATAAACATATACACTTATGAAACCACCATTTCAACTAGTATTGTCACTTTCCAAAGTCTCCTCCTATCCCTTTTAGTCAATTCTTACATCCCATAGACAAACATTCCTCTTTTATCACATAGATTAGTTTTATCTGTACTTGAAATGCATACAAATTGAATCACACAGTATGTATTCTTCGGTGTCTTGTTTCTTTCACTCAACATAGCATTTTAAAAAATTCATCTGTATCATGACTGGGCATGGTGACTCACTCCTGTAATCCCATCCCAGCACTTTGGGAGGCTGAGGCAGGCAGATCACCTGAGGTCAGGAGTTCGAGACCAGTCTGGTCAACATGGTGAAACCCCATCTCTGCTAAAAATACAAAAATTAGCTGGGTGTGGTGGCTCATGCCTGTAATCTCATCTACTTGGGAGTCTGAGGCACAAGAATCCCTTGAACCCAGGAGGCAGAGGTTGCAGTAAGCTGAGATCATGCCACTGCACTCCAGCCTGGGTTACAGAGTGAGACTCGGCCTCAAAAAAAAAAAAAAAAAAAAAATTATCTGTGTCACTGTATATATTAGTTCTTTATTTTTTATTGATGAGAATGAATATACCAAAATGTATCCATTCTTCTGTTGATGAATATTTATTTCTATTTTTTCAGCTATTATGAAAAAGCTGCTGTAGTGTTCTTTTAAAAGCCCTTTTTGGACATATGTTTTCATTTCTTTTAGCTGCTGGGTTATAAGATAGGTATACGTCTGGCTTTTTAAGAAAATTCCAAACAATTCTCCAACGTAGTTACACCTTTTTACACTCTTAGCAACAAGGTATGAGAGTTTCAGTTACTTCATATCCTCAACACTTGGTTTAGTCAGTCTTTCCATTTTAGCTGTTCTACTGTATGGAAAACTATCGAGTTGGTGTTTTAATTTGAATAACCCTAATGAGTAATGATGTTGAGGACATTTTCATGTGCTTAACTGGACATTCATAAATCTTTTGTGCAGTGTTTAAGTCTTTTGTCCTTTTAAAAATCTTTGTCTTTTTGTCTTTTATTCTTGATTAAAGAAATTATTTATCCACTATTGATATAAATTCTTTGTGTATGTATATTTTTTCTCTAAGTTTCTTGTGCCCTTTCATTTTCTTAATGGTGTCTTTTGATGAGAAGGTTTTAGTTTGATACAGTCTAATTAATTTTTTTTATGTTTAGTGCTTTTTTATGTCCTAAGAAATCATTGCCTCTCAAACTTATAAAGATAATCTCTTTATGTTTTCTTCTAGCAGTTTAATAGTTTCAGCTTTTATATTTTAGTATATGAACTATTTCAGATTATTTTTTATAGTGTAAGGTAGAGGTTGAAGTTCTTCTTTTAAAATAAATTTTTTTTCTACACATTTGTAAAAATGACTTATTTCCTCAAATTGAATGACCTTAGCACTCTCATAAAAAAATCAATTGACAGTATATGTGTTGACTGTATATGTATGAGTCAATTTCTGGGCTTTATATTTTGTACTATTGTTCAATTTATTAGTTCTTTTGCCAACATCATACCTATCTTAATTCTTTAGGTTTGTACTAAATCTGGCAGTGTAAGTTCTTCAACACTTTTCTTTTTAAAAAATCATTTTGGCTATCTTAGTTCTCTGCATCTTTACATACATTTCAGAAATAGTGTGTCATTTTCTTTTAAGCCTGTTTGGCATTGATCGTGATGACATTAAGACTACAGATGAATGTGATGAGAAGTATCTTAAAAATATGGAGTTTTCTGCTCAATGAATATGGTATACCTCTTTATTTAATTATGACTTTTAATATTTCTCTCTGAGATAATAGTCTTTTTTCCATTCCATGCCAATCCTGCTGTATTTGTCTATTGTAATAATGCTACCGATAACCTAGCAATGGGTGAGAAGTCATCCAGCTAATGCCGCCTAGTTAAATCCCTTTCTTCAAAATTTCAATTTGAATAGATGAATCCTTCAGATTCCACATCAAAAAAAAAAAAAAAAAAAAAAAAAAAAAAAAAAGAAGGCTTAGGGATTTTGATTGAGCTCCCTAGAGATGACCTAGCTTTTATACTTCCGTATACTTTAGTCATTAAGGTTTTCCTTTAGTTTAGTAAGTTATGCAATACATTTCCAAATATTTCTTTAAGGAAACTGTTGCTTATAACCAAAACTCTCTAATGCAACATTTATCATTATTAGAGATGAACACAATTTGAATAAAATTAGTCCTTATTATGATTTGAGATCCTCTGTATTTGCTCATGTTCAAATGTTTTGTTATACTACAAATTTGTATTAGCAAAAAAATGTCTTTTTGAGAAAAATTCAGAGCAAAAGATAGAAAAAATTCTCAAAACATCAGCAACTTCATGAATTATGTAACAATCATTCATATTTAGACAAACAGCATATGAAGTAATTCTTCTGTTTTAATATTCTTCTCACAAAATATACCAGAAGTAAGCTGAGAAGCTAACGGTGAATATACAAGTATTTTTATATATAAATGTATCTTTCCTCTCATGTTATTAAGAAATAAGTGAATTTGAAGAAAGCTTGTTTACATCCAGAAAAAGGCTGTTTTACCATATAAGTGAACTTCTTTTCCCAAGGCCCTTAGCAATCTAGCCTGGCATGGAAACACTGAATATAATGTATACATATTTCTCAGTAGAAGCTGATTACTGCAGAAACTGTGCCCCTTTCTATAATCAGCATATTTTCTAAGTTTATTAAACCTGTGTGAACTTTGGAGACTTGAGAACTAGCAGCACGAGAGGCCTCAGCTTAACTTGGCCCAAGTCTATGCATCTGTGAAGGTGTTATTTGACAGATCTGTCTCTCACAGCATTTCTTCTCATAGCCAAGTCAAACTAAGTAGTCATTACCAACAGTAGAGAACAATAGTACTTTCATTCGCAATCAAATCAATGGCGAGCTGTCATCTGACACCAACATATGAAAAAGCTAATCTCAATCAGGAAACTAGAAATGACCGTGTGTTACCCTGGGGTTGTAGTGAGGACTAAATGGCATAATACATATATAAGTCACTTGTAAGGAAGATATTAGAAAAAGATAAATGCATATTAGCTATTGTATTTCTGCCCCGTGGTTTATCCAGAATCATTAAAGAATGAGTTGTTTCACTTCAACTGATTTTCCAAAATACTAATATTTACAGCTTTAAATAAATAAAAAATATAAAAAACTGTTCTTCAGTATCTGGAAATCTTGCTAAGATATATTACTGTGCATACTTGTACTTGGGTAGCTCTTTAAATATGGTATACCAATTTTAGGGAATGGCTTCTTAATTGCTTGGATTATCATCATAAGCAATCATAATACAGGCTATGGCAGATGCCCTCAAAGTGTACGCTTTTTAACTGTTCAATAACACGATTTGTTAATCCTTTTGTGTCATGGATCTTTGAGAAGCAGATGGAACCTATGAATTTCAACTCCAGAAAAATGCAAATATGGACTAAAAAAACCCTCAAAACAACAACAAAAAACACAAGCTCTGGTATACACAGAGTTTCTAGATGATTTATATGCTCTTCATGTGTCTCTAGGGAAATCCCAAGAACCCATGCCTTGCAATAAGCAGAGAAGAAAGATGTAAATAAATATTTACAATATATAAGGAACTTTGCACCATGCCAGATACTAGGCCAAGGTTTATACACATTATCGTTTTATTTATTTATTTATTTATTTATTTAATTTATTGAGACAGGGTTTCACTCTGTCATCCAGGCTGAAGTGCAGTGGCACCATCTTGGCTTACTGCAACCTCTGCCTCCCAGGTTCAAGCGATTCTCCTGCCTCAGCCTCCTGAGTAGTTGGCATTACAGACATGTGCCATCATGCCTGGCTAGTTTTGGTATTATTAGTAGAGGCGGGGTTTCACCACGTTGACCAAGATAGTCTTGAGCTCCTGACCTCGGGTGATCCACACTTTTTGGCCTCCCAAAGTGCTGGGATTACAGGCATGAGCCACCACACATGGCCACATTATCGTATTTCATATACCCAACAGTCTTATGAGGTATGTTCTATTTGTATGCATTTTTCAGATGAGGAAATTCAAGATCAGACAAAGGAAGCCTGTGCAGTATAAAACACTTAACAATTAAACGAGGATGATTCAAATTCTAGAGCCCACAGTTTTAACACATGTTCTTTTTAGGTTGTCCCTTCTCTGTTGCAGTTTAACTCAGCAATAATTATTTCTACTTTTAGTAAATATTAAAATATAACCATTTACTTAGTACCTCTTTTATGCCAATCAACGATATAAAGACTTTACATGTAAAATCTCACGCAATCCTCTCAGTGGCCATAAACAATTTATTTTAC
>NW_012108363.1:7263547-7267300 GCF_000951045.1 Mandrillus leucophaeus
GCTGAAGTACAGTAGCACAATCTTAGTTCACTGTGGTCTCAAACTCCTGGGCTCATGTGATCCTCCCACCTCAGCCTCCCAAGTAGCTGAGACTATAGCCATGCACCACCATGCATATTTAATTTTTTGCAAAGATAGGGTCTCATTATGTTGCCCAGGCTGGTCTCAAACTCATGGCCTCAAGAAATCCTCCCATCTTGACTGCCTGAAGTGCTGGGATTACAGGCATGAGCCACAACACCTGGCCAATTTATAAATATTCTTAACCCCATTTTATAGTTACAAAAACCCAGACTTAAATAAGTTCCTAACACTACAGACTGAGCAAGCAGCAAACTCTGAAGTTACTCCTACAGGCTATGATCTTTCCCTTTTCTCCTATTTCTTTTCTTTTCTTTTTTCTTTTTTAGCACAAATTTCTACCAAAAAATGTTTTATTCAGACTTTGATTAAATTACACTGACTCTTTAGATTAATTTGAGGGTGAACTGATGTCTTAACAATATTGCAACTTCTTTTATTTATTTATTTACTTTTATTATACTTCAAGTTCTAGGGTACATGTGCACAATGTGCAGGTTTGTTACATATGTATACATGTGCCATGTTGGTGTGCTGCACCCATTAACTCGTCATTTACATTAGGTATATCTCCTAATGCTATCCCTTCCCCCTCCCCCACACCCCATGACAGGCCCCAGTGTGTGATGTTCCCCATTCTGTGTCCAAGTGTTCTCACTGTTCAATTCCCACCTATGAGTGAAAACATACAGTGTTTGGTTTTCTGTCCTTGCAATAGTTTGCTCAGAATGATGGTTTCCAGCTTCATCCATGTCCCTACAAAGGACATGAACTATCCTTTTTTATGGCTGCACAGTATTCCATGGTGTATATGTGCCATATTGTCTTAATCCAGTCTATCATTGATGGACATTTGGGTTGGTTCCAAGTCTTTGCTATTGTGAATAGTGCTGCAATAAACATACCTGTGCATGTGTCTTTATAGTAGCATGATTTATAATCCTTTGGGTATATACCCAATAATGGGATGGCTGGGTCAAATGGTATTTCTAGTTCTAGATCCTTGAGGAATCGCCACACTGTCTTCCACAATGGTTGAACTAGTTTACAGTCCCACCAACAGTGTAAAAGTGTTCCTATTCCTCCACATCCTCTCCAGCACCTGTTGTTTCCTGACGTCTTAATGATTGCCATTCTAATGGGTGTGAGATGGTATCTCGTTGTGGTTTTGATTTGCATTTCTCTGATGGCCAGTGATGATGAGCATTTTTTCATGTGTCTGTTGGCTGCATAGTCTTCTTTTGAGAAGAGTGTTCTTATCCTTCACCCACTTTTTGATGGGGTTGTTTGATTTTTTTTCTTGTAAATTTGTTTAAGTTCTTTGTAGATTCTGGATATTAGCCCTTTGTCAGATGGGAAGATTGTAAAAATTTTCTCCCATTCTCTAGGTTGGCTGTTCACTCTGATGGTACTTTCTTTTGCTGTGTGGAAGCTCTTTAGTTTAATTAGATCCCATTGGTCAATTTTGGCTTTTGTTGCCATTGCTTTTGGTGTTTTAGTCATGAAGTCCTTGCCCATGCCTATGTCCTGAATGGTATTGCCTAGGTTTTCTCCTAGGGTATTTATGGTTTTAGGTCTAACATTTAAGTCTTTAATCCATCTTGAATTAATTTTTGTATAAGGTGTAAGGAAGGGATCCAATTTCAGCTTTCTACATATGGCTAGCCAGTTTTCCCAGTACCATTTATTAAATAGGGAATCCTTTCCCCATTTATTGTCTTTGTCAGGTTTGTCAAATGTCAGGTGGTTGTAGATGTGTGATATTATTTCTGAGGGCTTTGTTCTGTTCCATTGGTCTATACCTCTGTTTTGGTACCAGTACCATGCTGTTTTGTTTACTGTAGCCTTGTAGTATACTTTGAAGTCAGATAGCGTGATGCCTCCAGCTTTGTTCTTCTGGCTTAGAATTGTCTTGGCAATGCGGGGTCTTTTTTGTTTCCATATGAACTTTAAAGTAGCTTTTTCCAATTCTGTGAAGAAAGTCATTGGTAGCTTGATGGGGATGGCATTGAATCTATAAACTACCTTGGGCAGTATGGCCATTTCCACCATATTGATTCTTCCATGAGTACGGAATTTTCTTCCATTTGTTTTTGTCCTTTTTTACCTTGTTGAGCAGTGGTTTGTAGCTCTCCTTGAAGAGGTTCTTCACATCCCTTGTAAGTTGGATTCCTAGGTATTTTATTCTCTTTGATGCAATTGTGAATGGAAGTTCACTCATGATTTGGCTCTCTGTTTGTCTGTTATTGGTGTATAGGAATGCTTGTTATTTTTTTCACATTGATTTTGTATCCTGAGACTTTGCTGAAGTTGCTTATCTGCTTAAGAAGATTTTGGGCTGAGATGATGGGGTTTTCTAAATATATAATCATGTCATCTGCAAACAGGGACAATTTGACTTCCTCTTTTCCTAATTGAATACCCTTTATTTCTTTCTCCTGCCTGATTGCCCTGGCCAGAACTTCTAACACTATGTTGAATAGGAGTGGTGAGAGAGGGCATCCCTGTCTTGTGCCAGTTTTCAAAGGGAATGTTTCCAGTTTTTGCCCATTCAGTATGGTATTGGCTGTGGGTGTGTCATAAATAGCTCTTATTATTTTGAGATACGTACTATCAATACCTAGTTTATTGAGAGTTTTTAGAATGAAGGGCTGTTGAATTTTGTTGAAGGACTTTTCTGCATCTATTGAGATAATCATGTGGTTTTTGTCTTTGGTTCTGTTTATAAGATGGATTACATTTATTGATTTGCGTATGTTGAACCAGGCTTGCATCCCATGGATGAAACCCACTTGATCATGGTGGATAAGTTTTTTGATGTACTGCTGGATTTGGTTTGCCACTATTTTATTGAGGATTTTTGCATCAGTGGATATTGGTTCATCAAGGATATTGATCTAAAATTCTCTTTTTTTGTTGTGTCTCTCTCAGGCTTTTGTATCAGGATGATGCTGGCCTCATAAGATGAGTTAGGGAGGATTCCCTCTTTTTCTATTGATTGGAATAGTTTCAGAAGGAATGGTACCAGCTTCTCTTTGTACCTCTGGTAGAATTTTGGCTGTGAATCCGTCTGGTCCCGACTTTTTTTTAGTTGGTAGGCTATTACTTATTGCCTCAATTTCAGAGCCTGCTATTGGTCTATTCAGGGATTCAACTTCTTCCTCGTTTAGTCTTGGAAAGGTATATGTGTCCAGGAATTTATCCATTTCTTCTAGGTTTTCTAGTTTATTTGTGTAGAAATGTTTATAGTATTCTCTGATGGTAGTTTGCATTTCTGTGGGATCGGTAGTGATATCCCCTTTACCATTTTTTATTGTGTCTATTTGATTCTTCTCTCTTTTCTTCTTTATTAGTCATGCTAGCCATCTATCAATTTTGTTGATCTTTTAAAAAAAACAGCTCCTGGATTCATTGACTTTTTGAAGAGTATTTGGTGTCTCTGCTTCTGTTCAGTTCTGCTCTGATCTTAGTTATTTCTTGCCTCCTGCTAGCTTTTGAATGTGTTTGCTCTTGCTTCTCTAGTTCTTTTAGTTGTGACGTTAGGGTGTTCATTTTAGATCTTTCCTGCTTTCTCTTGTGGTCATTTAGTGCTATAAATTTCCCTCTACACACTGCTTTAAATGTGTCCCAGAGATTCTGGTATGTTGTATCTTTGTTCTCATTGGTTTCAAA
>NW_012108363.1:7267350-7277007 GCF_000951045.1 Mandrillus leucophaeus
CATTTAGTGCTATAAATTTCCCTCTACACACTGCTTTAAATGTGTCCCAGAGATTCTGGTATGTTGTATCTTTGTTCTCATTGGTTTCAAAAAACATCTTTATTTCTGCCTTCATTTCGTTATGTACCCAGTAGTCATTCAGGAGCAGGTTGTTCAGTTTCCATGCAGTTGAGCGGTTTTGAGTAAGTTTCTTAATCCTGACTTCTAGTTGGATTGCACTGTGGTCTGAGAGACAGTTTGTTATAATTTCTGTTCTTTTACATTTGCTGAGTAATGCTTTACTTCCAACGATGTGGTCGATTTTGGAAGCCACCACTCTTCATATGCACTTCCAAAAAAGCCAGCCATTTGTTCCTTAGGCCAAAGTTGATGTGAACTAAAGTTCTGGCTTCCAGAGACTGTGAACAGCAACCTATAGTCTATAAATACATATCTTTAATGTATGGGCTCATGCCCACCTCTTTTGGTCTCACAATTCTTATACTGAAGGCTTAGTCTGTGGGAAGATTTGTCTGCCCTTCCAATTTAATTATCATGTGTCATTTCTCTTTAAGCAAGTGCCTGATCTGCCAAAGAAATCACAGGAATAAGTTTTCTCGAGATTGCAAGTATTAATACAATGATAGTTGCAGAGCATAACTACATATGTCATCATGCACCATCTCTGTTTATGGATTTGTATAAATATATATATTACACCTCAGGAGAGATTGTTTGCATTTATTAGCACTTTATTTTTCCATACGGGTGTCTCTGGGAACATTGAGGTGAAATCATAGAATTTTATCATCTTATGCTTGATTTCTTTCTTTACTACAATGAGAAAAAATGTGACGGCTTGTTCTAACCAGATGAATCCTGAATAACTGAGATTTTAACAAAATTCTCTTTTATTTGGCTGTCTGGAATACTCCAAAATGTATCAGGTATATCCTTTTCCCTTGAGGGTATTTTATAGATAATTAAATGAATAAAATTAAAATTCTTTTCAATACTACCAATAAGAAAACTGTTAGTGTTAAGTCAGGAGTGAGAAAATAAGGCCTATGAATCAAATCCAGCCTGCTGCTTGCTTTTGTAAATAAAGTTTTATTAGAACACAGACTTCCCCTCTTTTTCACACTTTGTCTATGGGTGCTTTCATACTACGTTAACGAAGTTGAGTAGCTGCAACAGAGACCATCTGGCCTGTACAGCCTAAAAATACTGTCTGACCCTCTATGTTTATCAGCCTTCCACATGTCTCCCATGTGCCAGCCGCTGTGTTGAGTGATCGGCATACACCCCAGGCCCTTTTTGACTTTTGTGGGTCCTAGGCACTTTTGTCTTTGTGGCCGCTTTCATTAAAAAAAAATTAAAAAATGTATTTTATGGCTACATTGGTATAAATCAAACATGTTAAAACATTTTCTTTGACTGGGAAGTTCATTTTTTTAGTATAATTTTCAAATAAAATACTTTTGTGGGGAATCTAAAAGTACTGTGGATACCGCACCTACTCTTCTTAACAGAGAAGTCAATCCTTCTACGTCATAACGTTTCTGTCTCCCAGTAGTCACCCATTATAGAGATGTGGAAACCAAATTTTAAAGCATCTAAAGTTATCCTTGCAAGCCCACACATCTAGTAAGAACCCAAATCCAGGTCTTGCCAGACTCTGGAAAGAGTGTGTACTATTAATCATTTTCCCATACATTCTCTCTGACTTGCACTGTGCTGAAGTGACTGAGGGGAGAGTTGGGTAAATGAATGAAAACCTACCAGAAACAGAAGAAAAACTTTTTCATTAAGACATGAGAATCAACTGAGCATCCTGTAGTCGTCGTTATTCTTTAAGCTAGCAGGTAGTTTAATCAGTGTTTGTAACATGTTTTAAAATAAATAGTTGTGTATGAGGGTTAAATATATTTATTTCTTGAAACATTTTACTCTCTGGAGTCTTTGTAGAAGCATTTACCAAGAGAAGAGATTAAATGACTTCCCCTGTCACCTAGTCCTCCCCTATAGTTCGCCAGTTAAGGAAACACTGAATTTTTGTAGTTGCATCTATTCACTAAAATATATGACTTGGCGTTTTCACTCTCACAATATATTGAAAAATAATTCAAACTGCCTTCCGGTGTTATCTACAACTTGTATAGGACATCGCTGGCTGCAGAAAAAGCTTGGGAGGCTGCACAGAAATGAGAGATTTGAAAGATATTGTCCCAAAGGGGAAGAAATAAGTATATTGCTTTTTCTTTTCAAACACATACCAACTAAGAACTTCTGAAACAAAAAGAAAATGTCCGTGGTCTCAAGTAATGAATACAAGGGACTGTTGGCCTAGTAGAAAGTGCTGAGTCCTGTAGCTGCAAACAATAATCAGTATCTGTGTGACATCCTCTCAAAGGTCCCAGGAATTTCTTCTGGTCCCAAATCTCTCTCTATCCAACTTCCCTAATTGGTTTGTTTTTAGATAAAGGTTTTGAATTGATTCAATTGGAACCAGCCTGAAGGTAAGGCTCTGGAAGCGTGGGACAAGAGGAAGTTAACTTTTGACGTGGGTCAGAAAGAGCCAAGAGTGGCAACAGTCTTCGAGATACGGAGCCAACTGGGAATGAAAGAGAGATGCTCTTGGACGCAGCCTCCGGGGTAGAAGATCATGAATACCTAATGGCCTGGGGAGTGAGAGTTACCAAAGGAAACAAACTGTGCTGTGTGTTTGTACTTATGGAGATGTCTGGAAAGAAATTTTGCCAAGTTCACAATGTTCTCATGAACCTCACTAGAAGTAACTATAGACTGTTGCCTAAAGATTTTATTTTCCCAAAGTTAACAAGGTACATCAATTCCTTTCACTAGGTAACAAAAATTTTCTTCATTATATCTAGGAGGATCAGCAGCATCAGCACCACGTGGCTCCACGCCAGACCTACAGAATTTTAATCTGTGTTTTCATTGGCTCCCCAGTAATTCATACACACATGAAGGTTTGAGAACCACCACCTAAGAACACACCTAAAGTCCTGACCTGTACCAGGTAGGTAGGTTTTCTGGAGGAAATCCTAGAAGATGTGACCCTGAATCCCTCTGGTAATCATCCACACCCCTCCCTGAATCCCTCTGGTAATCATCCATGCCCCTCCCTGGATCCCTCTGGTAATCATCCACACCCCTCCCTGAATCCCTCTGGTAATCATACATACCCCTCCCTGAATCCCTCTGATAGTCATCCACGCCCCTCCCTGAATCCCTCTGGTAATCATACATACCCCTCCCTGAATCCCTCTGATAGTTATCCACGCCCCTCCCTGAATCCCCCTGGTAGTCATCCACACCCCTCCCTGAATCCCTCTGGTGATCATCCACGCCCCTCCCTGAATCCCTCTGGTAATCATACACGTCCCTGGGTACAGCACTGTGAATGAGTGCCCAGTAACATCCAATTTATTCTCAAGTTGCAGCTGAGACAATGGAAAATTTGCTTCTAAGAGAGCTCAACAAATCTGAAGTGTGCAGAATGTCCTTATCCTAAGTAGCATTTTGGTTCAACTACAGAAAAAATGTTGTAATGTTAAAGCCATAGAATGGTTGGAGTTTTGACTTTAAAAACATCAATAGCAATATAAAAGCCTTTCAATTATTTGGGGGCCACAACACCTCTGCTACACTCCACCCACTTCTAAATGTCATTACATTATTTGACAAACATAACATGGAACATTCATGAACTGTGGTGTGTTGTGCAAGCCATATTCGTTCAAGGGGAAGAGAAAGCATGAAGAGGAAGTTAAAGTACTATTCCCAGTTTGCTTCTAAAAGTGGGATTTGGTGAATCAAGCACCTTTTCTTACCATTGCTTTGATTTCAACAAGGGTCTCTCAGAACACTATGAAGAAACATTTCCCTATATTTCTGTTCTGAAGATGCTCTCATATAAAATGGTGCCTAAGAATGTAGATTCAAGGCTGGGCACGGTGGCTCACACCTGCAATCCCAGCACTTTGGGAGGCCGATGCAGGTGGATCACGAGGTCCGGAGTTTGAAACCAGCCTGGCCAACATGGTGAAGCCTTGTCTCTACTAAATATACAAAAAATTAGTCACGTGTGGTGGTACGCACCTGTAATCCCAGCTACTCTGTAGAGTGATGCAGGAGAATCGATTGAACCTGGAAGGCAGAGGTTGCAGTAAGCTGAGATCATGCCATTGCACTCCAGCCTGGGCAAGAGGGTGAGACTCTTTCTCAAAAAAAATAAATAAATAAAAAGTATGTAGAGATTCAAATCTAGATTCCTCCTTCTTCCACTTACTAGTGCTGTGATTTGGGAGCAAGCTACATAATTTTTTCTAGTTTCAGTTTCCACATCTGTAAAATGGATATCACAGTAGTGACTATTTCATAGGATTGCTGTGAGTTTTAAATAAGACAGTACATACAAAGTATTGAGCACAGTACTTGGCACATAGTAAATTTAGCTAAAATTTGTTTTTCATCATCATCATTAACTGGGAAGCTTTGTTTTGTTCTGTTTTAAGACAGGATCTTTCTCTGTTACTCAGGCTAGAGTGCAGTGGCAGGATCATGGCTCACTGCAGCGTCAACCTCCTGGGCTAAAGCAATCCTCCTGTCCATGCCTGGCTCATTTTTTGATTTTTTGAGATATGAGGTCTTGCTATGTTGCCCAGGCTGGTCTAGAACTCCTGAGCTAAAGCAATCCTCCTATCTGGGCCTCCCAAAGTATTGGGATTACTAGCATGCACCACTGCACCTGGCCTTAGCTGGGTAGTTTTTATCACACCCATCTGGAGTGAAGTAAGTGAAGGAGAGAGAACTTCAGTGACAAATGCACAATCTTATGCTCTTGATATTAAGAGAACAAAGATCTACTCAATTCTCCCTTGCTGTTCCTTTGAGCCATCCATACCTCAGAAAACAACACACTGATTTCAACAAAAAATATTCCCTCTTGAGGTTAATTTATCCAAAAAAATATATAGTTCAGGTAAAAAAAAAAAAAATTGTGCCTCAAAGCCTAAATGCCATAGAACTTTATTACAAATTTATCAGTGCTTGAAAGCCAAGACTATATGTCTGCTCCCCGAAAGGGATTTCTTTGGGAAAAGTCAACACCTTTTTAAAAACTGCTGTTAAGGCTGGGCATGGTGGCTCACGCCTGTAATCCCAGCACTTTGGCAGGCTGAGGCAGGCAGATCACGAGGTCAGGTGATCAAGACCATCCTGGCTAACACAGTGAAATCCCGTCTCTACTAAAAAAATACAAAACATTAGCTGGCGTGGTGGCCTGGGCAACTGTGAGACTCTGTTTGAAAAAACAAACAAGAAACAACAAGAAACAAATGAAAAAAACAAACTGCTATTAATACACACTATCTCTGATGTTTTCAAGAGTGGGCTACTCTTTCAAAGTGTCATTACAATCTTTCCAAATTGAGGGAAGAGTTTGGTAGAAGAGAGAGATGGGTTTATTTCATGCTGAACTTTTCTCAAGAATGAGAAACTCTTGATGAATCAGAATATAATTCATCAGAATTCATATTAATTATAATTGTCTATTATTCATAAGTCTGCATAAGTTCATAGCCCATAAAATTATAGCCTTCTATAAAGGCTAAACTTATACAATTCTATGAGGGTGGTGCATTACTTTCAATGACCAAAACTGCAATTACTTTTATACCAACCTAATATAAATCTATAAAATTACAGAAGACTATTATAGCCTTTCTGTTGAGAATTTTACTGTGAAAATAAAGAAAACTCTCTATATTCTAAACACTTGTGTTTTATTCATAAAAGAATACTTTCCACATTATAATTTCTATTGCTAGCCAGTTAAAATCCACTTAGTCCTCTTCTATACATAATTCTAACAAGTTTGGTTATCTGATTTACAAGCACAGTGAAATGGATACTTTGTTAGAATGAAGGAGATCAAAATTGTATCTACCCACCCAAAATTTACTAAATTAAGTCCTTTCCTTTCTTTGTGTCTTGATTTCTCCAATAGTTAAGTAAGAGTTATTAAACTAGAAAAATCTCTTTGGTTTCCTTTAGCCCTAAGGTTATATAATGTGAATTTCAGTACAGTAGCATCTTAAGTAGGGATAGGTGTCAGAAGTCATAAGGTAGAAACAAATATATACATGCACATAGTCTTGGTTACGTTTGGAATTTTAAATCATTGTTCCTTCAAGCCAGAAGCTGAATTCTTAGAAACGTAACATTTCAGAGTTAGCTTTTATTGTTATTGTCATTTGGCTGTGGATTCCCGCCCCATGGAACGAAAAGGTCAAGGTCTCATTTGAACAAGAGGAAGAGCACAGAATATTTATTTTCCTCTTTTCACTTCCTCCTCCTATCCATTTCTCTTGCCCTCTGAGTCATTATATAATTGAACTTCAGTACATAAAATTTAGTGTTACTGTTGTATAAACAGCTTTTCACATACTTCTTCCTTCACTCGTACTTCTTCCTCTAGTCTGAATCTGTAATATGTGTAAGAACTATGCAGGTAGGAAGCTCAAGGTCTCAAGGTACAATTAAAGTCCAAACTTTTTTGATTTAATATGGAGCACTAGGGACAATGCAGAATTTATTTTCCGGAAAGAAGGAAAGAAACATTCACCTGGTCAGTCGCAAAGGATACTTTCAGAGGAAGAAAGTCAAATGAGTAAGTGTGAGATTTCTACTTCATATCTCCCTCCTAAATAGAACCTAAAGGCTTATTGCTCCTTGAGTAAATATGAATAACTTGGGATTTAACTATGTGAAGTAAAATTGTAAACATTAACTCCAGAGTAGAGGCCTTGTCTTTCCTGGCAAGTAAGAAGGTAAAGGACCCAGAAATAAACAGTGAAAATCCATGGAAAAAATGAATTTACTAACAATATTTTATATATGAAAACTAATTTATAGCATGAAGGGTTTTTCCCTCTAAGAAAATTATATTTCATTATAGCTATCTTTAATACAAAATTAAAATTGTTTCATTTTACCCACTCGTTTGTCACATTAAATCTATTCTCATTTCATAGTAATAAAGTTCTCCTTATTTTCTTTCTTCCAGAATTTCTGGTAATATTATCCTGTTACAGAAACTCCTTTGAGTATATGATGGATTTTTTGACATTTGTTGCGTTAACTCGACAGGAAAGACCAAGTTTATCAAATAGCCTAATTATATATCTTTTATAAACTATTAAAAAACAATATGCTTTTATAATAAGAATGCAATGCACATCTTATACCACAAACATTCTGACATTTTTACATGCTTGTTAGAATTGACATTACAAAGGGGTAGAGTTGCTATAAGAAATGAAAAGTCTGAACATAGGCACAAACTCACATTGAAAGGTACTCATGGTTTAAGAAAAGCCTAGCAAAAGAAAACTGTTTTGTGTGAGCACCTTCCGAAGTATGCCCTGGACACACTTTCCCTAGGAGCTATTCTGGAAATAAAAATCTCTACTATATCTGTCTGTCTATATTTACACACATATTTAATTAATTTCATTCTTTCTGTGGCCAAAACATTTTGGGAAATGTTGTGTATTCTATTAACTTCTTGAAGAATGACAAGGCATAGCCACCTGTTCGAGGTTCCAAGAAGCCTGCGGTAAAATGTGATCTGTTTAACTTCACCCCAGTGTTTTGAAAACGTATTTGGTAAGGGAACTCCTTTTTGTGAACCATCTTTTAACATCCTGTAGATGCTGTTATGCTATATCTCTTAGTTTAAGACTCTGGGGTTGTGGTATACTAGAGTGAGTCACCCCTTAGCTTAACTATCTCAGGCTATGAAATAAATGAGCTGAGGGATAACAGGCCCCAGAATATAATTCATTCATTCATTCATTCATTCATTCATTCATTCATTCATTCTTTCTTTCTTTCTTTCTTTCAGTCACTAACTCATTCTTACAACAACATTGATAACCAAACAACGTTTAAGACTGCTCATGCTGGATCCATCACTGTCTGGTCTCTCTGTCTGTAGCATGCATGCCTGGGACCTTTCCCACTCTTCAAAGTTCTGGTCAAATCGCATTTCTTTTATGAATTCTATTGCAATGTCTATTATCCAGTGGATCTTTCCCATCTTTGAACTCCAAAAGCATTAGCATATGCACAATTATGATAATGATTTCCAGATCTTGATTTAATGCCTAAAATTTTAATCCTTTAAAAGGCAGAGCAATATTTTTATTTATTTCAGACTCAAAGACTTAATGTGGTCTTGGTCAAATAAATCATTGTTCAGTTGATATAAGCAGCAACACTGTCCTCTCTGGCTTTATAAATTACATCATCCTAGACTGCCCACAGTTGAGGGTAGTCCCCCTCCTTGAAATGCAGCAATCAATACTACATTTTCTAGTCTCTATTTATAAACAGGAAATTAACTGCCTTCCATCATTGTTCTAATTGACCTTCAGCTCAGGTTTGAAAGGAAAGACCTCAGCCAAACAAGAAGCTTTATTGATGGTATCAATCCATTAGTGATGCCTTTGGTTTCATTAAAAAGGTGCCATATGCAATAAAGACACATATTTGAATAGTCTGGGGGAAAAGGAGGAAGGGTTCTCTAAAGAAGATTTCCCTGTAAATGAGCATGAAATCTTATCTCTTGCTTGTTCAAACCTCCAGGGAACATAGGAAAGAAATCCTAGCTAATCTGTAGAAGGAAACAGGAGGTAAATGCATGCTGTCCAACTGAACCTATGACTTTACACAGCAGTTCAGTTAATCCTTGAAAATCACTTCACTTAAAACAGTTAAGTCAAGATGTTAATTGGCCTTTTCTAATTTTCAATGCAATGATGGAATGGTAAATGGATTAGATACACTTCTTTAAATCACCAAGCACTTATCAAAGAGCTAATAAATATTTACTACAGTTCTTTAAAACATGGGAGAAGACATGGGAAGCAAAGAAAGAGCTCTTCATTTCTTCCTGTGTAAGATGTGGCCACTGAGCTGTTTCTGAGTCCCAGGAAAACAAAGCAATTCCTCCAAGACACAGGCAAAATGGGAAATAGTTGCCAAACCGTTGACTCTCATTTTCTTAAATTAAGAGACTGTTTTTAAACAAATCATTCAAGTGATTCTTATGCACACAGAAGTTTGAAAAGTCCTGTTTGAAGGATTTAATGACTGGGATAGTAAGAGAGATTATTAACTCTCCACTTAGGCTACAAGCTTTCTTCTAGAACATTGGACACTTGAGTGCAGGGAACCTGTGTATCTAATGTCCATCTGTCTCAGCACTCAGAACAGTGTAAGCCATATAGTATGCACATAATTATCTACTTATAAAGTGGAGGTTGGGAACAAAGGGAAAAGACAAAGACAGGAAGGAAAGAGGGCAAAAAAGTACTTTATTCAGGGTGCTTGGATTCAAGTGTTTTTTTTTTTTCCCCCTCACTGTGGCACCTAATCAAGAGATCCTGCACTCTTAGATGCTTTCTGTTGAATGAAAAATAAGATAATCACAATATTCTTTAAAAGGGCTTTATTTTATTCATGATTCAGGTTAAATTCCTTCAAAAAAGAAATCTATCTTTAGTCTCTAAAAAAAAAACCCTGCTAAAATTGCCATCTTTCCAAGAGTTTCCAGTTTTGAGGGAAAAGAAGAAATAAAAATCTACT
>NW_012108363.1:7277177-7277895 GCF_000951045.1 Mandrillus leucophaeus
TATCAAATAGCCTAATTATATATCTTTTATAAACTATTAAAAAACAATATGCTTTTATAATAAGAATGCAATGCACATCTTATACCACAAACATTCTGACATTTTTACATGCTTGTTAGAATTGACATTACAAAGGGGTAGAGTTGCTATAAGAAATGAAAAGTCTGAACATAGGCACAAACTCACATTGAAAGGTACTCATGGTTTAAGAAAAGCCTAGCAAAAGAAAACTGTTTTGTGTGAGCACCTTCCGAAGTATGCCCTGGACACACTTTCCCTAGGAGCTATTCTGGAAATAAAAATCTCTACTATATCTGTCTGTCTATATTTACACACATATTTAATTAATTTCATTCTTTCTGTGGCCAAAACATTTTGGGAAATGTTGTGTATTCTATTAACTTCTTGAAGAATGACAAGGCATAGCCACCTGTTCGAGGTTCCAAGAAGCCTGCGGTAAAATGTGATCTGTTTAACTTCACCCCAGTGTTTTGAAAACGTATTTGGTAAGGGAACTCCTTTTTGTGAACCATCTTTTAACATCCTGTAGATGCTGTTATGCTATATCTCTTAGTTTAAGACTCTGGGGTTGTGGTATACTAGAGTGAGTCACCCCTTAGCTTAACTATCTCAGGCTATGAAATAAATGAGCTGAGGGATAACAGGCCCCAGAATATAATTCATTCATTCATTCATTCATTCATTCATTCATTCATTC
>NW_012108363.1:7279615-7297355 GCF_000951045.1 Mandrillus leucophaeus
TTTCTGTTGAATGAAAAATAAGATAATCACAATATTCTTTAAAAGGGCTTTATTTTATTCATGATTCAGGTTAAATTCCTTCAAAAAAGAAATCTATCTTTAGTCTCTAAAAAAAAAACCCTGCTAAAATTGCCATCTTTCCAAGAGTTTCCAGTTTTGAGGGAAAAGAAGAAATAAAAATCTACTGAAGACCTACCATGTTCTAGTCACTTGTTTAAACACTTTACAAAGGCTCTCTTGTATGATACTCATCATACTCTTGAAATTCAAGCATCATCATCCCTGTGTTTCAGATGGATGATCGTGATGATGGTGATGATGATGATGAGTGAGCTCTTAACACGGTCACTTGTGTTTATCCTTAATATAGATTATCTCATTTAATTCTTACAACATCTGCATGAATATTGCATTTTTTCATTTTTACAAATAAAAATCTGAGGTTTAGAGACATTCATCAAGGTGCCCAAAGTCACTCAGCTAGGTTGTAGAAAGGCCTGGACTGGACTCCAGGTCTCTCGGACTCCATCACTTGCACACACATACCCCAAATGAGAAAACAAGTTAGAGAAGTTAAATGGTCTCACAGTTCCCAAGCTCTCAAACAGGAACTAGAACACATGTCTCCCAACCAACTGTGAAGTAGGGCATGAGGGACATTTACATTTTTCTATCCTTACTACAAGTGGCATAGGGAAAGGATTCAGCTTTCGTATCTTCTTGGACTACCGTGTGTGCCCCAGGCTCAGATATTACTGGGCAGAGGCCTTGAAGCAAAGGCAGAAATAACAGTGGAGAGAATTTTATTTGCTTCTGTGTTTTCCTGAATGTGAGTCAAAACAATAGTATAAATTTGGTGCTTCAGTAAATATCCCCAAATATCTAAAGCCAGCATTCAGGGATGGGATATTTGATACATTTTTGAATGGATGTGTTAAATACTTACTGTTTTGTGCTTTTTATGGAAATGACTCTGGTTTAAGCGTTTAACTTTTGGAAGTTGTAAAGGTTATAAAAGAAATTTAAATTCCTGTGAACAACTACTACATATTCAATCAGTGAATGTCAAGTTGCCCTTTTATATATGTCAGAAATTATTTTAGAGGATCAAAGGCACAGCAAGAGTGACCAACTTGAAGTATGAAAGCAGGTTTTTAAAAATGCTGCTTTAGAAATATTTGTATTTTTAAAGAAAATAATGTGTCCCTGCTGAAATCCTTACTATTGAATGGAGTATAATAAAGATTTTCACACATGGGAAAGCAAATAAGAAAGTTAACCTAAAAATGTGGTTTTGGTTTCTGTCCTAGTAAAATGTAAGTAACTGAAGAACGCTGCAACTTTAGAAACTAAAAATATTTCCTTAGGCAAATGCTCCAATCAAGATATGTTCATTGAGACCAAATTACTTTTGGATTAATGTGATTTATTACAATACAGAAAAATAAAATTTTGTCTATATTCTAACCCACAAACCAACTGTAATTGCTAAATGTGTTTTAATTCAAAACTTGAATGAATGAATGAATCCTACCAAGTGTATTAGATTCCTAAGCCTCCTGTAACAAATACCTACAAACTTGTTGCCTTAAAACAACAGACATTTATCATCTTATGGTTGTGGAGGCTAGAAGTCAGAAATCAAGGCATCAGCAAAACCACAATCCCGGTAAAGCCTGGGGGAGAGAAACTTTCTTCAGCTCTTCCAGCTTCTGGTAATCCCAGATTTTTTTTTTGCTTGACAACTCATTCCTCAATTTCTCTCTGTTCTTTTGCACTTTACTATAGGCAGCAAGGAGACAGCAGGCTGAGACTTCTAAACTTTTTCTTAGAAATCTCTTCACCTTCCTAGCTTACAAGTTTTACTTTCCTTCCAACAGCAGAACATAATTCAGCTAAATTCTCTGCCACTTGACAACAAGGATGGTCTTAACTCATGTCCAATATCATGCTCCTTGTTTTGGTGTAAGACCTTGCCAGAAGCACCTTTATTATTCATACCTCTAGTAACATCTGTTCATGATGATACACATACCGTCTAAGAGGAAAGATGCTGTCTCTTCAGCTCTCCTCTCTTTCTGAGCCCTCACCGGCATCGCCTTAAACATGCACGTGTCTACCAACAGTCAAGGCAATCTAAGCTTTTCCTATCAGGTGCCAGAAACTCTCTTAGCCTCTATCCATTATCCCATTCCAAAGCTACCTCTCCATTTTTAGATATTTGTTACCACAGTCCCCTATTTCCTGGTACCAAACTGCACTAGTTTTCTAGGATGGTCATAGCAGAGTAGTACAAACTGGCTAGCTCAAAATAATAGAAATGGATTCTCTCACAGTTCTGGGGACTGGAGGTCTGAAATCAAGGTGTCAGCAGGACCATGACCCTCTGAGACTTCTCCCTCACTTCTGGCCATGGTCCTCAATCCTTGGCATTCCAGGCCTATAGCTGCATCAATCTAATCTCTGCCTCTGTTGTCATGGAGCGTTCTGTCCATTTGTTTCTGTCTTCACATGGCATTTTTCTTATAATGATGCCAGTCATATTGGATTAGGGTCCATCTCCTCTTAACTTGATTATATCTGCAAAGATTCTATTTCCAAAAAAGGTCACATTTCAGGTACCTGGAGTTAGGACTTTGAAACATTTTTTAAAATAAAAATCAAGCCTTCAATCACTGTAATAGCCTATCAAGAAGCTGGACAGGAGAAAGTGTTGGTTCTCCAATGTTTCATTCTTCCTTTATGCAAGGCTCCAGGCAAGGGTCGGGTGGTCAGCAGAGACCTGAAAATCACCTTTCCTGCTGAAGGAGGCTCCAAAAATGCTCCTGTCATGTTATGGATGCGGGGGCCAAGGAAAGGAGAGAGGGTAGGAATAGGAGTGGAAAAGCACTGAGTACTGAGCCACAGTGGAAAAAAAAAAAAGTCTTTGAATTTTTCCCCCATTTCCCATTAAGAAGGCCTCAGCAAAGGTACCTGGGGAAGATATTAGCCCAGGAGGGCTCTGATAAAGAGGTCTCTGAATGAAGGCATCTGTGCTAGGAATGCAGACATGAGTAGGAACACAGGTGGCCAGGGACCTTGGGTCCTTGACTGCAACTCCCTTCGGAGACTGCCATGCACTGGCTATGCCCCAAGCGTGGTGTGGGCTGGGCAGCTTTCCTTCATGAGTCCTGTCATGTAAAGCTGTTGTAATTGCCTAAGGACTTTGGTATATCTTCATGCAAGACAGAATTCAGCTCTAACAATAAAAAAGTATGCCAAGTATCTATTTATTGCTTTTCAACTCCAGAGTCACCATTCAATTTGTGCTGTGCTTTTAAATAATGGTCAGTTTCTTTAAGCATCCCTTCTTTACAGGGAAGATGATGTTGAACTCTCTCCTGAAGGCACATTGCAGAAGGGAGGTGCTTCTTGCTGTCTTTGCCTGCTGCACAGTGCATCAGCATTGCGAGTATGAGGACTTCCAGTGGAGTTCTGACCCAGGCACTGTCCAGAGTATACAGTTCTTTACACTACATCCAGAGCACACGGTTCAACATTACAACCTTTGCCTTGCCTGACAATAACTTAGCAGCAGTTTTCTTGACAGGCACATCACAAGCTCCAGCTCTCCTGCCCTCACATTAGAGCCTGATTCCATCTTCAAGTCCACACTCAACTCTCCTGCAGCCAGGAGCATCACCACTCTTGCCACCATACCAATGCTCTCTCTGTAGAACTATGCCTGGCTCACCCGCACCCCATGAACTCTTCCCTTTGTATACTCCCACCACCAGTTGATAATCTGCTATATTCTGTATGTACTCCAGAGGATTTCTTGCTGCTTGGCCAATGACTGAAGAGCAGCTCTCATCTGTACAAACGAGCAAACTTCTTTGCTATTCAGTGAGCTGAATTCACCACATTTTCTCCAACAAAGTATAAATCCAAACCTTGGGGAGAAGTTTCGCTCCTAGTTTAGCCTTCAGCCCCAGGGTACCATGGAAAGTTTCCTTACGTCTTCTAGTTACTCTTTCATCAGATTTAAATAGCTATTTTTTTTTAACTAAACTTTCCCTTTTTAACTTATTGTGTGGTTTCTATCTCATGATTGGACCCACACTGATACAAGGTTTTATACAGACTTTTTCTCTGTCCACTGGATTGGTAACACAATGACCCTAAATAAAATATCTTGGAGTTGACAAACAAAACACAATATTTTGAGTGCAGTCCTTTCCAATGTAGACATCCTTACTTTAAAAATTAATTTGAGGTCTGACTTATATATAACCAAGCATACTTTTTAAAAAAAGTATGCAATGCATTGAGTTTTGACAGTTGTACAGACCTGTGAAAGCACCACCAAAACCAAGATACAGAACACGTCTAACCGCAACAGAGTCTTCATGACCCTTTGCAATACATTCTCTCCCATTACCATTGGCCCCAAGCAACTGTTGGTCTGTTTTCTCTTATAGTAGATTAGTTTTCATATTCTAGAATGTTGTACAAATAAAGTCATGCAGTCTATACTCTTCTATGTCTGGCTTCTTTCATGCAGTGTAGTGGTGTGGAGATTCATCCATGGTCTTGCATGTATCAGCAGTTTGCTGACTAATTCCATTGTATGGATGTACCAGAGTTGTTTTTTTTTTTTCTTCTTCTTTTTTATTCCAGGGATTTTTAACCTTGGCATTATTGGCATTTGAGCCAGACAATTCTCTGTTGTCCTATGTATTGTATATTTAGCAGCATCCTTGGTCTCTAACTACCCTGATAGTACCTCCCTTTCCGATTTTGACAAATAAAAGTGTCTCAAGATATGGTACAATGTCCCTCCCAGACAGCAAAACCACCCCAGGCTGAGCATCACTGGTTTATCCACCCACCTACTGGGGTACATTTGGGTTGTTTTCAGTTTGGGACTACTATGAGTGAAGCCACTATGAACATTCATATTTACATAGAACACTTCCTTTCACAGCATCCAGGGTATATAATTTTCCAGCCTCTAATTGAATACTTGTGATGGTGGGGTGCTCACTACTTTGTAAAACAGCTGTTCTGTAACTGAACCTTATAATAAAGTTCCCATCTTGTTTTCTACATAAAGGAGAAATTGTCCATTTGCTCTACACTAGCGGGACAAGACAATCCTGTTTCCTTTTCCATGTGACAGTGCTTCAAATGTCAGGTTATCTTATTTCTCCTCTAATTCTTTTCCCTTTCAGTATAAAAATCCTTAGTTTCTTCAGCCTTCCTTCATACATCACAGTTTCTAGGTTCATGCTATTCTATTTGTCTTCTCTAGGACACATGTCATTTGGCAATGACATTTTTAGAATGCAGTATTCAAAACTGAATCAAATATTATCTAATAGTAGACAAAAGATGAATGTGTATAATCATTGAGTAAAACTATTCTACCTAATGTAGCTTAAGATTGAGCTGGGTCATAGTAAATTTATGGTCAAGTCATTCTATCTCCAATCTTTTACATGGAAATTCCTATTCATTAGGATCTTTTCTTTATTCTATTCTTGTACAACTATTTGGGAGATAGCACAAATATAATATCTCACATTTATCTACATTACCTTTCATTTTATTGACATGAGTCATCATTCCAGCATGTCAGGGTTAATTTGAATCTTTATTGTATCATTCACTATGGAGTCTTAGCTTTGTGGCATTCAGAAATTTATTAAAAGTAATTTCTAACTCCTATGTTTTAAAATAAATGTTAGGAAAGAAAACCCAAGGACCCTGATAGCTTTCATTGGTTTGGCATATGCATTTATTGGGTGTATTCTAAAAAACTTGGTGGCTATAAAAGGGAAGGCTGTTATGAGGTTGCCTAAGAAGAAACATTTCGTTTCTGTACAATTTGAATATCTTTTTATGTGTAACCTAAGGAGGGTACTTTGTTTCTTCTTCTCAAAAGCTTTGGGATCTAAAAAGCCTATCAAGTGTGGTTGTATAATCTGAGAAATGGGAAGAAAGCAAATGGAGAATGTGGTCAGAGAGAAATGCAGAGCGCTGCAGCTGGCATTATCCAAAGAAAAATGTGGGAAAAGAAAGAAACTTCAGAAAAACTTCGTGAGAGACTATACCGAATAATTTTTGAAGAACTACAAGGAGCATGAGCTTTCTGCAATGAGGATGAAAAATTGTGATAAGAATAAGCAGTCATTGGAAGTGATATGAGCATGAGAATTGGGCAGTGGAAACTCAGGTGAAGCACAGTGGGTATGACTGACTCAGGAGGTCAAGGGAAGCTACTACAATCACATGGGGTGACTAGCACAGGCTCAAGAGTAAGACTGCCTGGAATGGAATGCCTGCCATGCCCTAAGTCAACTGTGTGACCATGGGCAAGGGAAGTAGCTTCTCTCTGCCTCAGTTTTCTCTTCTGTAAATAGCAATAACACTAATACCTGTATCATAGGGTTGCTTGAAGAATCAATGAGCTAAGTTATATAGAGTCTTGAGCAGTATCTGGTACAGAGTGACAGCTCAACAAAGGCCAATGGCTTTGTTATCTAACATGGAACCAGGTAGAGATAGTTTCATTATTCATTAGCTAAGTATGTTAATTTCTCAGTGCAGATAGAATAAAGTGTAAGTAATTGCCTGTGCCATATTATAGTTTGATATTCTTCTACTGCACATCAGGTTAACTATTTAGCAAACTCAGGAGTTCACTAGGTAAGGATTTAGCTAATATTTCATAACTTTTGTCTTCTTGGTAAAACCTTTAGTTATCAAAACTAAGCACTGGAGGGCAGATTTCTCTGTGTCCACAGCAATTTCAAGGCTATCATCTCTACTTTTATGATTCCATTATTCAAAGACTGCTCCATCATTGCCTAATGGACTCTGATGGGAAGTTTTGCCAAGATTTTGGTATCTGGAGTAGACAAATCAACACTTCTTTAAAAATTTCTTAATAGGACAAATCCTGGCGACTGTCTGAACATAATATCTATTAAGCATACTCTTATCAGCACCACTGGGACCTCCCTGCTGGTTGACATCTATGCATTAATCAAGGTCCTTTGGGTATGACTGTTCAGCCAGCCATGAACTCACCTAATTATGCTGCCAACCAGACTATATTTCTCCATCTTGTCCACAAGTATGTAACAAGAGACATTGTTAAACGCCTCACTGAACCCAGACCCACACATCTATGGCACTAAACTGATCTACTAATCAAACCCAAAGAAGGAAGGGAAGGGGAGGGGAGGGGAGGTGAGGGGAGGGGAGGTGAGGGAAGGGGAGGGACGGAAGAAAGGAAAAAAGAAAGTACATGGACTGTCCAATCTGTCTGCCCATCCCTGGATAAATAGTAAATAAAACCCTTCATTCAGGAATGATTGAATTCTGCTACATTTTATTCATTTATTTTTTGCTCATTTTTTTTGAAATTCTCTACAATGTCTACATCACCTTAATATAAAAAGAAAGTACTTTTCAAATCATATATACACATACATGCACATACAAACACACACACTGATTTAATTTGTTTCTACATTGTTTAAGTTCCAGCTACCTCCTCTTAATTAGTTTTCATTTAAAAAGCAATTGAAATTCTACACAGTATTTATTATGATTTGAAAATGAATGCCAGTGTTTTGTGGGCAATGGGATTCCACACCTCCCACCATAACAATAGAAAACAATTAGAATACTGTTTATTACATCTCTTAATCTGGAAGACAAAAAATCCTTCCAAATTAGATACATAGTTAATCCGACTTTTTTTTCTTTCCTTCTTTCTTTTTTTTGTGTGAATGTCTCAGCTTACTGTATGCAATTCTTGTTCTGGTTTATTTACATTTGCTGGAAAAATGCAGAGTGACTACAGATGACTTTTAAATACAGCTTTAAGAACTCTCTTTCTGAACCAAATTCCTGCCTTTGGCAGCTTTACTGTCTCCTTAAACCCCCTATCCAGTGTACTTAGGACCTATGTGAGCCGGGACAGGCTTTAAACTTGTGTCCACATTTTTGTTTCCTAGCTCTGCACGTAGGTTCCCACTGATGATGTGGACATGAATAATCGGCTGTTTTAGGCAATGATATCAGCCAAGCTGCCAGCAAAGGTGGCAAATCCAATCTCCAGGAAAAAATGGACAATCCAGATTGTAGCCTACTGAAGCTTTCTTAGAGGAATAAGACAGAACAATATTGAAATGCAGTGACAACTTCTAACCAGGCTCTTCTGACCAGTTGCCAGGGTTTGAAGGGTTACAAAAGAAGGGGGCTCACAGTAAGTTTGTTCCCAGACACTCCCATCCTCCCTCCCATCTGGAGAATAGGCAGTTTTTGGCTTTCAGACACTACAAATAACTATAACCA
This sequence comes from Mandrillus leucophaeus, assembly GCF_000951045.1. Classification (NCBI taxonomy): domain Eukaryota; kingdom Metazoa; phylum Chordata; class Mammalia; order Primates; family Cercopithecidae; genus Mandrillus; species Mandrillus leucophaeus. The sequence goes on from NW_012108363.1 coordinate 7,287,965, forward strand.
TCCATCTTAACGAAGCCAAATAACCCAAATAGGCATACACAAAGTTGATAGCAAGACCAGCTTTGGAGAAATTCTGAAGTAGAAAAAGTTCCTTTTTTTTTTGGAGATGGAGTTTCACTCTTATCGCCCAGGCTGGAGTGCAGTGGTGCCATCTTGGCTCACTGCAACCTCCATCTCCCAGGTTCAAGCAATTCTCCTGCCTTAGCCTCCAGAATAGCTGGGATTACAGATGTCAGTCGCCATGCCTGGTTATTTTATTTTATTTTATTTTATTTTTGTATTATTAGTAGAGACGGATTTTCACCATGTTGGCCAGGCTGGTCTTGAACTCCTGACCTCAGGTGATCCACCTGTCTCAGCCTCCCAAAGTGCTGGGATTACAGGCATGAGCTACCGTGCCTGACCTTCTTTTTTATTGTCTTAATCTTTCCCTTTTCCTCCTCCTAGTAGATTCTTAGGCCCCTTTCTTATCCTTCCTTGTCTACATCCCTTCAGTTCACTCTTTTACTCACTTATTTGTTCAGTTCACAAACATACTGAATTTCTCAGGCAGTGAGCTAGTTACTAGAGATTCAGGGGTGAGAAAATTCAGACTTAGTTCTGCCCATACAAAACTTATGGTCTAGTGTGCAACAAACATGATCCAAATAATTTAACAAATAAAGATACATTTTGAATTGAGAGGAAGAAGTCTGCTTCATTGTGTTAAATACACTTACCTGGTCACAGACGCTTGTTCATGGTAAAACCCACTCAATCACATAGAACTGATCTCTTAAAGAACACACAGTTAGGGGCTGAAGACTTCAGTCAAAAAGAAGAGAGAGCACAGATGCTTTGGGTGCTTTGATAAAGCCCTTATAGAAAAGCAAAATAAAGACTTGAAACTTCTTCCACACTTGGCTGGGCCGTAGTGACTCATTCCTATAATCCCAGCACCTTGGGAAGCTGAGGTGGGCAGATCACTTGAAGTCAGGAGTTCCAGACCAGCCTGGCCAACATGGTGAAACCCCATCTCTACTAAAAATACAAAAATTCGCTGGGCATGGTGGCAGGTGTCTGTAATCCCAGCTACTTGGGAGGCTGAGGCAGGAAAATTGCTTGAACCACGGAGGCGGAGGTTGCAGTGAGCCAACACTGTGCCACTGCACTTCAGCCTGGGCAACAGAGCAAGACTCTGTCACAAAAAAAAAAAAAAAAGAAAAGAAAAGAAAAAGAAACTTCTCTTACCCTTTAAGCAACCCAATGGATAATGTTATTTCTGCCCAAACACGTCACCATTAGTTGCCTGTCCCTGGAACAGGCAACTGCCAAGAGGGTAAGTTTATGTATATGCAGAAATGCCCTGAAAATTAATTTCCAGGCAATGTGAGGCTATTTAAACCAGTCATTCCAGCTTATGCTTTTGAACTCTGAAAAGATGGGATTGCCAAAGCTGTTCCATGGAGAGGTGGCTGCTGCCTAGTGTTATACCAGAGATCACACTAATAAAGAAATTAAAGGACTACTTCTCATCCTCATGGTCTGATCGAGAGACCAATATACTTCATCCACAAAAGAGTATTCTAATTAATGTGATCTCATTTTACCTTGTGCAGACTCAGGCAGATGGTTAAACGGAAATTGATGTCTTTTTGTAATAAGTATACCGAGGGCTGAGTGGAAAGAGAATGGGAGGCACTTTGGGTAAGAGATTAGGATAAACTTTTGAAAAGTCAAGACCATCTAATGATAGTAGTGCCTTAGGAAATGCAAGTCATTTGCATTGAGGATTTCAACAAATACAGAAAAAGTGACCTGAGAGGAGGATGTGGTACAATGGTATTTTTCAAAGGCAGAATACAGTGAAAGCCAAAAGTACAGATCTATAATTCAGACAGACCTGAGTTTGAATTCTGTCTCCCAGGTTTGAATACTAGTTTGACTTTGTACAAAATTGCTTAAACTCATTGATCCTCATTTTCCCCTCCTGTAAAACAGAGATTAACAGAGGTGTTTTGTACCTCATAGGGTAACAATGAGATTAAAATACAATCATAAAGCATTCAGCACAGCACCTGATATATGGTAAGTACTCAGTAACAGGTAATGATTGCTATGACTTTTATTTTAAGTTCTGGGATACATGTGCAGGATGTGCAGTTTTGTTACATAGGTAAACATGTGCCATGGTGGTTTGCTGCACCTGTCAACCCATCACCTAGATATTAAGCCCTGTGTGCATTAGCTATTTTTCTTGATGCTCTCCCTCCCCCCATCAACTTCCCAACAGGCTCCAGTGTGTGTGTTTTCCCCTCCATGTGTCCACGTGTTCTTGTTCAGCTCCCACTTGTAAGTGAGAACGCTATGCCTTTTAAAATATGTTTTCATTATCAGATTTTTAAATATCTAGGTTTCCCAATAGGGTATTTATATTCTATGAGGCACACCAAGATGATAGGAGGAAGATGAATTTTGATTAAGGCAACATGGCCACAGCAGGACTGGAAAATTTGGTTAGGGGATTCAGGAAGTATGAATTATTCCTGGTCTTACTGCTGTGTTCTTAGAATAGCAAATAAGCACTCATTTGTGTGTTATATTGTATTAGATTGAATGTTACAGAAACTTCCATTTCTGAGTGTCCAAAATAGTCACTGATTCGAAATTTTATATGGTTCTCTCTATACAGAAACGGTATGCTCCAAATCACACCTTCCCAGCTCAGATTTAAGGAATGATTTGATGGTAAGTAGAAGTAGTGTAAATTAACCTCACTGAAGAATCTGTTCTGTAATTCTAAAGAATTCCCAATAAAATACTGTGAAATTCCCTGCAGACATTTAACGAGCTATGTTATCCCATCCTAAGAGTCCTGTCTAGATCTGTTTAACATCCTTTCTGTGTTCTCAGCTTTCTTTCAGGCACAGTGCATAATGGTCTCTGCTGATGCTTGCAGAAACCTGGGCTAAAGCTCTAGGTTTCCAACTATTTGATGGATGACCTTGGGAAATTTGCATAATGTATCTGAGCCTCAGTTTTCTCAACTATAAAATAAAGGAGCTGGAGAGGAGGGCTTATAGATATCTTCCAACTAAAATTCTATGATTTTATAGCTGAGCTCTTGTGTGAGGAGTCTGGGATTCACATTCTTTTCCTTATTATCTCATCCTCATGAAATCATTTCATTCCAGGAATTTTACCAAAGGGTAATTTGCACAACAATTATTCCTATCCAGCCCGCCTTTTCTTGTACTCAGCTCCTTCAGCCAGGGAAGGCAGAGGTAGAACTCTGGCCATCTGTCCCTTTATGCTAAAGACGCTGTTTTTGAATGGTTGCCTAAGATAAATTTAATTAGGAAAGTAAACCCTGTGGGAGAAATCACAAAATACATTGCAAAACCAGTAAATAAAAGGGGCTGTTGATTAATATTTGTCTTTCTCTATAACCCTGAAGCTGGCTGAGTGTCTAGACCCCTGCTTCTCACAATATCTTAGTCCAGTTCTCTTAAGCCATCAAAACCCTCTCCACACCCTAAGGTCCATCAGAATTTTCCCTCCTACAATGAGCTTCTCTTACCTCCTATCCCAGTGCAACTGTCTTTATGACTCACTTTGTCTTAAGGCATCTTTTCCATTTGGTTTTTTAAACTCACACGCATTGACTTCACTTCTCTGTGTCTGCAGGGGACACTTATCTTTGCTGCCCAGCACCTATAATGCCTTCTTTTGACAGAAGTAAATTAATTTTGCTTCAAGGGAAACCTCCTGCCTGCATTTCCTGGGGCTCTGTGGGTGGAGTTCAGGATCTCAGATGACCCATTTTGTCTGTTCAGCAAGTGGCTTTAGCACCAATCACATGCCAGGCACTGAGGCTACTGGATTAGAATGACAAGGCCCCTGCTTTTTCGGAATGTATATTCTTATAATAATTCCTAGAGATTACAGACTCTATTTTTACATTTTTCTCTCCCTAGCAACTAGCACAGTACAGGTTACATAGTATATATTCCCCTGAAATTTGGTGAAGGAATGAACGAATAAAATTGTTTCAAGAGTACACGATGGCTAAAAACAGTGTTTGTATGTGCATGAGTGCATGTGTATGTGTGTGTGTGTGTGTGTGTGTGTGTGACATTTTTGGGTCATCACTATGCATCACAATTGCTTCCACAGTTTTACATGGATAAGTCCATTTAATCTGTACAGGAATCCTGTGTGACAGACACTGTTATGATGTCAGTTTGCAGAGAAGGAAACCAAAGCACAGAGAGATTAAGTCACTTTTCTAAGGTCACAGAGGTCACAACTAGTACAGGGAGAACTAAAATCTGATAGTCCAGCTCCTTAGACCACACTTATAATCACGTTACTAACGTCTCATTCTCAATTGTGAACACTGGACTGAGGGAAGTGACAACACAATCAAAGTGAAGAGTTATAGCTCTACTTCTCCCCCTTCCCTTTCTAAAGGTGATATTTTGTATTTCACATTTTTTCTCATCCTCAAATTAAATAAATACACTTTGAAATACATTCCTATTTTGTAACCATTTTGACCTTATGGTTTTCCTATCTCAAGATAGGAGGTCAAGATTTGAAGATCAATAGTTCTGGATACCTACAGTAATATTGATAAAAATACAGAAGAAAAGCCAATATTGGGGATCCAAACATATCAGTGTACAATGTATACACACACTCATTGATATAAAGCAATGAAAAGATATGTACCACCTTTAGGTCAGAGTAGTCAAACAGAAGAGCTGGAAACCAGCAGTTTCTAGGGCAACCTTTTAAGTTAGGGCTTCTCAGTGGCAAAGGAAATTCATCAGCTAGCATTCCATGGAGTCCTGTTTACAGTCTGCAGGAACATTCACTGGGCTATTATGAAGAACGCTAATGCTCTCAATTATACCTAAATTAAGATAATTTCCCAATAGGGTATTTATATTCTATGAGGCACACCAAGATGATAGGAGAAAGATGAATTTTGATTAAGGCAACATGGCCACAGCAGGACTGGAAAATTTGGTTAGGGGATTCAGGAAGTATGAATTATTCCTGGTCATACTGCTGTGTTCTTAGAATAGCAAATAAGCACTCATTTGTGTGTTATATTGTATTAGATTGAATGTTACAGAAACTTCCATTTCTGAGTGTCCAAAATAGTCACTGATTCGAAATTTTATATGGTTCTCTCTATACAGAAACGGTATGCTCCAAATCACACCTTCCCAGCTCAGATTTAAGGAATGATTTGATGGTAAGTAGAAGTAGTGTAAATTAACCTCACTGAAGAATCTGTTCTGTAATTCTAAAGAATTCCCATTAAAATACTGTGAAATTCCCTGCAGACATTTAACGAGCTATGTTATCCCATCCTAAGAGTCCTGTCTAGATCTGTTTAACATCCTTTCTGTGTTCTCAGCTTTCTTTCAGGCACAGTGCATAATGGTCTCTGCTGATGCTTGCAGAAACCTGGGCTAAAGCTCTAGGTTTCCAACTATTTGATGGATGACCTTGGGAAATTTGCATAATGTATCTGAGCCTCAGTTTTCTCAACTATAAAATAAAGGAGCTGGAGAGGAGGGCTTATAGATATCTTCCAACTAAAATTCTATGATTTTATAGCTGAGCTCTTGTGTGAGGAGTCTGGGATTCACATTCTTTTCCTTATTATCTCATCCTCATGAAATCATTTCATTCCAGGAATTTTACCAAAGGGTAATTTGCACAACAATTATTCCTATCCAGCCCGCCTTTTCTTGTACTCAGCTCCTTCAGCCAGGGAAGGCAGAGGTAGAACTCTGGCCATCTGTCCCTTTATGCTAAAGACGCTGTTTTTGAATGGTTGCCTAAGATAAATTTAATTAGGAAAGTAAACCCTGTGGGAGAAATCACAAAATACATTGCAAAACCAGTAAATAAAAGGGGCTGTTGATTAATATTTGTCTTTCTCTATAACCCTGAAGCTGGCTGAGTGTCTAGACCCCTGCTTCTCACAATATCTTAGTCCAGTTCTCTTAAGCCATCAAAACCCTCTCCACACCCTAAGGTCCATCAGAATTTTCCCTCCTACAATGAGCTTCTCTTACCTCCTATCCCAGTGCAACTGTCTTTATGACTCACTTTGTCTTAAGGCATCTTTTCCATTTGGTTTTTTAAACTCACACGCATTGACTTCACTTCTCTGTGTCTGCAGGGGACACTTATCTTTGCTGCCCAGCACCTATAATGCCTTCTTTTGACAGAAGTAAATTAATTTTGCTTCAAGGGAAACCTCCTGCCTGCATTTCCTGGGGCTCTGTGGGTGGAGTTCAGGATCTCAGATGACCCATTTTGTCTGTTCAGCAAGTGGCTTTAGCACCAATCACATGCCAGGCACTGAGGCTACTGGATTAGAATGACAAGGCCCCTGCTTTTTCGGAATGTATATTCTTATAATAATTCCTAGAGATTACAGACTCTATTTTTACATTTTTCTCTCCCTAGCAACTAGCACAGTACAGGTTACATAGTATATATTCCCCTGAAATTTGGTGAAGGAATGAACGAATAAAATTGTTTCAAGAGTACACGATGGCTAAAAACAGTGTTTGTATGTGCATGAGTGCATGTGTATGTGTGTGTGTGTGTGTGTGTGTGTGTGACATTTTTGGGTCATCACTATGCATCACAATTGCTTCCACAGTTTTACATGGATAAGTCCATTTAATCTGTACAGGAATCCTGTGTGACAGACACTGTTATGATGTCAGTTTGCAGAGAAGGAAACCAAAGCACAGAGAGATTAAGTCACTTTTCTAAGGTCACAGAGGTCACAACTAGTACAGGGAGAACTAAAATCTGATAGTCCAGCTCCTTAGACCACACTTATAATCACGTTACTAACGTCTCATTCTCAATTGTGAACACTGGACTGAGGGAAGTGACAACACAATCAAAGTGAAGAGTTATAGCTCTACTTCTCCCCCTTCCCTTTCTAAAGGTGATATTTTGTATTTCACATTTTTTCTCATCCTCAAATTAAATAAATACACTTTGAAATACATTCCTATTTTGTAACCATTTTGACCTTATGGTTTTCCTATCTCAAGATAGGAGGTCAAGATTTGAAGATCAATAGTTCTGGATACCTACAGTAATATTGATAAAAATACAGAAGAAAAGCCAATATTGGGGATCCAAACATATCAGTGTACAATGTATACACACACTCATTGATATAAAGCAATGAAAAGATATGTACCACCTTTAGGTCAGAGTAGTCAAACAGAAGAGCTGGAAACCAGCAGTTTCTAGGGCAACCTTTTAAGTTAGGGCTTCTCAGTGGCAAAGGAAATTCATCAGCTAGCATTCCATGGAGTCCTGTTTACAGTCTGCAGGAACATTCACTGGGCTATTATGAAGAACGCTAATGCTCTCAATTATACCTAAATTAAGATAAAGCAGTAACCTAGTTAATGTAAAAGTGGTTTTATTTATAGACAGCAATTTAATCTTTAATATGCAACTACCATCTGTAAAACTACTTAGCCCCATCTATCCCATTTAGTATCTTTATTATCCTCTTGTAAAAACACATGGAGCATTCTTGGTTATAGATGTGAAAGAGTTCTTTCTCTAACTTTTTTTAAGCTTAAAATTGTTGATGTAATTACAGTGGATAGATGGATACATTTTCATGCTGAATGTCCTTCACTCATTATATACTGTAATGAAATTAACCATAATGTCTACAGAAAGGAAAAGCTATTTATGGTAGTTTCAGGAGAGAATCTTTTTCTTCCTCCAATAGAAGCATATGTTTGGGTGGCAGGGAGGTCTGGAGGTGGGGGGTGGGAGCTGGGGAGGCACAGAGGGATTCTTATGCTCAGGAATGTCAACCTTTTCAGGTAAATCACCTTTCAGAAGCAAGCAAGCCTATAAGCACATTGAGCCAGCTGTGTGTAGCTTCAACCAGCATTGTTGGAGACCCAGCTTTGAAAGTGCAAACTGCCTCCTGAGTCAGAACACATCTGGAAGCCTAACCAAGCTTCTAAGCTAAGCATTTCAGCAGAGGCAGCCTGTCTATCCCAAAGAATAGAAATATTATTTTTTGTGTAGGGTTTTAAGGCTTCTGAGGAGTTACACAAAGCCTGAGAGTTACAGTCATTCTTCTAATGATGATTAGTTGGCCACTAGAGGGAAAAGCAAACACACACACACACACACACACACACAAACACACACACAGAGAGAGATAGAGAGAAGGGGGGGAAGGGAGAGAAAGAGAGAGAGAGAGAAAGAAAGAAAGAGAGAAAGGAGAGAAAGAGAGAAGGAGAGAAAGAGACAAAGAGTCTCCAAAGCGTGGTGGGATATCAAAAATCAGCAAGTATCAAGTATCTATTCTGGTTAGGTGGGTTCTTAGGATGCAGAAAATTTCAATGAATTGAGATTCTGATTTATACACATAGCAGATTTTTATAGTTAGATAAGAAACTAGAAAAATTGCCTAATTTGGGGTTAGCAAATGCAAGTCAAGTGTGGGGCATCTTCCCCTGTTCCTTGCTGACAGCCCACTGCTATGTGTTCTTTCTCATGGATGCAGAGGAACACTGGCACATGGGATGAAATCTAGAAGCTATTTCATAACAAATAACTCCCTCATTTTTACAGCAGAGGAATTGAATCCCAGAGAAGTTCATGACTCTCTCAAAGACACAAAGCAAGTTAGTGTCCGATATGAGAAGAGATCTCTTGTGCCTCCTTTCTCCTAATCCTGGAGTCTTTACATGTCATGAAGGTGTTAATTACACCCAATTAGCAGTGACCCAGGGTGGAATAAAACAGAGACCTGCAAACCAAACTTCAATAGATGATCGTGAGGTCAGCTTTTAATCAGCTCAGTCCAATTTCTAATGCTCACAGTACCAGACAATGGTAAGAGAGACTCACTCTGAGGATTCCTGGGGTGGAAACACTGCAGAACCACATGACGCTGTTTTTATTCATGTTGGCAAAACTATTTCCAACATTAATTACCTGTGCCTGCTACAAAGGGTCTGTGAAATTGTTATTATGTTTTGAAGTGTCAGGCTCAAATATATTAAACAGAAACAGTCTGTAAGAAGGTAGAAGGCTGGGTGCGGTGGCTCACACCTGTAACGCCAACACTTTGGGAGGCCAAGGCGAGCAGATTACCTGGGGTTAGGAGTTTGAGACCAGCCTGGCATGGCGAAACCCAGTCTCTACTAAAAATACAAAAATGAGCCGGGCATGATGGTGCATGCCTGTAATCACAGCTACTCAGGAGGCTGAGACAGGAGAGTTACTGGAACCCGGGAGGCAGAGGTTGCAGTGAGCTGAGATCACTCCACTTGCACTCCAGCCTGGGTGACAGAGTGAGACTCTGTCTCAAAAAAAAAAA
>NW_012108363.1:7297405-7300231 GCF_000951045.1 Mandrillus leucophaeus
CCACTCCCTCTTTTGCTCCATCACAGCTACTGTTTCCTTCCAAAATACCAACCACAGTATAAAATCATTGTGTTTTCTGATGTACTATCTGCGTCTTCCACTAGAACATAAGCCCTATAAGGGTAAGGAGATTTTCTGTGTTATTTTCTATCATAATCCTAAATACCTTCCCTGGTACCTGATACAAAGTAAATACACAAAGTATGTTTATTAACTTAAATAAAATTCAAAGCATTTATAATAGAAGAATATAAATGATTATTATATTAGGGAAGAATATAAATGATAGTTACAAAAATGACTTGGAAACCTATGGAAGTATTTGCTCAAAATACAATGGAAAGAGACATGAGCAGGCTACAAAAGTGCATGTATACTGTGGGCTGAAATACACACTTGTACTTTCGAATTTCATTCTGCAGTATATATGCATTGTCTTTTTAAAAATGAAATAATTTAACAATGACCAACAGAACTTTTTAACTCTACAGTTGAAGAAATTGACTTCCAGAGATGTGGGGACTTACAAAAGGTCCAGAGAAGGGAAATGGTAGAGCAGTTTAAACCAATCTAAGCCAATTTCATCTCATTGCCCTTTCTATTCTATTAGCCATACTTCTAGGGTAAGGAGGGTCTTAGAGTCCTTACTTGTTAACCCAGCCACAGCTGCAGAACATACTCAGCTGATTTGCATACATTTCATTGCTCAGGGAATAAAGAAAAACAATGCACAATTTCTTAAAAGTAATTACACTCGATCACTGCTCTGCCCTGAAGAAACAACCCTGCTGCCGAATTCTGAGCTAAATCTATTATTTCCTCTTCCTGAACCCTGTTAAATTGTTACTGCCATCTAAGCAAGTACACCATTATTTGGGGCCAAAGTGGACTGCCAGATTTAGAACCATCCTCCTCTCAAACAGCTGCCTGCTACCTCCTTCCTTGGAGAATGAGTTAACTTCACAGTTAGGAAAGTGCTCTGATGACAGTAAGTGCACAGTCACAGTCATTTCTTCCATGCAAATCAGCCATTTCCACCTCAGGTGACTTTGAGCAACTTATTCATTTGCACCACTCAGGAAGTGCATGAAATTAACCCCCAAGGTTTCATGACGTCCTAATAATAAATTGCAGAGAGCTGAGGTAAGGAAACAGCCTTGGCTAGATTCCACACATTTCCACGATAACTTCATACTTATACAGGTGACCAATAGGCCTCTCATTATAAAACCCATGGAGAAAGATATAACTAAGCTACATGGCAATAGCAAATTTTGACTGAAAATAAAGGAGGTTTATCTGTGCAATCATCTTTCAATTAGTCACACTAATAGAGAATAAATGTTGCATAGACAATGCCGAACCACTGAATGTGGAAATGATCATTTTTAGTTCTGTACTATATGTAATGATTAGTAAAGAATACAGTCATAATTATTAACAATATAGATAACAATGATAACATTTATCAAGCATGCACTATGTATCACATGTAATATTTACCTATTTACAAAATGTCGTCATGAAGGAGAGTATTATTATCCTCCCTTTAAAGAATACAAAAATTATGAGACATACATTAATTTGCTCAAGGACATGCAGCTAGCAAGCAAATGTTGGATTGAAACTCAGGTGTATTTGCCTCCAATGCTGTGTCTATGACCAATGTATTATGCTTGTTAGAGGCGAATCTTTCATGTCCTCATGGTGGCTTTATTATGCTCAGATTAGGATGGTAATAATGTGTCAAGTAGAAAGATGCTGCTCCAAAGCCATTCCCACCAACACTCTGCTCCTGACACCACCTAACAGGGGACCTAAAATCACAATATTAAAGTTTCAATCCTGTAGGTTAAGGATCTAATAGCTAAAAGATTCCCATTGAAAGGCCAGTACATCTTAGACAGGACTCCAAAAGCACAAACAATAACCAAATAAAAATCAATGAATTTTACTTGGCCGAAATTCACAACTATTGTGCTTCAAAACCATCACCAAGAAAGTATAAAGATGACTCACAGAATGGAAGATAATATTTGTAATTCATATCTGATAAGGGAAGGGTCTAGTATCTAGAATATATAAAGAATTCTTACAACTTAATAAAAAGACAACCTGATTTTTAAAAAAAGGAGAAAAGCATTTGAATAGATGTTTCTCTGAAGAAGGTATACCACATGGCTAATACGTGCAGGAAATTATGCTCAATTACCATTCATCAATAGGGAAATGCAAATCAAAACACAATGAAGTACCACTTTACACCCACTAGGATGGCAATAATAAAAAAGATGAATAATAAGTGTTGGCCAGGATGTGAAAAAACTAGAACCCTTTATTTTGCTGGCAGAGATGCCAAATAGTACAGCCATAGCAGAAAATAGTACAGCAGTTCCTCAATCAGTTAAACCTAGAGTTGCCATATAACCCAGCAATTCCACTTTATGCTTAAGGGAATTAAAAACATATGCCCACACAGAAATTTGTACATAAATGTTGTTTATAGCAGCATTATTTATGATAGCCAAAAAGCAGAAACAACCCAAATGCCCAACAATTGATAAATGGATAAACAAAATGTGGCATAATCCATAAAAAGAAATATTAGTCAGCAATAAAAAAGAATAAAGTACCGATGGATGAAACATTAGGCTATGTTAAAGAAACCAGACACCAAAAGCCAAATGTATGATTTCATCTATATGACATATTGATATTTGAAATAGGGAAATTCATAGAGACAGATGCAGATTGGTGGGCAGGGAGGGGGAGATTGGGGAACGACTAAGTGGGCATGGGGTTTCCTTTCCGGATGATGAAAGTGCT
>NW_012108363.1:7300836-7355034 GCF_000951045.1 Mandrillus leucophaeus
TTTTTTTTTTTTTTTTTTTTTTGTATTTTTATGTTGTGTGAATTTCACCTCAATTAAAAAAACTGCACTGACTTTCTGTAGGATGGGTTTCCAATGCTTTCTGGGCCTCAAAAGATAGAGTGAAAGGCACAGATGGGAAAACTTGCAGATTTCCATGATTTTTTTCCCACAACAATCTGATACAAGATATTCATTAATGGTATAAACATAAAGGATTCCTGGCTAATTAAGTGGAGCATCCTGCACAGTGAGCTCTCACTTTAATCAAAATGTTCCTATGCATTGCTTTTCAAGAGTTCATGCTAAAGCAGCTTAAAAATGGGAGTGTGGAAAGATATAACCATGCATTCTTATTGGTGTAACATTGTTCCCAAAGGATAAGAATTGGTTCCCGATGGTTAAAATTTCTTATTCTTCTCATGTATAAAGCACAGATATTCATGTAGTACCCAAACAGCTACGCAATAAATAAAATGGTATTAACATTTCACAGTGGGGGCTGGGGAGCAATTATGCAAAAAGATTTAAACAGGCTCCTGAGGGGGGCAATAATTAAAAAACGTATTGAGAAACTCTACCCTAGATAAAGAAAGAAAACCAGGAACAATCCATTTCTCTTAAGAACTAAGTTTCCCGAAGAAGGAATTGTCAAGTAAATAATATTTGTTTGCCATCCAGATAAATTCAAGTATGTCCTGAAGCACAATGTCACACAACGATTAAGAGAAGACACTCCTCAGCTCTTTCACTTACTGGCTGCATTACACAGAGCAATTAATAATGTCTCTGAAACTCAGTTTCCTCAAATGGAAAAAGGGGTTGTAAAGAGCACCTCCTTCATTGGGTTGCTGTATTAAATGGGATTATATCTTAACGGTCCTTGGAATAGTGCCTCACGTCTCTGTCAAGGTTAGCTGCTATTCCTTATTTTTCATGACCTGGGAAAGAGCCCAGTGGTTTGGAGTGGGGTCTCTGAAGACAGAATATTTGCCTGAGCTTAAGTACTTGCTCTGACTTTGAGTAATTTCTTAACATTTCTTGCCTTCAATGCCCCTACAATTTGTCAAATGTAGGAAATAACAGTAACTGTCTTAGGTTTGTTTGATTAAAAAACTTAATTCTTTGAAAGCTTAAACAGCCTTTGTCACCTTAAATGCATTTAGTTCGTGTTGAGTTGTTATGATTGTTATGATCACAATTACTACTGCAGCTATTATTGTGACTGTTAGCCTATCTGGCTGTCATAATGAAACTAGGTGCCATAGAGGGTACAAAAGACTTTTTAAAATGTTGAAAATGGGACACCATTTGGTTAGGGTTCCCCGTGAAGAATGAAGGAGAAAAGAAAAGAGATGGAGAATGTGATTAATTGCTAAACAGTGCAGTGGGATTACAGGTACTTTGCAATTTTGTAAACAGGAGAGAACAGCATGAGCTGGAGGAGCTAAAAGACAGTGTCCTGGGAGAGGTGGGGGTTGAAGTGGAGTTTCCTTTCTACCATGTAGAAATATAAACACCTCTCTTTGGCTCTGTTGTCCTTGCTGCTGTGCGTGAAAACAAGCTTTTGAAAAAGATCCTTCCATCTTTACTTAACTTCGCATTGGCTTCCCTCCCTTGCTGCAAACTGCCCACCTGAAAGCACATAGAAAACAGAGCCAAAGTCCACCGCACAGAATAATAGGTCCTTAAGCTACAGTGACTGCCAGAAAATGTCAGCTCTCAGAGCAGGAGCATATGGTCAACCGCCAGAAAAGCAGGGATAATTTTTACAGCAGGTTATTACTACAAACCTCCTTTGAGAGGCAAGTTCACAGCTTGTCCTGAACACTACATTAACTCATTTATGGTTTTCCAAAAACGCTTGATTTCCTACTGTCTTCAAATCTGACAAATATGCTCTCCTAATTCAAAATCCTAACGGAGATACTGAAATTTCCAACTGAGTGTGGGGCCATTTTAAGGTTGCAAATCCAGCCTCCCCAATGTATCCTCCAGGTAGCATGCTTAGGCATAAGCCTTCAGTCCCTCTAAATGTAATTTTCCTTCAGCTTCAAGGATTCGCATAGCCTCTCTGCATCAAACCTAGAAAATGTGTATCTGGAAATGATCTGAAATGCTCAAATATCCACTTGTAATAAGTCACAGAGGTGATTCCAAAACTGGAACTTGGCTATCATTTCCGAAAGTCAAAAAACACACATATTTTCTTCCCTCTCCAAAAGAGTGATACTAGCTATCTCCTCTTCATTTTCCCTGAATTACCATCTCCCTTGTTGGCTAAGATTTAAATATCCAGCAGTCAAATTGTGACTCCCCTTTGTTGTTAGATAAATATCAGTCTTTTCCATCTGTTATCAGGATTCTGTTTTCTTGAAAATGATGTAAAATTTAGATGCTAATGCAATACTGTTTGCATTGTTTAATCACAGCACTGAAGCAGCCCTTGTATGCTATAAAATTTGCCAAACCTACAAAGAAACCTTAATTTCTACCTTAGCATCCTTTGTGCCATCTGTCATTCTTTAATAATAACCAACTAGCTCAGGGTGTGATTTTAAAATAAAAGACCGTCAGCTCTCCTTTGCCATAGACAATACTACAGAGGAACTAAGATGACTCTAGGATAACATCTTTATTTTCATTTAAATTAGACCATAAAGCATTTATTCTGAAAATGTATGAATATTCCCCTTTGAGGTATAATGGGAAGATGACAGAATCCAACTAAAATAATGAGGAAGTTGCATCCCAAACCAAAATGTATATAACCACAATATATATAAGATGACTTACATGGTACAAGGATGGCAATTAAAATAGTACTTGAAAAGAAGTATTAGAAAACTAGCACATCAAACACAAGATTCCATGAATACTACTAATCAGGATGAACTCAATCTTTCTTTAAAAGTTATTTCAAAGGATAATGTTTGGTATTTGAATATAGCAAAAACTGTGAGAAATGAATGGGAATTAAAAAAAAAATATATGAGACACAGAGGATTTGAATGAAATGACAGCCAGGAACTTTCAGGCCATAGGATGCTCCAATTCCATGCGGCTGGAATTCCTAATTGATTTTTACAACTTGAAATAATCAGCACCTTGACACTTTCACAAGCACCTCTCCATATATCAGACTTGGCTGAGTTGGTTACCTGTAAAGGAGGGGTCTCTGGAAGGGGTGGATGTTAGTTACATGTCAACTATCAAAAATTTAATTTGTTTCTAATTCTTTATAAAACCAGACAGTTTGGACATTTCCTCTAGAGGTATCAGAGCAAGAATAGCATTGCTTCTTCACAGGGTAAAGCCACCGCAGCAGGAGCATGATATAACAGGAAAGGCAATGGACTCACACGGAAATATGGATTCTGATTCAGTCTCCGTCATTAATGTGCTCTGTAACCTTAGGCAAGCCTCTTTCCATCTGGTCATCTCCATTACAGGAGTGGACTGGATGATCTTCAAGGGCCCTTTTAGCTTCCAAAATATTATAACTCCTAAGGTTCTACAGCATCAGAGATAAGGAACAGAATCGTACACTAGCAAAGCCGTGAGTCAAATTCCTTGGGAGAGTTCTGACTATATGATTTGACAACTGATTTTGATATGACCAGAACCCATTTGTTTGTGCAATCATTCATTCATTCATTCATTCATTCATTCATTGAACAAATACATCTTGAGCGCTTTCTGCGAGCCTAGCCATGCTTCAGCTAGCTGAGAGAACAACATAGCATTTTAAAATCTTACAGTGTGTGATAACCTAAGAAATTGATCAAAACCCATTTTATACCTCGTCCCCTCTGATTAAATGTGGATCACATAAAATCAATTCAAATTTTTGACAAAGAATCCCGGCAGTTTTGATGTGGGTGGTACCTGATCCACACTGAGAAACTGTGACCCAGTTTCCGAACAAACAGGCTACAGACAAATTGAGTGATAGCTGCCCTGATAAGCATAGACTTTGGGTGCTAGGGGCACACAGGTGGGGTCCACACTTGGTTTGGGAACTTGGGAGAGCTACTTGGAGGAAAGAATATTCAAACTGAGCGCTGAAAGATGAATAGAATTTCACCAGCTCAAGATAACGTCAAACGGCATCTTGGACAGAAGGTGGCCTGCATAAACATTGGGAGGTAAGGATTTCTTCCTGTCCCAATCCAGAGAGAATTCTACAAAGGCCTGAGTTGAACAATGTATCACCACAACCCCTCTTCAGAAGTATTAGTGGAATTACTAAATGGATGGACAAATCAACACATCAATTCTTTAAACAGTTAGTAGCCCATGCATGTTAGCATACCCGGACTCAGGAGGTCTATGCTAGTATTAATAACAGGATACAGAACTTGCAAAGGAAAGTCTACATCTCCCTATCACCTGCCAAGGAGATATTCAAGAGCAGGTACAGAAAATAATTTTAGCCCTTGATGTAGCAACAGCTGATATCTAAATAGCACTTATTACTTCTAGCACTTCCACATATATGATTCCACGCCAAGAAATAAACAAATTGTATTTGTCCATCATATAGATTTTTCATTTTCGTCACAATTACAAGTACAGACAGATTGTAATCTTTTGAGATGAATGTCTCTCTGCAAAAATATCTGAGGATGTCCTTAGTATATCCTCAGGGGAATATACTGCAAAGGGGGAAATCCCATTTGCAATGTTTAATTCACAAGTTGCACGCTACTAACTACACAGGGAATCTTTGTGTCTAGGGCACAAATTAAAATACGTTAAGCTGTGTGGCCTTGAGCAAGTAATACTGCCTTTCTGTGCCTCATTTTCTTCTTGTAAATAGAATGACATGAATTAGATAATCTCTAAAAACTGTTTCTATTCCTACAGTCTATGAATCAAAATAAAAGAACATTTCTACAGGAATTAATTAATCCTCTGGGGATAAAATGAGTTAAGTATTTGCTTTTATTCTACATTGCTCTGCAGATGATCTTTCCTTTATGATAACCAGACCTTAAGAAGAAAGCCCACATGACACACTTAAGTGTAACTAGACTTTTCTAAGAGATAGTATAAATTGAGGAATGATTTTATGAAGCAAGATGACTTGCTTGGCAGCTATAATTTTACCTCCTCAATGACTGAGCCAATTTTCTCCTCCAGCTCTCTTATACACCTTTAATGAATACAAGTTTCTTTGATTAAATTAACATTTTTGTCTAGCTAATTAGCCTGAAAAACCTATGCTGAACTGATCTGGTAGCAACTTCATTACTGCTCACCGGTGCATGTTTGCGACCAATCACTGTCAACTCAATCGCCTAATGATTAGGGAAACATTAAGTTTGGCTAATTTGGCTTTCTGTGGCCATCATCACATTCCCAGTGACAGGCCAATCCCCACCCTGAATCGACCCTGCCTGACAGTGACAGATGTTTTAATCATACGGCTTCATTCATTAATATCTATCAGCATTGCTGGCCAGGTTTGCAGCAAATACCTTTATTTGAAACCAAAACTAATTAAATACTATCTTAGTAATTACCTTCTATACTTACCCTCCCCTACGTGGGCCAATATGACAAGGGCTGAAAAATAAAGGCTTAAATGGGACTGGAGAGGGAGGGAGCCCCACCACTGCTGAATTACACTTCCCCTCTGGGTGTTTAATAAATGGTATGCTTGTGTGGGGAGCCATCCCTCCCATCTAAACTCTGTTCAGAACAGTGTATCTTAGTTTTGCCTTACTCCAGCCAGGTTGTGGAATACATTGCTTTCTTAGATCTATGATATTTTAATAAGACTGCTTTATACACACACAGCATTCAGAAGATGTCACTGAAACTTCTTTACCAACGTAATCATCCTTCTTTTGGTATTAGCTAGCTAGAGATGCACACCTTCCATATTGCCTTTCCAGGTGGTTCTGATGGCATCTTCAGCTGCAAGAGTGGCATGTGGCCTGGGCCCAGCCAATGAGCATTTGGCATCTCCTGGTAACTGGGATTGGTTTATAGCCTGGCATGTTACCCAGTGGAGGCCAATCATGGGCAATGAGACTTGATTCTGGCAATCTCAGTTTTAGCTATGTAAGAAGCTGTCTCTGCCTTTCCTGAGGTATTGGACATTGAGACACAAGGTCAACAATTGCTATAGCCATCTTGTAACCACAAGGGGAGACACTGTGGAGAAGGGGCTTACATAAAGAAAAATGGGGCCTGAAAGCTGCACAGGGAGAAACCAACTTGTGTTGACAACGTTTACCCCATATTATCAAGCTGCACATGGTGACAGGCCATCCCTTGGTACTGTCAGCTTTCTGCCCTGATAAAAGACTTTTTTTGCCTAACACCACATACAACTAAAAGAGAAATAACTGATATAAGCCCCTTTGTGCTGTTCAAAATATTTTTAGATTTGCCATCCTACATGATTGCCACACTAATACTGTACAGGTAGTAGGGCAGGAATCCTTAGCCTCATTTTGGAAACAAGAAGACAGAGGCACAAAGAGAGAGGGACTTGCTGATGCTCAAAAAAACGAGTGCTAAACTGGAGTTTCAAGGTGGTCAACCATCAACGTGGGCCTTTGTTCTTCTGCTTAGTTCACAGAACTTGTTTCCCGACCTGGTTTACTTTGGATCACCATTAGAATGGTGTTTGGGGAAGGCAGTAGAGCATGTGAATAGGTTATGGTTTTGGTATCTGCCTGGTCCAAATTCCCACTCCCCGATTTACTAGATAGATACCATTTGGGAAATTAAACATCTGGAAGCATTTAATAGGGTTTGTACTGATGAGAGTGAGAACGGAGAGAGAATGATTAGCGCAAAGTGAGTGGTTCTTTCTCAACCAGAAAAGAGACACTGTTTTCCAAAGTGATTGCAATGTAAAAATTAACCTAACTTTATATTTGTTGTAAGTCACAAAAATTTTAACTTTGATCTGTGGTTCAAAATACCCATCACTGAAAGATGCTCCCAACTGAATTCTGTGATACAGTTTTGAGTGAGGATGAACTTCATTGAACAGAATCTGCAAGTGAGCAGGAAGTGCTGCAGACACGCGTGCAGGAGTTAGGTGCCTGGCATTACAGGCATATGGGAAGGGGTGTGGTCTGAAAGCCCTGTTTGTTATCTCTGCAAGGAAGCTTCTGGCCTGAGGCAGGCCTGAGTTCTGTGTGTAGGCTGCCTGGATCTAAATATGGCGCTGTTAATAGGGCACTGTGGGAGTGAGACCAGCTTCACCAACTGCATGGGAGCTGGGTGGGGCCTGTCACTGCCCGCTACTCACTACTCCCCTTGTGAACTCTTCTGCACAACAGAGGCAGTTATACTTCCCTGTGGAACATGACCCCAGCAGCCTGGGAACCACCGCTATCCCCTACAGTGGCCACAGCATTCCCTGCCCAAGGAGAGAGAGTCTGTGCTCAGACCCACCTAACCCTGACCCCACCTGATGGTATTTCTCTACCTTCCCTGGTAGCTTCACACAAAGGACATAAACTCTTGGGGAGCTTTATGGCCCCACCCATTGCCTGAGAGACCAGAATACTTCCCCCGGCCAACTTTGGATAAGCTCAAATCCCAATGATACTACCGCACCTGGTGCCCTCTTGCAAGTGCCACCTCCTGGCTGGAGGCCAACCAACTTAGGACTTTACAGCAACCCATGACAGAGCAACACTGCTCCCAGGAAAAAGAAAATAACACCTAATTCCACCACCTGCAACATGCTGGCTAACCAGAGGTCCTGAGTCCGTCCATGTGACAACTTCACTACTAGCATAACTAGCATATGAGAAAAGCAGCACATTAGCCTATCTACAACGGAGGAATCTCACAGAGTCCATGTCACTCCCCTGCTACCTCCATCAGAGCAGATGCTGGTATTCACTGCTGGGAGACCTGATTGGACCCTTTGTAGACATTCTCCAGTACCGGCCCAGAGCCTTGTAGCCTCACTGGGTGGCTACACCCAGAAAAGCAGTAACAATCATTGCAGTCTGGATGGGTGCAGTGACTCATGCCTGTAATCCCAACACTTTGAGAGGCTGAGGGGGGCAGATCGCCTGAGGTCAGGAGTTTGAGACCAGCCTGGCCAAAATGGGGAAACCCCTTTTCTGCTAAAAATACAAAAATTAGTGGGGCATGGTGGTACATGCCTGTAATCCCAGCTACTCAGGAGGCTGAGGCAGGAGAATCACCTGAACTGGGGGAGGCAGAGGTTTCAGTGAGCCGAGATCATGCCAGTGCACTCCAGCCTGGGCAACAAGAGCAAAACTCTGTCTCAAGAAACAAAACAAAACAAAAAACAAAAAAATGACTGCAGTCTGGCTCTCAGGAAGCCCTATTCCTGAGGGAAGGCGGGACAGTACCACATCAAGGGATTACCCCGTGGGACAAAAGAATCTTAACAGCAGGCCTTGAGTCCCAGATCTTTCTGCTGGTGGGAGGTTTCTTACAGCAGAGACATAACTGCAGTGCTGGAGGCAGTAGGGAAAGTCTGCACCTCTACCCTGACAGGCAGGCAGCCTCTCTGATTGGGAAGGGACTTGGAGAAGGGGTCCTTGTTCCCCTCTGGCACACCATTGCAGACAAAGCTGGGGCTTCTCCGACAGGAATGCAGCATGGATGCACCTACAGACAGCTTTCCTGGAGCAATTCAGGGTGAGTGCAACCCCACAGGAGGAGATAATCGAGATAATCACATCTTAAGAAAAAGAAAAAAGACAACAGAGTCAGACCTGCACGAGAAGCAGAGTCACAATTCCTCCCTGCTTGGAACACCAACATTCCTACAGATGAAAAGAGGTGCCTGATTGATCTGAATAACCAAAACACTAAAATAGGAGTGAGGCTGTGAGGTAGATAGCTTTCCTGCTGGCCTGGCAGGGGAGCTGGGACGGCTCTCCCTCTTCACCCTGATGAAACCTCAGCACATCTAATTGAGAGCTGCCCTAGCTACCCTCATCAAGACTAGGATCTTGACCCACCATTGAGTATTATATCTACCCACCTGCCTTAGCTACAACCAGTCCCTACCCAGGGATACCTTTCCCATTGGCCTGAAGCCTGAATCATTAATTTGGTCAACAAAATACTAGGAAAAAATTAAGTTAAGTGTATACCATGAGAAATTGAGATAAGCTTCAAAAGATCTCTGCCATTTCACCCCCAAAGAAGACAGTGAACTCTCCCATACACCAAGACTATAACTACTACAACCACATCTGGGAAAGCCAGCACACAAATAATCCCTACAACTAAGAAAGACATACAAAATTTTCACCCCTAAAGGCACCAAAAATCAAATTAAGCTAAAATAAACATTAAAGTCCAATCCTTAGGAGAGGAAAAATGAAATTAAAAAAAAAAACAACATAGTCCAACCAAAAATAAATTCAAGAACAATTTGAAGAAATGGTCTACTCAAATGGAAAGAAACCAGAAAAGTAAATCTGACAATATGACAAAACAGGGATCTATAGTATCCCCCAAAAGATTACACAAGCTCCCCAGCAATGGATCCAGACCAGGAAGAAATCTCTGAATTTCCAATAAAGGATTCCAAAGGTTATTAGGCTACTCAAGGAGATACCAGAGAAAGGGGTAAACCAACTTAAAAAAATCCAGGATATGAATAAAAAACTTCCCAGAAAAATTGATAGTATAAAAAAATCAGAACTTCTGGAAATTAAAGACACTCTTAGGGAAATAAAAAATGCAGTGGAAAGTTTCAAAAGTAGACTAGAACAAGAAGAACAAAGAATTTCAGAGCTAGAAGACAAGACTTTTGAACTAAACCAATCAGATAAAGAAAAAAGAGTTTTAAAAAATGAACAAAGTACCCAAGAAATATGGAATGATGTAAAATGGCCAAACCTAAGAATAATTGGTGTTCCTGAGGAAGAGAAATAAAAATATTTGAAAAACTTGGAGGAAGTAATTGAAGAAAACTTCCCTGGCCTTGCTAGAGATCTAGACATCCGAATACAAGAAGCTCAAAGGACTCTTGGGAAATTCATCACAAAAAGATCATCACCAAGGCACATAGTCATAGGGCTATCTAAAGTCAAGATAAAGGAAAGAATCTTAGGAGCTATGAGAAAAAAGCATCAGGCAACCTACAAAAGAAAACCTACCAGATTAACAGCAGATTTCTCACAAGAAACCTTACAGGCCAGAAGGACTTTGGGTCCTATCTTTGGTCTCCTTAAACAAAACAATTTTAAGCCAAGAATTGTGCATCCAGTGAAAGTAGGCTTCATAAATGAAGGAGAAATAAATTCTCTTTCAGACAAACAAATGCTGAGAGAATCTGCCACTACCAAATCAGCACTACAAGAAATGCTGAAAGGAGTTCTAAATCTTGAATCAAAACCTCGATATACACCAAAATAGAACCTCCTTAAAGCATAAATCTCACAATTAAAAAAAAAAAAAGTATTTAGGCAACAACTAACATAATGAATATAATGGGACCTCACATGTCAATACTAATGTTGAATATAAATGGCCTAAATGCTCCACTTAAAAGATACAGAATGGCAGAATGGTTAAAAATTCACCAACCAAGTATCTGCTATCTTCAAGAGACTCACTGAAAACATAAGGACTCACATAAATATAAGGTGAAAGGGTAGAAAAAGATATTCTAGGCAAATGGAAACCAAAAGCGAGCTGGAGTAGCTATTTTTATATCAGACAAAACAGACTTTAAAGCAAGAACACTTAAAAAAAAAAAAAAAGACAATGAGGGACATTATATAATGAGGAAAATAATTTGTCCAACAGGAAGATATCACAATCCTAAATATATATGTACCTAACGCTTAAGCTCCCAGATTTATAAAACAATTACTACTAGACCTAAGAAATGAGATAGACAGCAACATAATAACACTGGGGGACTTCAATATTCCACCAAAAACACTAGATCAATAATCAAGACAGAAAGGCAACAAAGAAACAATGGACTTAAACTATACCCTAGAACAAATGGATTGAACAGATGCAGAATATACATTCTTCTCATCAGCATGTGGAATATTCTCTAAGATAGACCATATGCTAAGTCACAAAGAAAGACTCAATAAATTTAAGAAAATCAAAATCACATCAAGTATTTTCTCAGACCACAGTGGAATAAAACTAGAAATCAACCACAAACAGAACCCACAAAAACTATACAAATATATGGAAATTAAATAATATGCTCTTGAATGATCTTTGGCTCAATAATGAAATCAAGATGGAAATTTAAAAATTATTTGAAATGAATAATAGTGACACAAATTATCCAAACTTCTGGGTTATAGCAAAAGCAGTGCTAAGGGGAAAGTTCATAGCACTAAATGACTACATCAAAAGTCTAAAAGAGCACAAATAGACAATCTAAGGTCACACTTCAAGGAACTAGAGAAACAAGAGCAAACCAAACCCCAAACCAGCAGAAGAAAAGAAATAACAAGGATCAGAGCAGAACCAAATGAAAATGAAACAAAAAAATTACAAAATATCAATGAAACAAAAAGCTGGTTCTTTGAAAAGATAAATAAAATTGACAGAGCATTAAACAGATTAACTTAAAAAAGAAAAGAGAAGATCCAAATAAGCTCAATTAGAAATGAAATGGGAGCTATTACAACCAATATCACAGAAACACAAAAGATTATTCAAGGCTACTATGAGCACCTTTATGCACATAAACTAGAAAACCTAGAGGAGATGGATAAATTCCTGGAAAGATACAACCCTCCTAACTTAAATCAGGAAGAATTAGATACCCTGAACAGACCAGTAACAAGCAGCGAGATTGAAACAGTAATTTAAAAATTACCAACAAAAAAAGTCCAGGACCAGATGAATTCACAGCAGAATTCTACCAGACATTAAAAACATAATTGGTACCAATACTATTGACACTACTCCACAATATAAAGAGGGAACCCTCCCTAAATCATTCTATGAAGCCAGCATCATCTTAAAACTAAAACCAGAAAAGGACATAACCAAAAAAAAAAAAAACAAAAAAAACAAAAAAAAAACTATGGCTGATATTCCTGATGAACAGAGACACTAAAATCCTTAACAAAATGCTAGCTAACTGAATCCAACAACATATCAAAAAGATAATTCACCATGATCAAGTGGGTTTCATATCAGGGATGCAGGGATGGTTTAACATATGCAAGTCAATAAATTTGATACATCACATAAAGAGAATTAAAAACAAAAATCAATATGATCATCTCAGTAGATGCAGAAAAAGCATTTGATAAAATCCAGCATCCCTTTATGATAAAACCTCTCAAAAAAATTGGCATTGCAGGGACATACCTCAAAGTAATAAAGCCATCTATGACAAACCCACAGCCAACATTAGACTGCCTGGCGAAAAGTTGAAAGGATTCCCCCTGAAAAATGGAACAAGACAAGAATGCCCACTTTCACCAATTCTATTCAACATGGTACTAGAAGTCCTAGCCAGAGCGATCAGACAAGAGAAAGAAAGAAAGGGCCTCCGAACTAGAAAATCGGAAGTCAAACTGTCGCTGTTCACTGATATGACTATACATCTAGAAAACCCTAAAGACTCAAACAGCTCCTAGATCTGATAGATGAACTCATCAAAATCTCAGCATACAAAATCAGTGTACACATCAATAGCACTGCTATACACCAACAATGACAAAGCTGAGAATCAAATCAAGAACACTATGCCTTTTACAACAGCTTCAAAAAATAAAATACTTAGGAATATACTTAACCAATGAGGTGAAAGATCTCTGCAAGGAAGACTACAAAACATTGCTTAAAGAAATCATATGTGACAGAAACAAATGGAAACACATTCTACGCTAATGGATGGGTAGAATCAACACTGAGAAAATGACCTTACTGCCCAAAGCAATCTACCGATCCAGTGGAATTTCCATCAAAATATCATCACCATTCTTCATGGAACCAGAGAAAACAATTCTAAAATTTATATGGAAACACAGAGGAGCCCACATAGCCAAAGCAATACTTAGCAAAAAGAGCAAATCTGGAGGCATTACATTACCCAAATGCAAATTATACTACAAGGCTATAGTTACCAAAACAGCATAGTATTGGTATAAAAATAGGCACACAGACCAAGGAAACTGAAGAGAAGTCAGAAATAAAGCAAAATATTTACAGCCAACTGATTTTCAACAAAGCAAACAAAAACATAAAGTGGGGAAAGGACACTTTATTCAATAAATGGTGCTGGGAAAACTGACAAGCCACAAGTAGAAGAATGAAATGGATCTTCATCTCTCACTTTACACAAAAATCAACCCAAGATGGATCAAATACTTAAATCTAAGAGATGAAATCATAAATGTTCTTCAAGACAACATCAGGAAAATTCTTCTAGACACTGGCTTAGGCAAAACAATCACGACTAAGAACCCAAAAGCAAATGCAACTAAAACCATAATAAATAAATGAGACCTAATTAAACTAAAAAGCGTCTGCACAGCCAAAGACATAATCAGCAAAGAGACAACCTAGAGTGTGGGAGAAAATATTTGCAAACAATGCATCCGACAAAGGACTAATATCCAGAATCTACAAGGAACTCAAATCAGCAAGAGAGAAAACAAATAATCCCATCAAAAAATGATTAAAGAACGTGAATAGAGAATTCTCAAGATATACAAATGGCCAACAAACATAAAAAATGCTCAATATCACTAATTATCAGAGAAATGCAAATCAAAACCACAATGACTTACTACCTTACTCCTCAAGGTGGAGGAGTAAGGTGGTAAGGCCATAAATAAAAAGTTGAAAAATAATAGATGTTTGCATGGATGTGGTGAATAGAGAACTCTTTTACATTGCTAGTAAAATTGTAAACTAGTATAACCAGTATTGAAAACAGTATGAAGATTCCTTAAAGAACTGAAAGTAAAACTACCATTTGACCTAGGAATCCTACTACTAAGTATCCACCCAAAGGAAAATAAGTCATTACATGAAAGAGACGCATGCACATGCATGTTTACAGCAGCATAATTCACAATTGCAAAAATATGAAACCAATCTAAATGCCTATCAGCCAATGAGTGGATAAAGAATATGTGGTATGTATGTACCGCGGAATACCACTCAGCCATAAAACAGAATGAAATAATGGCCTTTGCAGCAACTTGGATGGAGCTGGAGGCCATTATTCTAAGTGAAGTAATTCAATAATAGAAAACCAAGTATCGTATGTTCTCACTAGTAGGGAGGAGCTAAGCTATGAGACTACAAAGGCTAAGAATGATATAAAGGACTTTAGGGACTTGGGGGGAAGTGTAAGTTGGTGGGTGAGGGATAAAATGTTACATACTGGGTACAGTGTACACTGCCCGGGTGACGGGTGCACCAAAATCTCAGAAATCACCAGTAAAGAACTTATCCATGTAACAAAAAACAACATGTACCCAAAAAACTATAGAAATTAAAAAAAAAACAACCAGCATACAAGTAGTGAAAAAATGTCCATTTCTCAGGACTATAGCAGTAACCAAACCCTCCACTTACGTCAATGTAATAACTTAAAAGTTTTCCAAGAAGCTGCTTCTAAAAGAAGAAAATGACAGATTAAGCTATGTTCAGCAAAGAAAGAAATGATTGTTTTGTGTGTTTAATTGCTAATTATGAGCTGAAATTATAGCAGAGAGAACATCAATTCTTGAAGGCAGTTTTAAAAGGACGCTGGTTTCTAGAAAGCTTGGGGGTTCATCCTGACTCTTCTGAACTGTGACCTGGGGTAAGTTACTTCTCCGTTTTCTCATTTAAAAATGAAAACATAATTACTAGCTTTTCAGTGCACTGACAGACAATGAAAACAAAATGGGCAAGAAAAGAGTTAATGTATTGCGCCTGACTGCTGTCCTTTGAAAGGATTGCTTATAACATTGGCTTTCACTGGGGTCTGGGAAGTTGGATTTTGGGAAGTTTCTCAGCATTCTCAGAAATTATAAAAATGGCAAGCTATTTCTCGACAATAAGGTTTATGCTGAACGTGCGCTTTCCTTCTGGGAATCTGGGATTTTGGTATATCCCAGGCACAGGATGCCTACATGACCAGCCTCAATAAAAAAAGTTCCTCTGGTTGGCAACATTTCACACATAATGTCACACTTAGTTGTTGGGGGAATTAAGTGCGTTCGGTGTGACTCCATTGGCAGAGGACTCCAAATAATTTCATCTGATTTCGTCTCGAAAAGGTGTCCCATGCACCTTTTTCCTCTGCTGATTGTGCTTAGTGTCCTTTTGCTGGAAGAAAGTCATGGCCACGAGTACGGCCACATGCTGAGTGCCCTGAGTCCTCCTCTTGAATTACTGAATGTGAAGTCTTGGGGACATAAAATACCTAGCATAGTACCTAGCAAATAAAAATGCATGCAATAAATAAATGTATTTATCTCTGCCATCATCTTGATATATTGATGCTATTACTCTGAATGAAACTGCAGGTAACAGTGATGTTGATGTGGCAAGACCAAAAATTTGGAATAGTTTCCTACAACAGCTTTTTAACAGAGATGTGTGCACAATGCATATCCCAAATACATCCTCACACACATCTGAAGGGTTTATGAATGAAGATATTCATGATTGTTATTTGTGGAGAATTGGAGGCCACTTGGGTGCTTTTCACTGGAAAATACAGGGGTAAAATGTGTTGATGTGTATAAATCAGGCAACTACAAAGGAATATACGAACATGCAGTAACGGGCAGAGTAAAAAGAGTAAGAAAAAATCAGATATAGCACCATTTTACTTATGAAAATTACAGATACATGCATACAAGACAATATGCATTTTGTAAGAACGTATACAAACAAAAGGTACTCAATAGCTACATTAGAATGATTTTCTATGTTACCAACAATATGGTTTTGGGAAGGGGAAGTGGAAATGCGATATAGAAATGAAGGAAAGTATTTTACTTTTAAAATAAGATTACAGCCCTATACAGATCAATAATAGTGATGTGCCACGAACAGAGGAGTAGGATCAACTCATCTTTCTGTCCCTGAGATCCAAAAAAATCTACTTCACCCTAAAACTATAATATGACTGTGATGATGACAATAGTTGCATTGACCAACACTGAGTTTCTAAAGTACCAGGTATATACTCCTCAGTACAATTCTTGGAGCTATGCACTGTTAATATCCTATAGATGAGAAGGCTAAGGCACAGAACAGTAAAGCTACTTACTAAGGTCACATAGTAGACTTTCGAGTCAAGACATAAACAAAGCATGAGAACATCCCAGTGATTGATTAGAGGATTTCAGGATGCTGAAGTTTAGCCTGGGCCTGTGTGATCATTGGACCTTGGGGCTTTTCTTGAGAGGCTGCCCTCCCTCCTTCCGTTTAACATTTTTTGAGCAAATATTAAGTGTCAGTGTTCTCATGATGCAAATTGTAAAATTCAAAACAAGAAATGATGCCAGATATTAACTGAACCTTCACATCGAAGGTACAGGGGACTCCTGTAGACCTGTACGCTTTGCCAATTTAATATTTCCTTTTTCAGTTGTTTCTAATGACCCTTGCGAAATGGAGCTTATATGCCTTTGCAAGACTAATTTTGCAACATGAGTTTTCTGTCTGAGTAAATCAATCCATTTGTGAGTGAAGACTCCTGGCCTCTGGCATTCACAACTTGCCGATTTATTGGTCTCACCCTGTGTACTATTTCTTTTAATAAAGGACTAAATTTTCTTGCATGATCCTAGCAACCTACAGGAGGAAATATTAACCTCACTTTACATCAATGGTTCTCAACTGGGACAAGGGAACAACTGCCCAACAAGGGACATATAGCAATGTCTGAAGACGATTTTGGTTATCACAATAGGGTAGGGCGTTTGCTACTGGCAACTAGCAGGACAGAGGTTACAGATGCAGCTAAGCACCTACTGTGCATGGGATACGTACCACAACAGAGTTACCTAGCCTAAAATGTCAACGGTGCTGTTGTTGAGAAACCCTGCTTTATATATAAGGAAACTGAAAAATTATACACCATGACATTCACGAATTTGGAGACTCTAGAACATGGCAGGTTATCTTGCTTATGGATATCAAAGATCTTCTGGCACAGCCATTTTCAGCAAATCCTTCTGCATTTCAAGTGTAGATTCCTTTAAAAAGCTGTTGCGATGCTGCTGCAATCAATTATATTTGAATGGGAAGTGGAAAAAGCAAAAGAGGAATCCTTTGACAGATACCTGCTCAATACTGGCTTTTCTTTGACATGTGAGAAAAGAAGAACCAAATATAGAAAAAAAAAAGCAGTGACTTTGTAATTGGGTCACATCATTCTGATGGAAATTGATGGGTCAGATTCCACATTTGGGGAGCAAACTGTGATATTGTTTTGGACATTTTGGTTTTGCCTTATACAACAAGATTTTTATTTTTATTAAGCTCTTGCTCACAACAAACAGTTCCTCCAAGTGAACAGTGCTAAGCCCTCAAAAAGCAATTGGAATGGGAAAAAGAGGCCCAGTGATAAGACCAAGATATGAACTATCAACCCTGGCTACTGGGTGATAAGTTTAACTTTCTGACCTTCACTGGAAATCACATTAGTAAAGTGCTGATAAAATGCTCTGAGCTGGTGGGTGGAAGGTGTATGTTTCCAAAAGCACTCCATGGACTTGCGGGCCCAGCATAATATGAGGCTGTATTTATCTCTGTAATTTCCGGAGGGCACACGCTGTCATTTCACATTTATCCTGAATGCTGTGCCTGGTAAAGGCTCACAGATTGAGTATTAGGACTTATCCCTAAACCAGAGCATAATCAGAAATCTTTCCAAAGGCAGTAAAGAGTAAGTGAAGGAATTTCCCCTGCCTCTTCAGTAGCATCTGTAAATGGACCCCAACAGAGAGGTTCAAGTGCTGCTAAAAGCTCTCATTTACTTAAGGGCTCTTTTAGCAATTTAAATTCTATTGAGTTATGACCTGTCTGCTCACGTGGTCAACCATTCTCCCCCTCTGAAATAATGCCCTTTAAACTACATCTTCACTTAAGAGATGATTGTACCAAGTATGAGGATGATATTACAGACCATAAAATCATGTGTGGCTGAGTTTTGTTAGTCACAGGGACAGTTGTGCTGACCCATGGTGGTCAAAGTCATTGCCTGTTTGCATCCAGTTTACAGATTTTCTTCGAAGAAACCTGTGCTAATATGAGATCACCACTTTATCCAAAGTCACAGAGTTTGCAGATTCAGGATGCAAATCCATGCTGTGAAAGTGTTACTGTTTCCTCTATGCTACTCAAATGTATCATAACCTGATTATGACTATTATTTTAACTGATCTAAGAGAAAACTCTTGAATGCACTGTGTAATCTAGCCTGGGTTATTACCCTCTTTATTAATAACAGTTTAATGGACATGAAAGAAATTAGGCTATTTCCATTTTAAACCGTTTCCTATACTTTCTTTGTGGCTTTTCATAACAGTTTTCTGTGAAGTATCCCATTGAGACAATTTGGAGTTGTTTTCATTTCTTAATTGTTTATTGTATTGTATATTATTTTTTTATTTTCAGGCTCTGCTAAATAAGCATTTGATTTAGGGGAAATAAGAGTTGAAAGAAAGACATTGGAAAACTTAAATATAACAGATGTTTATTTGCAGACACCTGATTGAGCTGAATTGAAAGCCCCAGTCTATAAACTAAAAGCTGTAAATGTCAGTTGACTAGAACTGACTCATAACAACGTTGAAGCATGGATCACCAACAGATAGCCATTTCAGAATCATAACATCCAAAATGGCTCTTCATCTTGTCAACACTACTGAGGAGTAACATAATTCTTACAGTGGGAAGCTTATTTCATTTCTAAGGAATAGTAGCTGTAGCTTGCAGCTAATTGTCTTAGCAATTACACAGTAAAGAATCTCTTCAAAAAGCCATGGTGGAAATATCTCATCGATCTCTTATTTCAGCAAAAACCTGAGCACGGTCACCACAGCACGCTAAAAAGAAGTAAAATACGTTTCTTTGTAAAGCAGAAATTTAAATTAAAATTTGGCTTCAGTTCAGATGGATTTTTATGCAAATTATACAGAAATATCAGGCAAAAAAATTAACAGTCCTGTGAAATCCACACAAAATAAGTAACAAATTATTTGGTATATTATACAGAATTCTTCCAATATTTCTGAAGCTCCTAATGGCATGGGCTTAGTAAAAATGCCCTAAGAAGTAATTTTCTTTGTACTTTCCTCATGCTTCACATTATATATTAAAAGCTTCACCTTGAAAGAGCTACTCTTGCATTTATGCTATATTAAACATTTTCAGATGTCAAATCACCTATCAGGAGTTCTCTGGACATTTTTAATCTGACTCCATTCAAACCATAAAGAGAGCTCCATCAGTGTGCTAAACTTACTGCAGTAGGATATAGATAATATTTAGAAAGGGAAGACTCAGGTGTTATGAAGGGGGAAATAAATGGTAAAGTTGATGGCAGAGTGTGAGTAAATATTTTCACAATGTTACCATGGCCAGAGGTTGAGAAAACTAAAGTAAGATACTCCAAGACCAATGGACTGTTCTCAAGTCTCTGGAAGGAGAGGCTGAGGTGAAGGACAGGGGCAAAGCCATGTCGCAAAAGTCTTCTTAGGCTCTTCCACCTACTGGTGTACAGTTACCCTGCTCAGATACACAGAAAACCAGCTCATTGTGTGAGTTTACAAGTTTATTCTCAAAGCTTTGTACACACTCACACAGACACACACTCACCTTGGCAACTATCATTTATCTTATGCAGATGGAATGCCTATTCTGCCATGTAACCATGGGAATGGGCCTAGATCTTAGTACAGAAAGATGTTTGAAAAAATAATTCAGTAAAAGATCAAAAACAAGGATTAAGGCAGTCCATTTTCTCTTGCCCACTTACGAAACCAATAAATATTGCAAATGGTAGCCACCAATCTCTACCTCCATTTGCTTCTCTAGCCAGCTGCTAAAGCACCACCATATTGCTTTTGTTACTTGCCAGCAACTAGGGGAAGAACTTTATCAGATTCTTAGGCTAATCCATGAAGAGCAGCCAGGTGTCATTCTGAGTGGCAGTGCTGTATTCCTGTTCAGCAGAAACTATAAATCTGATGCTAAAAAAGAAACTGATGGAGGTGCTGATGTCAGTGACTAAATAAAGATCCATACATTATTTCACCGACAGAACACCAGTTCCTTAGCTTCCTTTCCTGGCTATGCTGTGGGAGACAGCAGATGACCATAGGCTGTACGGTGAAAGGTAGGAAATCCCAGAAGACACATCATCTGAGATAATATTGCTGCTGAAAAACTCCCATGCTTTTGCTAAGATAAACATATCTCTTGCTGTTTAAGGGGCAGGTAATTGAGATTGTTACTTGTGTTTCAGTCAATTCCACATGTGAAAAAGTGAACCCATGTGGTCAAATACTCAAGATGCATACATAATTTCTTCATAGCCAGATTATCAATGAACAAATAAACCCGCATTCTGTCAGTGGTTGAAAAAAACATCCCCAAGTGTGCCTTGAGATACTTCTCTTAGTTGTATGAATAAACTAACAAAGTAGGTTAAGAAAGCTTACTTGAGTTCTGAAACATACAAGTTGCTGTATAACTCTAGAGCCATAATGGGAGCTGAATGCTAAAACCAACAAATGTAAAAGAAGAAAATTCAACATTGGGTTTCATTCTGAATGGGAAAAGAAAAGGTAATGCCAAATGTACACTGCCTAGCAATAGAAGAGAGAGCTCTAGGGAAAGCTGAAAGATGAAACTGTTGCTTGAAATGGACTTACTTTGGCACAAACCACCTTCCACTATAGAAGCTCTCACACTGGAGACTGCAGCAGATACTCGGTTTTGCTTTATTTTATTTTCTGAATGTCCTGCACCTAACCACTTTATATTTTGGGATATGTCCTATTTCTTTGTAAAAATAGGACTCCTCCATCTCCTTGCGGAAGATGTAAGGGTCAGATCTTTTTCTCTTTCCAGTCTAAGCCATAAATGCAAGATCCATAAAAGCACATTTGGGAACTTTCTACCTGGCACTCTGACATCCTATGAGGTCTCTCAAAGACAAAGTGATGATTTCAATTCACTTTAGGTGATGGTGGTGGAGGCTGTGCCCTCTAGCAGCAGAGATGGTGTCCCATACATAATGCTGGTAATACTTCCTGCTCTGTGGCTGCTGGAGCCCACCTGGGACCATGTCCAGTCACAAAACCAAGTCCTCCCTTCCTCACCAATGCAGTCAGCTCTCAATATCCTTTCTGCTTAGGATCAGAGTCAATTTATGTTATCTGCAACCAAATATATCCTAACTCACATCAAGGCTTAGTCCATGAAGTTGAAACTCATTTTTACAAAATCTTCCATTTGAAAACACAATCACATCCATGACCAGATTGGGCACTGTAATAGGAGTTCGAAGACCTCCAGGATCATTTGGGTAACTGCTTATCAGAAGGACCTACAACAAACCTTTCCAACTTTCTGGGCCTCAGCTTCTCTATGTCTATGATCTTCCATGATCTTTGTAAATACCTTTTGTGATCGACAAGACAATGGACAACGAAGTCACCCAAACCATCTTGAATCTTTTTATCCAGTACATACTTTCCAGAGGGGAGAAAAGTAGAAACGTTTCTGATGCTTATGAAAGAATTGTGACAAGGGGTATTATTATCTTGGCAACTGAGCTCTAGACCAGCAGTAGTTCAGTTCCTGTGTAGATACCTGCTGTGAACTGAATCGGGTCCTCTCCAACTTCATATGTTGAAGCACTAATCCTCTATGTGACTGAACTAAGTATAGAGCCTCTGAGAAGTTGATTAAGGTTAAGTGAGGTCATAATGGTAGAGCCCTGATCTGATAGAATTGGTGCCCTTGTAAGAAAAGAGACACTAGCGCTCCCTCTCTCCACCATGTGAGGACACAAGGCAGGAAGAGAGCCTTCATCAGAAGTGAAATGCTGCCAGACCTTGATTTGGGACTTTCCAGACTCCAGAAATATGAGAAAATAATTTCTGTTGTTTAAGCCACCTAGTCTTGGAATTTTGTTATGGCAGCCCAAGCAGACTAAGATGACACTCAAGTCTTTCTCTAAAAATTGTTTGCACATATTAAGCAAACTTTAATTCATTTGCTTTATCCATTTACCTGTGAGGTATTCTTGTCGTCATCACCCCAAAACACTGATATAGTATTTTGCATTTTGAAGTGTTCAAGATCATTTATTAATGACTAGAAAGATATGCAACAGCTTTATTGCTTGGGATATTATCTCCAAGAGGGAAATAGGGATGGAAATATACATGTGGTATTTGGAACAAGGGTAAAAACAGAAATTGAGGATTTTCCTTAGGGAATGAGATGAAATAATTCAATCAAAACATTTGAAGCATCATCACATTATCAATGTGCAATGTGTTGCGGAAATAGTTTTCTCAAATAGATTTTTCTCTAAAATGAGATTTTTTAAAAAAAAAGCATTGTTCTCTCCTGTCCTTTCCTCTACTTCCTGCCACTACAAAAAATGTTTCTTGGCAAAGAAAATCTAAGAATATGATATGGAATTGAAACTACATTTGACTTAGAGCCAAAGCTGTGAATTCTTCAATCTCATTAATAATCTAAGAAGAAGAAAAACAGCCAATCACATGCCATTTTCCACTCATTTAAATGACTAAAATTTTAAATGGGGCACAAAGTCCTTGTTGGCAAAGTTGTGATGGAATTAATGCAGTCTGAGACTGCAGATAGCATTGCAAATTTGCCTAAAACTTTTGGAAGCAACTTGACAGTATGGATCCTTAGGATCCTCCTGAGACTGTAAATATCCTTGGAATGATTTCTTAAGGACACCAATAGAACAAAGGAGACCAGAGACGAAGGAGTTTGTCCAAGATGACACAACAAGTTGGTGACTCATCCCCAACACATAACATAGGACTTGTCGTACAGTGGGATCCTTATTAAATGTTTACAAATGAATAAACAAATTAAGGTGCCAAAGCACTTTTTTCTCCTTCCAGACATTTTTTTTTTTTAATTTTTAGTGTTTTTTTTTTTTTTATTATTTCAACAGTGTTTTGGGGGAACAGGTGGCATTTGGTTACACGAATAAGTTCTTTAGTGGTGATATCTGAGATTTTGGTGCACCCATCACCTGAGCAGTGTACACTGTACCCAATGTGTAATCTTTTATCCCTTGCCACCCCCACCCTTTCCGCAAAGTTCCCAAAGTCCAATGTATCATTCTTATGCCTTTGCGTCCTCATAGTATAGGTCCCACATCTGAGTGAGAACATACAATGTTTGGTTTTCCATTCTTGAGTTACTTCACTTGGAATAATAGTCTCGTATTCCATCTAGGTTCCTGTAAATGCCATTATTTCATTCCTTTTTACAACTGAGTAGTATTCCATAGAACATACATAGCTCGTTTCCTTTATCCACTTGCTTGATCAGCATTTCCTCCCAGACATTTGTCCAGGGTAGTTAAAAGGAGGACAAATTTATATGTCCAGCGGTGTTTATTAGAGAATTCACTGTAACTGTGGAAAGACAGTGGAATAACTGTAACTGCTTTAAGAGAAAAATTGTTTAATTAATTTTTCAGCAATTTGATGAACCACTACATATGTGTTCACTAAATATATATTTGCCAATCCATGTTTCTGTATTTGAAAACACTAAGCCTATTTTAGCTAAAAGTTTTAAAGAGACTTTCCCTTCATTAGGAATAAATTAGAAAACAGTTTTGCTCTATTTAACCCCTATTTCAAATCCACCAAAAGCAGGATTCACCAATATGGAAATGCTACCAGGTGGGAGAAATACTTGGTTTGGCATTCTGGAATCAAGCAGAGGGCAGGCCATTGAATACGTAAGAGTTTACTTTCTGCTTCCTTTTTCACTAAAATAAGCTCTAATTCAGGCTACACTTTAGTTTTCTTTTTTGGTCAACTGCACCCAGTTATTGAATCTAAAATGCAGAATTAAGGTCACTCATTTCATCTCAAGACCCATCAAGGATTTAAACCTTGCAAAGCACTGAATCCTATCAACAGCTGAATCATGAAATCAGAGTGCCTCAGGGTCAGTAGGGACCTACAGAGCTGTCACACCCACCTGAGACCACTTGCTCAAATCCCATCTTCAACATTGCCATCAGGTGAAAGGCATAATCGTAAAAAATTGATTTTTAGATAATCTGCTTTCTCCTTTCAGTTGTGTTTATTAATACCATATGATGGGGAAAAAATGAAGGGTACCTTCTAATCTAGGATAATATCATGCAAGAGCAAGGCAATGCTCTGACAATGCAAAATTTGGGTTTCACAGAAATACCTTAAAACTGTGGCTGGTCTGGTTTTATTATATCTTAAGTTTTTCATTCCCTAAGAGTTTGTATTAAGATTCATCTTCTTCTAGAGTATGAGATAGAATATAACTAAAGAGAGACCTTTACTGTATATCTAGATATTAATCCATTCAAGACTGAAAACTTGGCCACCACTGATGGTAATTATACTCTGTTCTTGTGTAAATTTAATGTTTAATTCTATACTTCTGGTTGCTGCCTCCAAAGAATACTGGCAACCGCTCTGAGGGCATAGTAAAATTATAGTTAAATATTACTTATTAGGACTAAGCTACCTAGAATAGTGCAAAATCTGATTTTTCATCAAAATAGTAGTGCCTTCATTGTTTTTGCTCAGTATAAAAGCAATCATTGCTCATTGTAACATACCAAATGCTAGAGAAGTCACTGTTACTCTATCTCTAGAATAAAAGGATCATGAAACGGTCTGGTACATATCCTTCCAAATATTTAATTGTTGTTTAATAACAGATTATTTCCCACTCTGCATAGTTTATAATGGGATCTGCAAAGTACAGCCTGTGAGTCCACTGCCTGTTTTTGTAAAAGCCTGTGAAAAGTTTTATTGGAATACAGTCACACTCATTTGTTTACATAGTGTCTGTGGCTGCTTTCACACCAAAACAGCAGAGATGAGTAATTGCAACAGATACCATATGGTCTGCAAAGCTGAAAATATTTACTATCTGGCCCTTTACAGAAAACATGTGCCAATTCTTCCTCCATAACCTTTATTTCCTGTCAATGTTATATCAACAATATCCTTTTATGATAATTTTATATAGATCTACCTCATTTTTTTAAAAGACACGCACCATTAAGTTTTGTAAAAATTTTCTAATTTAACTGATATCCAATTTATGGATATTTAAAATTATTTTTATAGGCTGAGATTATAAATTTCAAGAAACAGGAAATCAAAAGGCATTTAAAGATTGAGCCTGGTAGAGATGTATAAGAACTGTGCTTTAGAAAATGCAATAAAATGTTTGTGTAACCACTTCAGACTGGGTTTTACCTTGAGTGCTTTCTAATAGTTAAATATTGAATGCCACTTTAAGTATTTTAACTTTTCTTCCAGAAATCCTGGAAGTAGAGAAAGGGGTGGCCAAGACACCATGTTATGCTCTAACCGAGAAAATGGGGTGCAGAGCACAGTTCAAAATTCAGCCTTTCTGCAAACTAAGAAACTGTACATTCCCTGAATTGAAATGAGTCAGTTTTATCTCTTCCGTATCGTTTCAAGGAAAGCAACTCGTATGACTTTCATCTCCAAAACTTCAGTACTGTGTCCTCCATCTCCAAGTCCTAAGCTCTCTGTGAAGACACTTGCTATTACAAAAAAATAAAAAAAAATCATTTTCCCAATTTTCTAGCCTCAGTCCAAGGAAGCTAACCTATTAGAAATCCATTTCAAATGTCTGGGCTAGCAAAGAAAAGGTTTGTTTTACATGTTTGGAAGGCTCAAGAAAGAGGTAACTCATGATTGAACAACTACTATAAAAAGTTCAAGATTTCTGAGACCCTGTCTCTACCAAAAAACAAAAATTAAAAAGTAGCCAGGCATGGTGGCATGTGCCTGTAGTCCCAGATACTCAGGAGGCTGAGGCAGAACTGCTTGAGCCCAGGACGTTGAGGCTGCAGTGAGCTATGATCTTGCCACTGCACACCAACCTGGGCGACAGAGAGAGATCCTATCTCAAAGTTCAAGGTTTCAACGGCAAGACACGACCTTTCATCCTGCATTTCGCCTTCTAGGTTTGGAGGGTGAAATGCCTTCATAGTCTAAAGTAGTATGTTAGGTGTAGTCTTCCCTGAGCTCTGTATCCCTATGTAACATCTAAGTTGACATGTCACCTATGTCTTCTTCTCATCTGGTGCATCTCAGCATAAATGTCACTCCTCCCAGGATGCCTTCTTTGAATATTTGACCCAAATAGGGCCCTCCCCTGACCCTTTGCTCTCCATCTCAGTAGCTCCTGTTTTTAATTATAGCATTTACTAGTGTGCAATTATTTTATTTCATCATTCCTATGTTTATTATTTTACTCTATAAGGCTGTGTCTTCAATGAGAACAAGAACCAAACCTGTCTGATTCACTCTGCCATCTCTTGTGCTTTGCACCACCTGGAACATAATAAGTGTGAATAATAAATATTTGCCACATTAAGGAATGAATACTAGAATGAGCAATTTCTCTATATGATCTCCAAGTTCTTAGACTCTGGAGACAGTCTCTCCACATTTGAGTACTGGCACCTGTGTTTGTTACAAGTAAGACTACGGACAAAAGTAACTTTATTTTCCTCATGAGTAAAAGGCAAAACAAACCTAAAACCTAATCCAGTAGGATTATATTTTTTGAGATTCAAATTAGTTTGGTCCTGGGGCACAAAGAATATTCTCAAAAAATAGCTACCCTCAGTTGCTATTTCTATTACTATGTTATTTTCCAATTTATAAACATAAGTAGAAAAAAGCCATTTGATTGATTGTATTTATATACAATTGCAGTGTTTTAAAGAACTTTTATATACCTGATCTAATTTTACACTTTGAAATTCTTGGAAGTTTGGTCAACTGATGCTCATGCTAACCATCCTGAATGGTAATGATGAGGAAACTCAAGGCTACAGCACTGCTGTGTCTCACCTAGGTAGGATGTGGCCAAGCAGGTGCTACTCTGACCCCTACCCAGGCTAAAATTTCAACATCCAGTTTTCCAAAGTCAGTTTAAAAGAGGGAACATAAAACACAAAGATAGAACAAACATTCTATCAAGGTCCACCCTAGAATGCATGACTAAAAATTATTAGCCAGATTCCAGACTGCCTTATTGAGTTCCCCTCTTTAGGGAACATAAAAATTGATCAGCTCTTGAACATTCAAAGTAAAGAGAAAAAAGTAATTTTCAGACTTTTCTTTCTGGCCATCAGGTAGGAAATAACAAAAAAACACCCTAACTCACAGGTGTATTTTATCAAGCTTCCGTCCTGTTAAGCAAGAAGAGCAAAATAATCAACTTTTAAACATGATTTTACAACAAGCCTGAATGTGGCTGAGAAGTTATTTACAAAGTTTTTGGTGTATGTATCAATAATTTCTGCAGTGTTCTCTTTGAAGGGCACTGAAACCCTTCTGGATCAGAAGAATAATACTATGAAATAGTACTCTGTGCTGGGTAGTATGCTAGTGTCTTTTCATACAGTTTATCTTATTGTACAATAGCCCTGGCAGGCAGATATTACTATCCCCACTTTATGAAACAGAAAACAAGGATCCAGAGAGGTTAACTGTATTGCCAAAGATCACAAAGCATACAACAGGCAGAGCCAGGATCTGAGCCCAGTCATGTCTGGCTCCAAAGCACTTTCTTTCCACTGAATAGAGCTGTCCCTACCTAATTTCTCAATGTTTTGGGGGATAATAACCCTGAACTAGGAATTGACAGACTTGAGCCTGTTTCTAACTCCCTACTGCTCCATGCGACTCCTGTATGTCCACTTATTCCAAAGGGGCTGCCTTTCTGCTCCTACAGTTTACAAGGAGGGTGGGGAAAGGAAATGACTCATGAGCTAATTTCTGCAAAGCAGATGGAACATCTTGAAGAAAAAGGTTCTGTGCAGAGGCCAAGAAATAAATGGTGTGACCTAAGGATCAGATGGTTCATGAGCTATGAATTCCATGAAAATCAACCTCAAAAATCACCAATAAGAGTTTACTGAGTTTTTACTGTGTAACTGCTCAACACTTGGCATCAAAGAAATAAAACGTCAAGGGGGCAAATCATGTAAAAGCAATGATTTTAAAATAATACCAAAGGCTGTAGAATAATTTCCTAAAGTCATGCATTTATACAATAAATGTGAAAGAGTCCCAATTACAGACTGTTATAATAAGGTCTAGACCAGTAACAATCTTAAATCCTTTGTATGTTTTTTCATTTCATGAAGTGACAGTTGATCTTGTCCAGGGAGAACAAGAAGGGAGGATTGGGATTCCAGAAAAGAGGAGTGGGAAAAACAGCAGGACAGAGACAGAAAAATGAGGCCCCTTTCATGGGTCTAATAGCTCATGTAAGGGATACTAGCAAGTAAGACAGCAATGGCAGCTGGAAGCAGAGATAAAGGCTAAACCATGGGGGAGCTTGACTGTACATCAAAGGTTTCACGAGTTCATTCTCTGGGTTAAAGAGAGCAGGGGGCTGCTATAACACCAACTGTTACCATCTACTGACTGGGAACTCTGTAGCAGGCACAATGCTAGGTGCTTGATAGTTTTAATTCCTACACCAGCCCCGCATGGTAGCTGTAACTTTAAAAAAATAATTTCAACTTTCATTTTAGATTCAGGAGGTACATGCACAGGATTGTTACATGGGTATATTGCACAACACTGAGGTTTGGGGGTATAAATGATCCCATTACCCAGATAGTGAGCATAGTATCCAATAGGTATTAGTCTTTGCCCCGCTCCCCAGTAGACCCCGTGTCTATTGTTCTCATCTTTATGTCTATGTGTACTCAATGCTTAGCTCTCACTTATGAGTGAGAACATGCAGTATTTTGTCTTCTCTTCCTATGTTTTGCTTAGGATAATGGCCTCCAACTGCATCCATGCTGCTGTGAAGGATGTGATTTCATTCTCTTTCATAGCTGTGTAGTATTCCATATACCACATTGTCTCTATCCAATCCACCACTGATGGGCACCTAAGTTGATTCCATGTCTTAGCAGTTGTGAAAGTGTTGCAATTTTCAACATGAGGCAACTGAAACTCAGTGAGGTTCAGAAGCCAGATTGAAATTATTCGGCTATCAAGATACAGAATAAAAATTCAAGCCAAAGCCCATTCTCTTGTGGTAACATATTACTTCCTACATCTTCCCAACTACGCAGTGGTAATATTGATCTAGTATTTGTACAGGGGCTCTGCGGTATTCGATAGAGAAGACTGGAGGAAAGCAAAATAATAGGATGAAAATGAGATGACTGCTGGTCCTTGTTCCAGTAAAAAGAACCTAATGAGGGGGTTGGGATGGTGTGAGATAGATAATATTAATAGCTGCCATGTGTCAGCTATTTAGCATAGGAGTAGATAGGACTATTTATCCATTATTTTGATTAATCTTCACATTAACTTTTAGAGGTAAAAAGTATCATTACTTTTCTATTACCTATTAGGAAACCAAAACTGAGACAAGCTAAGTAGTTTGTCAAAGGCCACACAATTATTTTGAGGCTGGGCATAGATGCAATGCAACTAATCTATCTACAGAATGTGATAATGAGAGAAGGGAAGGAAACACAAGGAAAGGAAAGGAGTATGCTGCAAATAAGGGCCCAGCCGGGCCTGGGGATTGCTTGGGATGGAGCAAATAAAAGCGATGGGTGACTCAAAGTTTATGATGTGGTCTGAAGCGTGGGCGATCTGAAGAGCTGTGTTATCTTTAACAAAAATAGGGAGGAAGCCCTCCTTTAGGACAGAACAAAGAGAAGAATGTTCATAGTGGTTTTAAAACAGAGAAGTTTGACCATTACAGTAAAAATACTACAGAGACATCAAAGACAAGAAAAATGAACAAAGGGTGTTGAATTTGGAAATTAAGGAAAGGAAGGAAAAAAGGGGTTTGTAGCAGATTAAGGAGTGAATTAATGGGTGGTGAAACCACTGAGACAGAAAATAAGGATTTTTTGTTTGTTTGTTTTGCAATATAGCCAAAGTCAAAAAAGCAAGCATGGCTTAAGACACAGAGTCAAAGTCAAAGTCAAAGAAACTCACTTCTTTTTGAAGAATGAAGAAGCGTTAAGTATATTTTTGTAAGTACTTTTTACTATGTTACTGTTTAGTGTTTGTCTTTCTACTTCCTGGAGAATATAAGCCCCATTCATCGGGGAGAAAACACAACAGCAGAGCTTGTAGTTGTGAGCCACAGTGGGGCTGTTATCCCCCTTTTTATAGGTGTGAAAACTGAGACTTGAAGAAGCCCAGGGACTTGCCTAAAGTCACCAGGAAGTGGTAAATCTGACTGAAGAGCTCTCAATTTCAACTTCTTCCTAGACACAGAGGTTTTAGCCTTGGAAAAGAAAGCAAAACATCCTTGGGAATGGGAAAGAAAGAGAGGATGACTAAGGATAGAGGAAAAAGGGGACAAAGAGGAAGCTGGCAGAAGACAAGGGGTGATATG
Organism: Mandrillus leucophaeus; assembly: GCF_000951045.1. NCBI lineage: Eukaryota > Metazoa > Chordata > Mammalia > Primates > Cercopithecidae > Mandrillus > Mandrillus leucophaeus. The sequence continues at coordinate 7,331,467 of NW_012108363.1, forward strand.
CACATGAAATTCAACATGGGGGCTGGGGAGGTGGCTCACACCTGTAATCCCAGCACTTTGGGAGGTGGAGGCAGGTGGATTACGTGAGGTCAGGAGCTCAAGACCAGCCAGGTCAACATGGTGAAACCCCATCTCTACTAAAAAGACAAAAATTAGCTGGGTGTGGTGGCACGGGCCTGTAATCCTAGCTACTGGGGAGGCTGAGGCAGGAGAATCACTTGAACCCAGGAGGCAGAGGTTGTAGCGAGCCGAGATCATACAACTGCACTCCAGCCTGGGTGACAAGAGCAAAACTCCATCTCAAAAAATAAAAATTAAAAAAATGAAATCCAACATGGGTTCTTGCACTGGAGCCTCATTAGGTTAAACCAGGCTGTTCAGGGTTGCGTCTTGTACACGTCCTGTATGTACAGGTCCAAGGAGTGCAACGTGGCTTCCTCATTTTGTTGTTACTGGATGTCCTCTTATCCCTTGCAAAATGCTTAAAGCTTCAAGAAACATTCATGCTTCAAGATGAAAAGACAAAAGAGCTAAGAGGATAGTAATAAATTTTTGGTAGCATGTGCTATAATTTTATAATCTCAAATTACATACTCAACAGCAATATTAAGATGAGAATGTAAATATCACTTTTTCACAGCTACTCTTCCTTTACAATACCATCTTTGAGGTAGACATGAACATTCCCGAAACCAAGTATTAAATGCCATCACCCTCCGCTTTAGAGGAAAAAAATCTTCCTCCTCCACATGTGTTATAGATGACACCATCAGGTGGAAAGTTTGTAAAAATGAGCTTTGGGAGTAGAATGTCTTAAAACCAATCCCCTGAACACTCCACAATGGTATATTGCAGACCTTATCAAATAATTATTAAATAAACAAAATTAAACACCACTGATACAATAAAAACCATATACCTGTGAGAGAAATAGACTTACTCCCCTTCCTCCTTTATTCCTCCACTTCGTGTGGGATTTCCCCTTGAAAAATCTCCTTCTCCTTTCAATTAAACAAAAGCTCAACTCAAGGCACTCCTCATGAAACCAGTAATGGCCTTACCATAGAAAATTTAACTGAGTAGATTATAATTTCCCTTACAGTTTTTTTTTCTTCAAGTTCTGTTTCTTTTGGCAATGTTTTTTAAAAATTCTTTACTTATTAAGCTCAAGTTTGTTCAACATTTTATGAGTTTCTGGGGACATGTGTTCAGATGAAGAGACAACGATCCCCTCCCTCACCAAGGCTCACAGGCCAATGGGGGAGACAGATTTCAACAGCGATAGGAAAGGAAGAATGTTACTTCAGAGACAATGCATAAAGCACTGTGAGGGCCCAGGAAGCACCACAGCTCTGAGGTTAAAAGACAGGCCTTGACATCATAAGCATGGGTTGGGATTATAACAGTTCCAGGCTTATGTGCTGGCTTAGTAGCCATAAAAACGGAGGCTACTGAGTGGTAGCTGGTTAATGCTGAGTGTCAACTTGCTTGGATTGAAGGATGCAAAGTATTATTCCTGGGTATGTCTGTGAGGGTGTTGCCAGACGAGATTAACATTTGAGTCAGTGGGTTGGGGAAGGCAGACCCACCTTTAATCTGGTGGGCACCATCTAATAAGCTTCCAGTGTATATAAAACAGGCAGAAAAACATGAAAAAGCGAGACTGGCCTAGGCTCCCAGCCTACATCTTTCTCTCGTGTTGGATGCTTCCTGCTTTCAAACGTCGGACTGCAAGTTCTTCAGTTTTGAGATTTGGACTGGCTCTCCTTGCTCCTCAAGCTTGTAGACAGCCTATTGTGGGACTTTGTGATCATGTAAGTTAATACTTAATAAACTCATATGTGTGTGTGTGTGTGTGTGTGTGTGTATATATAAAATCTCCTATTAGTTTTGTCCCTCTAGAAAACCCTGACTAATACAGCAGGTAACTTAACTTCCTTAAACCTTAGCTTCATCCTCTGTAAAAACAGATAACGTCCACCTCATCGGGCTGTTATGAGCATTCTGAAAGAGAACTTGTATAAAATGCTTATCATAGGGAAAACACTCTAAGTGCTTTTGAAAAAGTCCACTCCCTGGGGAGGTCAGGGAAGGCCGTGTGGAGGTGAAACTTGAATGGATTTGAAGGACACGTGTAGAAATCACTGGGTGAACTAGAGAAAAGGCTGTAGGAAACTTCACTCCAAAAGAGGGAATTGGATGCACCAAAATAAAGAGAAGAGGAGGGGGCACAGGAGAGCAGCAAGTAGGTGAGTAAAACTTACCACTGACTGCACAAGGATGGCAGCAGGAATGAGGATGGAAGGGGATGAGAAGCTGGCAGTGACACACAGAGACGCTGGAGCTTCTCCTGCAGTTAATGAGAAGCCATTGAAGGGTAGCTGTGTTAATGGCCCAGGAATTACAACATGATGCTTCAAGGAAGGACATCACCACCAACAATCTTTTTCGTGCAGTCTCCAAGGTCTCTGGCTCTCAGGTTATTTCTTGCCTTACAGAATTCCTAACAAGCCAACCATGGTCTGAACACATTACAGTCATTCAATCTTTAATGCCACGGACCAGCTGCTGCTAAAATTATTTCTCTCTCTGAAAGAGGGATTTATGCCCAGAGGGCTTTTTTTTTTTTTTTTTTTTTTTTTTTTAAAGCAAAGATGGGGCCAAATACAGCAGGTGATATCTACACACAGGAGTGGATACAAAATCCAAAAGGTGTGTTGATCAATTATTTAGCAGGGAGCTTTAGCCCCTGCCTTGTAAAATCAATCAATCCAGAAGGATGTGGGAGCACTCACTGGGCCTCAGGTATCTGGCCAGACTCAGCAGCAGACTCAGGAGCTTGAAACTGTGGTCCTGCCCCAGGCCTATAGCCAGGGAGGCAAGACAAAAAGTGGGAAACGAAACAGCAGAGGACTCAAAACCATCTTGACAACAAATTAAAGTTACTACTCAGGCACAGAATTTAAGAACTTGCTGTTAAGAGCAAGACAATTTCTCAGGGGCAGAAAATACTGCAAAACCCCTGAAGAAGTTGCCTTGAAAAGAGCTTGGGAGAGCAGTAAAATTTAGATGACAGACGGGAAAAGGAGATATTTTCAATCTGTGATTTCTAGATTTGGCAATTTCACTGTTTACTAAAATTCCCAAACAAACTCTATAAAGCAGGGAGCGTTGACATGGGTTTGTAAACTTTTTTGCTAAATAAAGAAGATGTTGTTTAAGATAGAAAAAGCTATCCTCTTCTAGGACAATCATTTCATAAAAGCAAGAATATTCTAACATCGAAAATGGAAGGGAAACAAGCTCCAAATAAAGTCCACATAATAATTTTCTATTGCTGTGTAGAAGATGATATATTTAGTGACATTTATTTATCATCGCCTGGTTTCTGTCCCTTAGAAGCCCAGGCAGAGAATTGGGTGCTCTGAAGAGGGTCTTACAAGGTTGAAATCAAAGTTTTCTCCCAGGTCTGAGGCTCCTTTTCTCTTGTTAGTTGGTGCCTGGGGACACTCTTAGGTCCTAGAAGCTACCTCAGTTCTTTGCCATGTGTGTCTTTTCACACGTCCACTCTCTGACTTTCTTCATCTGTGACCTCTATGCCCAGATTTGAAGGGCTTATGTGATTAGGCTGGTGACTCCCAGAAAATCTCCCTTTTGATTAACTCAAAATCAGTTGATTAGTAGCCTTAATTGCATCTGCAGAATCCCTTAGGCAATAACATAATCACAGAAGTGGCATCGCATCATATTTACAAGTTCCTCCCTCACTGAAAGGGAGGAAAGGATATAAGGTATTTACTCCAGAGAGCAAGGATCTTGATGGCCATCTCAGATATCTGTCTACATTGACATACATCTTCCAAAGAAATAAAGCGCCAAATTCATACCAAAATATTTTAAAGAATATCTTTTAAAATTCTTGAAATACAAAATTTATCTCAGTTGTTATAGAAAACTCATTTTTTTCCATCAGCAAAAGAAAAATATATATGATCTACCATTGCATTTTGAGAAAGGGTATACATATAAAGTGTTTTGAGACAGAAGCTGGTCAGGCAGCTGCTCTGTATGACATGGGGAGGGAGGAGGAATTTGAGGTTTAAAAGGTGAAATGCAGGACGGAAGAAATAAGACAAAATATTCTGGATGTACTAGGGGTGAAAGGCAGAGGCAGGGAGCCCCCACAGTGATTCAGAAGAGAAACACTGACTTAGGAGGAAAGATACATCAATGAAAATGTTAAGATATTTGCAGCAGGAGGTGAGAGGTGAACTCCTTGCTCTGGCTCCCCTATGAAACCTTCAGTAGAATCTGCATTTCTCTCTAATATTTTGTGAGACTGGCATTTCCCTGACAAATACAAAGAAGTACTGAGTTCTGCATCAAAGATAGTGTGGGACAAACAGAGAGAATGCCTGTGAAGATGACATTATATACACATACATACATACAGGTAAGCTGATGAAGGGAATGGAAACAACATTCTTAAGAATATTTGTGCGTGAGTATTCTGGGTGAAAGAGATTTCAGGAAGGCCAGGCACAGTGGCTCACACCTATAATTTTAGCACTTTGGGAGGCTGAGGCTGGGTGGTCATTTGAGGTCAGGAGTTCCAGACCAGCCTGGCCCACATGATGAAACCTTATCTCTACTAAAAATACAAATGTTAGTTGGGCATGTTGGTGCACCATCTGTAATCCCAGCTATTTGAGAGGCTGAGGCAAGAGAAACGCTTAAAACTGGGAGGTGGGAGTTGCAGTGAGCCAAGATCACACTGCACTCCAGCATGGGTGACATAGTGAGACTCCATCTCAAAAAAAAAAAAAAAAAAAAGAAGAAGTCAGGGAATATCATGCCCCTTTCTCCCAGGTTCTTTTCTATCTTTTCAGAGAACTAAAGGAAAAAACCTCCATAAATCAGATGTTTAACTTCAAAGGCTGGAGATTAACATCAAGGCCTAGATCAATCCTCATAAGACAGTGGGGAATTTATCTGAGAGTAATGATGTGACTGGTATGTGGGACCCCAATTCTAGATGTGCACACAAAGATACAAGAGCAAGTAAGTCCAAATCTTTCGCAGCCTAGTGAAACATCTGGCAAAACCTCACAAACATTTCTCCGTCTATCATTACGGCTTCCTTAGCACCAGCTCCAAAGGGAGGTCATTACAATCATCTCAGAGAGTCAGAAAACATGAGGAATTGTGGAGGTTAAATGACCTGCCTGGGGCTGCCACATAGTATGGAGCAGAGTTGAGATTAGAACTCCCCAGTGCCTATGCTCAAGGCCTTTTCTCAACCTTAATAGACCCCGAGTTCTCTAAAAGCATAGCTTTTCCTTTGGGGTATGGCAACAGAATTACAGAAAACTGTACCAGGAACAGAGGAACTGTGATTCTAAGAACACGTTACAGGGCACCTGATCGTGAGCTTGTCTCGATCTTTTATGCTGAAAGCTGAAGTGCACTGCTGTGGCTTTTCCTCACTGGGGAGGATGGATAGAAGAAAAGGTGGCAGGGTGGGTTGGAGGAGATGTGGATTTGGGAACTGGGGCCGCACTGTGGCCCCAAAGTAGTCAACTTTCATATTTCTGAAACAATTAGGACAAACATGAACTCCTCACAGGAATAATACCTGACTTCTGCTATCTTACCAAAAGACCATGGCTATAAAATGGTATAACTGCCAGGGAAAACAGTGTGGCAGTTCTTCAAAAAATTAAAGGTAGAATCACCACTATGATCCAGCAGTACTGAGGCAGGATAGATAGTCAAGGAAGTAACCACGTATTTGAGGGACACGGTAACCATGGTGGCCGCATCAACACAAAGAGACCTAGTGCTCACATTATAGTCAAGCTCATCCAAGTAGAACTAGCTTCAGTAGGGACTTTCCCCCGCAGAGAGCACACACATTTTGATTACTTGTCTTCAGACTGACCCTTTGATTATTATAATAATAAAAACACACCCCTGGGTGGAGATTCAAGATGTTAACAAGACATGCAAGCATTCTTGCAACTTCACGAATGTATGAACAAGCAAGTAGAGCTACTGCACATGTGCATCCAGAGGGCCTCCCAGAACATGCTTACTGGTAACACCTCTTCCCCTCCCTTAGGAATAATTATGTAAAACTCCCATAAAGGGAGTTTCCCCAGTAACAGGCAACACTGTCTCATTTTGAGCAGGCTGCGCTGAATTATCTCTCAGAGTGTACTTTCTCTTTTGCACCTAACCTTCAGAGTGTGCATTCTCTTTTGCAAAAAATTGCTCCATGCCATATCTCCTTTGCTGTGTGTCTCTTGCTTAAATTATTTTAACCAAGAAGATAAGAACCAAGGTCTCACACTTGCTGTCAATAATACCACTTTTAGGGATATACCCAAAATAATGGAAAACAGGGACTCCAACAGATATTTGTGCATGAATGTTCATAGCAACCTGATGCACAACAGACAAAAAGTAGAAATAGCCAAATGTCCATCGATAGATGAAAGAATAAGCAAAATGTGGTGTCTACGTACAATGGAACATTATTCAGTATGAAAAGAGTGAAATTCTGATACATACTGCAATACGGATAAACCTTCATGACATTATGTTAAGTGAAATAAGCCAGACACGAAAATGCAAATACTGCATGATTTCACTTAAATGAGGTCGGCAGAGTAGTCAAATCCATACAACCAGTAAGCAGATTGCTGGTTGCCAGGTTTTGTGGGAGTTATTATGTAATGAGTACAGAGTTTCAGCTTGAGATGATGAAAAAGTTTTGGAGATGGATGATAATGATGGTTGGACAATAATATGCATGTACTTAATGTCGCTTGAACTATATACTTGAAAATGGTTAAAATCATGAATTTATGTATAGTTTATCACAATTTTCTTTAAGAAGAGGGAAAAGACCATGACGACTTATTTCCTATATGTATCTTCACTAGACTGTAGGGGTTATGAATGTTGAGGCCACTTGGTTTATCATATCCCCAGTACCTTGCACAGTGCCTGGCACATAGTGAGTTCTCAATAAATATCTAATTAACCAACTATGGTCTAATGTTGTAAAATGCTACCACCTGTGGCTTTGTCACAGTATCTTCTTTTTGACAATTTATTCATTGTCTCTTAACTGCATGGCAGCTCTCTACACTAGGCAGCCCTCTGTAATTAGGCTAATAAGGGCCCTTCATGGCTTTGCCACTTTTCACTTCTATCTGCCAGTGAAAGAACAAGATTAAATAGTACAGACTCTACCTACAGTAGAGTTGAATGAATGAATGAATGAATGAATACAGAAGATGTTGAATGAATACAGAAGATTCTGTCTGGATTAAGAGGAATTTATTGTAATAGTGAACGATAGAGCATCTTTTACTATCCAATAATTGTTAATATAGCCCGTGGGTTCCAGCTCTGCCTAGTCATCAGCCTCAGTTGGGGAACTTATTAAAAATACATATTATCTGGCACTGCCCTTTTCATAGTTGCTTTAATAGGACTCACACAGGTCCTGGGAAACTTAATTTCTGTTTGCATATTCACTTAAGTTACTGTGCAAATAAATTTGGAAACCTCTGCTCTAATCACTTCATGAGTATGTCTTGCTTCCCAAATTAGCTTATAAGCTCTGTGAGGGCAAGAAATACGTCTTATATACTTTGTATATTATCTGAAGTGTCTAGAAGGTTAATCAGCACTGAGCTGAATGATGAACATTCTTATAAGCATAAAATGGCATGCAGTACTGGGTTATCACTCCGCCATTCCAGCATCTCAAAACATCAAGAGCCAAATGCAGCTCTTCATTCTAATGCAACTCTATATACTGCCTTTTGGAGCAATATCAGCAAGAGTTGATTATTCCTTTAGGTCCACATCTGTTCTTTCAAATATTTGGAACTTAGCAAACTTATGAATAACACATTTCAAATCATAGGAGAGTCCAAGAAGTAAAAAGCTGCATGTTGTCAGGGCCAAGCAATGTGTGTTTAAACTAGAACAGCTGCAGATACAAAGCAAAAGAATTGCTTTAAACAATAGTAATTTCAATGATTTCATACATAAACTGTTCTTTTCCAGGCAATATAGGTTGTGTTCAAATTCATTTTATAACTAGAAGGAGTAGATGATCTTTTTTTTTTTTAATACTCCACCCAAAACTTTTGTGCTTATTATTCTGTAATAAAATCTAAATTCTATTAGTAGTAACACATTATTTATGCTTCAATAGTTATCTGCCCAGATGTCCCCTTTAAAACGTGGATGCACTAATTTATAATTCATTGGCACTTGAGTCTAAAGTAGGTCACCATATCCTCAAGTCAGACAGGACTATAGTTTAAGAAGACTTTTAGTCAAGCACTTTCAGGAAACGATGGAAACTGCGTTATTTTCTCCAAGTGTCAATAACATACCTCCATGCTGGTTCTCACCGATAGCAGCAGCATTACTTGGGAACTTGTTAAAATGCAAATTCCCAGGCCCACACCAAGAGTATTGAACCAGAAATTCTGGGGGCAGAGTCCAGTAATGTGTGTTTTCACAGCCTTCTAGGTGAGTCTGCTGCTCACTGAAGCTGCAGAACCACTGTATTACCATAGGAGTGGTTCAGAAAAGCCTGCAGCAACAAAACACATTTATTCAAAGCAGCCTTACTTACCCTCCTCACCCTGTTTCATGTAACATCTATTAACTTCCATAGACTCTATGGAATACCTATTAACTTTCATTTACACATTAGAAATTGCTATACCAGATTATGAAAAAGCAAAAATATTTTTATCACATGATGGTCAATACATAGTGACAGGAATAAATATTTCTTGTATTCTACTATGTTCCAGGCCCCAGAAATATGATGTTAGATATGACAGACATAATCCCTTCTTCTCTAGGACATACAGTCCAGTAAGGAAGAAAGATAAACAATGAACGTGTAGAGAATGTTATGTGTGAAGTCCACACAGTGTAGGGAGAAGGCAGGGCATATTAAGAAGGGAAATGGACAATTCAGCATTACTTGGGTCATTAATTTGCTTTGAAAGCTATTTTCATCTTTCTCTTGTCTTCGTTGTCTTAACCAAGGGAACGAAAGCATCTGCCTCTAGCAGATGTAATAAGACTACTCCACTCAGACACACTTTCAGGAAGCCCCAAGTACGAGAGCCCTGGAAAGGTCATGGTCACCAAGGAAGCTGGCCAGTAAAGCCACACTGGACATCCTCACTGACAGAACTATTTTCTTAGGTCCTCTGATCTTTTGGACTCCTAAAGGCAGGCTTCTGGTTTGGTGGACCTGCTGCTTAGAATGTAGCTGAAATTTGAAAAACTGGTTATAGAGCATATTGCTGCTATAATGGATTTTAAAAACCTGGATTTGCCCAAATTTGCACCTTGAGAAATCCTATAGCTAAGTCACATGGCCTATAACAATGAGCTCGTTGAGTATGGGGAATTTTGTCTGTTGTATTTACCGACAACTCCCCAAACTCTAGAAGACTACCTAACACAAAGTAGGCTCCCAACAAATATTTGTCTTTTGGGGGTCAACAAACCCTCTGTCAATCTTGTACTTATCTCTGTATTAACAGGAATATTAATAGATAAACTATTACAACAATAATTGTTAAAATACACAAAAACTCATATACAATAGAGCATAGCAATCCAAATAGAACTTTCTGAAATAATGGAAATGTTCTACATCTGTGCTATCTAATATGGTAGCCAATTAGTTGCATGCACCTGGCTATTGAGCACTTACAACATGCCTAGTATGACTGAGGAAGTGGAGTTTAATATTAATGAAACAGCCACATGCATCTAGTGCCTACCATTTTAGACAACACACCCAAAGAGGTATAGGATCCAAGCTAATGTGGGCTCTGCCACCCTCCATATATGATGTTCAAGGTTACCCTAGAAGTTCTTTGTCCAGCAAGTTAGAAGAGGAAAAGAGCATGGGGAAGTACAGGTAAAGCAATTTTATGGGCCAGGCATATAAGTGGTACATATTATTTCCATTTATATTATATGAGTGAGAACTATGCACTTGGTCACATCTGAATGCAAGAGAGGCTGGGAAATGTAGTCTCTGGGTGTGTAACCACCTGCCAGCACAACTCCACATTATGGAAGGAAGGCACCCATTATTTTGGTGAATAGCCAACTTAACCATGAATAACTATAAAGAAAGAAGTTTGTTTTCTAGGATCCTTTATCACCTGCTCCCCTCCCAACAATCTTAGTAATAAAATACTAGAGCTGGGTAAAAACTAATAGATCATTTCATTCAATTGTCTATCAGATGTTCAGGGAGTTCCCACTAGAACATTCCTCCAACAGGCCTTTCTGATTCTAAATAGATTCCTCAACAAACCTAGAGGGAGGCTTGTTCTGCCCACACATTCTTCATTCCAAGTTTTCCACTGCTTTTTCCCTTCAAGTAAAACTTACCTGCACTTCCTTTTAGAACTTAGCTGGATCATGATATTACTCTGATGAACACTCACACGTGAATGATACCCACAACTCTATCACTTCAGACTGTCAGGTCTCATAGATGACACATCTGCACGTTAAACCAAAGGCCAATGCCTAAGCAGAAGGAATAACCAACGAGGGAACTTCAGGCAGGGCCTCGGGGGAGATGTATCCAGCCTATAGGGACAGCTTTTAAATTGCCTGGAACACTTGTAAAAAGGGGTTAAAAAGGTTTGGATGCTGACGCAGAAGCAAAGGGCACTACGTTAATAAATCCTGTCTCTTTATCAGCCTCAGGACAGATTCAAACCCATTTTTTCAGTAGGCAAGGGAGATGGAGAACATCAGATCCTTTTGCCCAGAAACTTACCAAATTTGTGCCTGCTCGTGGTTGGGAGCTGTCAAAAATCATTTTACCCTGCTTCCTTGGAACTCGGCATTTAAAATTTCAGTCACTTGTTTGGCAATGACTTATGTACTGCTTTGAGGAGGGCTCTGTGTGGCTGGTTAACTTATCATACATTTAAGACTTGTCCCTCCATAGACTCTAAGCTGCTGGGGGAGACAGGGATGCTTTTCCCACATGTTAATCTTCCAAGCAGTTAGCACTGTGTCTGGCATGCCGTAGGTCACAGTGAACGTCTAACTGCCCAGTGTGGTCAACAGGGCCTGTAAAGCTGTTCTGGACAATCTGAGTTCTGGTCCCAGCTGTGTAACCTCAGGCAAATTACTTTCTTTCTCTGAACATTGAATTTGTCCTCTAGGACAGAAAGGACAAACTATAGCCTGTGGGTCAAATCCAATTTGGGGATTGTTTTTGTATAGCTTGTGAGCTAAGAATGGTTTTTGCATTTTTAAAGGTGTATAAAAAGCAAAACAAAAAGGAATATGCAATTGAAATTATCTGTGGACCTTGAAGTATAAAACTTTTACTCTTTGATCCTTTATAGAAAAAGTTTGCAGATCAACTGCCCTAAAACAAAGAAAAAAAAAATGTTTTCTTTCAAACTTCATTCTCTCCCTACTCCTTTTTTGGAATAAGCTCTCCAAAGGAGATCTTACAGGAAGTCCAGATACTGAATATATCATCCAAATGCCAGCCTGCTCAGGTTGATGCGGGGATGAGAACCTGATCAATACTCTTTCCTCCAGGGCTCTTTTGCAACCCTTTAGCCTCCTAGAAATAGATCCTGAAAGCCTCAGACCAAAATATCTGTAAAGCCCTTTTTGGGCCCCAGTCGTCTTTGTTTCTGAGAGGCAGTAGGTCCTAATAGTTAGTGCTTAGGCTTATGAGTCAGAGTACTGTGATTGAGCCCCAGCTTTCTCTCTTACTACCTGTAGGCATGGGTGAATTACATCACCTCAATTATTCAAAATAGAAATCATGATAGTAGGTCCTTCTAAGTTCCAGTGAAGGTTCAGTGAAATAGTGCATGGTCAGCATTTAGCAGAAGGCCTGCCATACTCTAAGATGTCAGGCAGTGTAAGCTATCATTATTATTGTGAGAACACACTCTTTTTTCTGTCTCTCACACATGCCTGCCTCTTGAAACAGCTTCAACAATACTGTCCAGGGGTCAATAAGTCACACGTTGTAAACTACCCTACCATGCTCCACACCGGGGAACACTCAAAACATATTAACCAATCAATACTGTTGGCAAAAAGCTCAGCATCCCTCGGTTGAGAAGTCCAACAAGGGCATGAAATATTTGCTCTCCAAAACCCTGCTTACCTAAGCCCCAAACCCTCCTGATACCCTCCACCCTGCAACAATAAAAACACACAAAAAACCACATATATAAATAAAATATTTTGCTGCTAATGAGAGGCAACCCAGCAGTTTTCTCATCACTCCACTGACAAGTTTATGTGCTCTACAATTGCAGTCGAAATATTTTTGCTATTTTCATGATTTTCTTGGCTTCCTTCCCAAGGAATTAATCATTTCTACGGCACTGGGGAGAAGCTGAGAAATCGCAGACATGACTGAATGACATGATAGTGCATTCTCTTCGCCTACGCGGAATCTCTCTCTGTGCATGAAATTAAATCGTTCCAGGGGAAAATGGATTGCTGTGGTGGGGAGAGTGTGGAAGCATAACTCCTCCAGGGCTTCCTTCATAAAAAGGGTTCAGTTACCCAGGTAGCTTGACTTCAGTTCTTCTGAGTTTTCAAAATTCTAAGTAAAGAAATATGAACGTATTCAAGGTCCCATGGATATGCCAAAATTAAATTCATAGTATCATTGTGTTGGCAGTAAATAGTTGCTCTGGTAGACCAACTACAGTCACAACTAAGAAGGGTGACTCCTTGTGTCAAGTTCTGAATTAGCAAATTTGAACTAGAAGGAACTCTAGAGGTTATCTTAGTTTATCTCTTCATTTTGCAACGAAGGAAGCTGTATCCCAGTAGAGCGTGGTGGTGAAGCCCACAGGTTACAGATAGACATATATGTGTCTGAAACCAGGCTCTGCCTCTTCCTAACAAATCACGTAACCTCTCTAATGATCCATTTTCTCTCTGCAAATGTTAGAGTAATTTCTTCACAGGATCACGAAGAGGATGAGATGTAAAGTTTAGCACAGAGCTTGGTACATGTTGAAAGACTGAATATACAAATGGATGATGGTCAGACCATATATAAAACAGAACTGAGTCCCACAAAATCTAGCAGCCTTCCCAGAAAACCATTCCCTCATCTACAATAAACAACTCATGAAGCCAGTCAGTTAAAAGTCAGACTCGCAGGAAGTCAGACTACTGTCTCTACTGACTATCCAGGAAGCTAAACAATAACTCTAACAATCTGGCCTAAAATGTCCAGGACGTGATAAATAACTGACAGCTTCCCTAATTTTGTCTCAGCTTCCAACTTAGGACCAACCAGAGAAAGCCAAATATGCATCCTAACTAATCACATAGGGTGCCTCAGTCCTAGTTAGCTGCATCTAGCTTCTCCATGGCACAGCCTCCAAGCAAGGCATTCCTAAAGTCTTCCCTTTTGTCCATTATAAAGCCCTCTGCCTGCCTTTGAGTCTCTGCCAAAATGAAAGTGATGGCTGGACTCTCTTGCAATAGCAAGCTCAGAATAAATAGCCTTTGCTTCTCCCATTTGTTTAGCATTCACTCATTTCCACAATGTACACACACTTACCTTGCACATACCCTGCATAATCACAGACATCCTGTCATTCAGTAAATTAAGGACAGATACGGCCAGTATTGTGATTTTTCAATCCACTGATAAAGCCAATAGCAAAGGAAGTAACTAATGCAATATGATTATGTAAGCCTGTTCTAGCCAATATGAATTCTCAAAAGACTATATGTTTATACAGTGTTTCCTCTCCTTCCAATAGCTTACCCAACTGTTCCCTCATTTGCTATCAACTTTTTGAAAGAGTCAGAGACAGAATTGACTTATCCATTAAAGCACAGCAGGCACAAAGCCAAGGGTCACAATATTTTTAGGGGAATGAAATTAAAACACAAATGTTTTAATTTCTTTTAAAATTGGAAGGAAAAAAAGCAGACATTTAGGTCAAAGAAAATACTTTATATCACATTAACATATTACTTTTTAATATCAACACAATTGCAAAATATAATACGTATACATATTTTTGTGGAGGAAGGGGCCCCCAAAAGTGAAAATGTCTAGAAACTTAAGTAGTTGAATTAGGGCCCTGATCACAGATGTAATAATTGTCCTTTTTTGTGGATAAGTGATGGTCACTATCAACTGTCTAGTACAGGTTCCCTCTTACAATCTCTTGTAATGTCTCTTCTCCATCATGTTAATTCCCAAATTGGTTTTCCAGGTATTTTCTGATATATTAATCCTTTTAACTTATCCCTTCTTCAGTTATTGGAGCTATTATGTTCAAAATACTGAAGAGATCATTACTCAATGCATAAAAAATAATTTATAAACTCTGTTGGCATTACACAACTGCTTATCACAATCTGATCTTAATTTATAAACATACGTCACCCACTACTACCACTCCCTCACCCTCCAAAAAAAGCTTCCCATCCTTGATCCAGACATGACTAAATAATAACCTGCCAAGGTTCTCCTCCACCTACTGTGTGCCAAAGCATTCTGCTCAGTTCCCACATCATGTATTGTATTCTCATGAATTCCTCCCAAGTGTCCAATATGAGACTCATCTTACTTCCAAGCACCATTAAATCACAATGGATTGTAATTAGTTAGATGTATCTTTTTCTTTTACTGCTTAGAATATGGCCTTTTTCAGGGCAAGAATCAGGTCTTATCCATCTCTTTTGAGTGTCAACGACTGACATTTGTTAAGTGGCATACCCACAGTGCAAAACTTACCAGTAGCAAAGTGGGTACTGGAATCTGAGTCACCTGGCTCCTGGTTCTGGCTCCTCTCAGCTCATCGCACAACATCTGAATAGTCAAATCTCAGAGGCAGATGGATGCTCTAGATGTCAAACATTGCAGTAAGACAGCCCTTTGTTAGTAACTATTTACCAATGGCTCTAGGAGATGGACAATCTTAATTTGTAGTGCTTGCTAATTTCTGTGGTGTAAATACTCTCGCTATGGCTAATTTCAACCTATTAACGACTTCACTCTACACGGAGCTGAGAAGAGATGCACAGGAGCACACTATCATGTGGTGCTTCCACTGCTATACAGATACAATAAATCATAGCAAGAGCATCAGTAACCATAAAATGTAGGAAGAAATGAGTTTTGAGTATTTATTATCTTTTAATTTATTTAACTGTATGTTTATACATAATTTAATTTTAGTAATAGCTGTTTAACAACTGACTTATTGGTAAAATTCTTGAAAATTTAACAATTGGCTCTCATGAGCCAGTATGAGCTGGCTTCACTGCACCACAAACAGTGTGAAGCTTGTATGAATGTAGTCTATAGGACTCTTGTGAAAATAAATACCCCTAACATTTGAGGTCTTAGATCACCACATAGTAAAGGAACTGCTTAATTACATTTCATTTGTTCAGGCAGGTCTATCCTGTCCCTGTCTCTTGTTTCCCTACTGATACAGAAGGCAAGTGCTGAGAAGGGAAGGGTGTGGTCCCTTCAAATGGAAGCGGGGCAGGGAAGTGCTGGGTAGAGGAGGGCATGGTCCCTGGCTAGGGTTCCAACCCTGGGCCTGTGCCCACAGACCTAGGTGTGGGTAGGCATTTTTGTTTTCCTACCCAAATGTTGCATTTCCCC
Organism: Mandrillus leucophaeus; assembly: GCF_000951045.1. NCBI lineage: Eukaryota > Metazoa > Chordata > Mammalia > Primates > Cercopithecidae > Mandrillus > Mandrillus leucophaeus. The sequence goes on from NW_012108363.1 coordinate 7,347,182, forward strand.
GGCAGGCCCGCATCCTGTGCCTATAAAAATCCCTGAGACCTAGCAGGCAGACACACCAGTGGCTGGATGTCTAGAGGAGCACATGAGTGGCTGGATGTTGAGAGGAATGCACCGACAGGCACCAGCATGCCGGCAGGTCACCAACCAGCAGTATGATGCAAAGTTTGGCTGGGGCACTTGGAGGAGAGCACAGGCCACCAAGTGGCCCGACTCCAGGGGAAAACCATCTGCCTTCTGGCTACCCTATCTGCTGAGAGCTACTCCCACTGAATTAAACTTGCACTAATTCTCCAAGCCCACATGTGATCTGATTCTTCCGGTACACCAAGGCAAGAACCCTGGGATACAGAAAGCCTTCTGTCCTTGTGATAAGGCAGGGGTCTAATTGAGCTAACACAAGCTGCCTATGATGGCTAAACTAAAAGTTCACCCTGTAACACACCTCCACCCAGGGCTTTGACTGTAAACATTCACCCCTAGGCACTGCCATGGAGTCAGAGCTCTACAACCTGCCTATCTGTGTGCTCCCCTTAGAGGTTTGAACAGTAAGCAGAAGAAGTGAGCTACACCCTCATGGCGGACAAGCGAACTTTTCCCATTTTACTACTACACAGTTTCCTTTTGCCACATGTATTCAGTGTCTACCTGTCCCACCAGACTGTAGGCTCTAAGAGGTTGAAGACCCTGTCCATTCTTCACCACTTTATTCCTAATGTCTGGACCTCAAAAAATGCTTGTTGAATGTGTGGATGGGGTAGATATGAGTGTCTTGTTGCTATCTATCACTGTTATACTGAGATGATAATGTAACGCTGCAAGACAGCAAATGTCTTAGAGTCTGAAACAGGAGCCATAAAAGGGTAAGTCTTTTATCAGTGTGACCTAATATTTCTTGCATTTGAGAAACTCCTAATACATTCAATATGCGTAGTGCTAAAATAACTAAAGTTGCTAACAGGGACCAGTTGCAACACCTTTTCAAACAGTTTATACAAAGCTGTAGACATTAACTATGAATTAAAAGGTGGCACAGCAAACAACTTCCTATGAAATCACAGCAACATTTCACAAGGCATTGGTTTATTCTTGTCCAAAATTTAAGAACAAAATTTCAACAAAAAAGAAAATATTAGACTTGGATGATATTTTTTGCCCTACAAAATTTCAAAAAATGATAGTACTAGCAAGTATACATGTGTATATCCAGAGTCATCCCTTTGTATCTGCAACAGATTGGTTTCAGGACTCCCTGCAGACACCAAAATCCACAGATGCTCAAGTGCCTTATAAAATGGTGTAGTCTTTGTATATAATATACATTTTCCTATATACTTTAAATCACATCTAGATTATTTTTAATGCCTAATACAATGCAAATGTTGTGTAAACAGTTATTACACTGTATTGTTCAGGGAATAATGACAAGTAAAAAGTCTGCACATGTTCAGTACAGATGCAACTATCCTTTTTTTTTTTTTTTTTTTTGAATACTTTCTATCTGTGGCTGATTGAATACACAGCTGGGAAACCCACAGATACAGACGGTTGACTGTATATACAGCCATGCATCATTTCACAATAGGCACGTGTTCTGACAAAGGCATCATTAGGCCATTTCATCATTGTGCTAACACAGAGTGTACTTACACAAACCTAGATAGTAGAGCCTGCTACACACCCAGGCTGTATGGCATAGCCTATTGCTTGTAGGCTATAAACCTGTATAGCACATTACTGTACTTAACGCAGTAGGCAACTATAACACAATGGGAAGTATTTGTGTATCTAAACAGAAAACATACAGTAAAGGTATGGTATAAAAGATTTAAAATACAAAGTTTCACCTGTATAGGGCACTTTCTTGAATGGAGCTTGCAGGAAACTGGAAGTTTCTCTCCCTGGGTAAGTCAGAGAGTGAGTGGTGAGTGAATGTGAGAGCCTAGGACAGTGCTGAACACTACTGTAGACTTTATAAAAACTGTACACTTAGCCTACACTAAATTTATTTTAAAATTTTGTCCTCAATAATAAATTAATCTTAGCTTACTATAACTTTTACTTTATAAACTTTTAATTTTTTAAAACATTTTGACTCTTTTGTAAAACTTGGCTTAAGCACAAATGCATTATACAGCTGTACACAAATATTTTCTTTCTTTATACCCTTATAAGTTTTATTAAAAGTTTTTTTTTATATGCCTTAAACTTTTTGTTTGTTTGTTTTTTTGAGACCGAGTTTCACTCTTGTTGCCCAGGTTGGAGCGCAATAGCACAATCTTGGCTCACTACAACCTCTGCCTTGTGGGTTCAAGTGATTCTCCTGCCTCAGCTTCTCAAGTAGCTGGGATTACAGGTATAAGCCACCACATCTGGCTAATTTTTTGTATTTAGTAGAGACGGGGTTTCACCATGTTGGTCAGGCTGGTCTCCAACTCCTGACCTCAGGTGATCCACCCACCACGGCCTCCCAAAGTGCTGGGATTACAGACAGGAGCCATTGTGCCTGGCCCACTTTAAACTTTTTGGTAAAAACAAGATACAGACACACACATTAGCCTAGGCCTACACAGGGTCAGGATCATCAACATCATTGTCTTCCACATCCTCATCTTGTCCCACTGGAAGATCTTCAGGGGCAATAATATGTACGAAGTTGTCATCTCCTGTAATAACAATGCCTTGTTCTGAAACACCTATCTAAAGGGCCTGCCTGAGGCTGTTTTAATGTAACTTTTTTAATAAACAGAAGGCATACACTCTAAAATGATAAAAGTATAGTATAGTAATTGCATAAACCATAACATAGCCATTTGTTATCATTATCAATTATTACAAACCAAATATAATTGTATGTGCTATGCTTTTATACAACTGGCAGCATGGTAGGTTTGTTTACATCAGCATCACTGCAAACACATGACTAATATGTTTCAATACCCTAAGACGGCGACTATGACATCACTAGGCTATAGAAATTTTTCAGCTCCATCGATAATCTTATGGAACCCCATTGTCAGCATGTGGCATAAGGCTCTGTGTGTGTGTAACATAATATATACCAGCCACTATTATTTAGTCATACGACAACCTTCTAATGTATGAACTGTTATCATGAAGAAACTGAGGCACAGAGAAATTTAATCACTTGCTCAAGATCACATGAAACCTGGCTTTGGATTCTTTGTTCTTAGTCATTACGCTATATACCAGGAGTCCCCAATCCTGGTACACAAACCCATCAGCCTGTGGACTATTAGGAGCCAGGCCACACAGCAAGAGGTGAGCAGGGGACAAGTGAGCTTTACTGCCTGAGCTCTGCCTCCTGTCAGATCAGTGGCGGCATTAGTTTCTCAGAGCAGCATGAACCCTATTGTGAACTGTGCATGCGAGGGATTCTGGTTGCATGCCCCTTATGAAAATCTAATGCCTGATGATCTGAGGTAGGAGAGTTTCATTCTGAAACCTTCTAGCACCACCCCCAGCCTTCCCGGCCTCCTGCCCTGACCATGGAAAAAATGTCTTCCATGAAACTGGTCCCTGGTGCCAAAAAGGTTGGGGACTGCAGCTAACAAAGCAAACAATACTATAACTACCAGATGTCTTTGGACTTACATCCTTCTGGAGTTAGTCCCAGTTCTTCAAAAGTAGGAGTTTTAATGTTCTTACTAAGTCTCTGGGGTAGGCATCCAGTCTCTGAATGAGGAGAGAAACCCTAGTTTGGGGATATATGAATGTCTCCCCTAACCAGTAAGACAAAGACCAGGAATTTCTGCAACTTCCCACCTTTGGGCAAGCCCTCTGTGGCACAATTTCAAATAGGGATATATCTTGCAGAAGTATACAATTGTTAAGGTTCTATTTGCCCCCAGATTTTGTAGCCAGCAGAAGTCCCATGGGAATAAAATGCAGAGGTTTACCATTGAAAGGCTTGGAGAGGGGAAGCTTCAAAAACCTGTGCCTATTCAAGTATTTGAGTGTGTATACGTTTGTGGGAGTGTGATGGGATGTAATATATAAGTCCTGTGTCAGCCGTATTCTAGATAAGAATTGTATTGTACCTTCCCCTTGTCTTACACTCGTTACAGAATCATATCAACATTCCCGGTATGTACATGTGATGAGATCCTAGTAGATTGTACAAATAACATTGATTTTACAAGGCTGGCATTGAGATTTTCTGGTCTCGATATTGTATATTTCAAAATAGTATCTATTAGGTTTAAAGGCTTAGGGAAAGATTTAAAATACAAATAGATTGCTATTATTCCTCTTCAGTTGCTAAAAGTTATAGAACAAAAATCTTGGAAGTTTAGAAAAAGTGGGAGGAAATTTCAGAAGTTACATTTATTTTGTCAAGAAGAACCACAACCTTTCTGCAAAAGTTGGAAGAACTGGTCTAATTAACTGATTCAAGATCCCACCTGTATTCTAAGGTAGCCCATGCATAGACTCTGGCACTTTGGGGTCTTCAGACTATCAAATCCAAAATCAATTTCTAGGAGAAACAGCAATCAGTCATTAATTGATTTCTGATTCCATTGTGCTTTAAATTAAATGATTCCTTTAGGCCCCTGCAAACAAAATAACAACTGATTGGGCACATCTGATAGTTGTCTGATTACTGCCCATATCAGACCACCAGATATGCCAAAGATTGCCATTTGCTTGGCACCTGGTCTTTGAATGACTCTACCTTCTGTGTTTAATCCATCTACTGTCTTTCTGCTGACAAACCAGGGTCTATGGCACAAACAGAAGTGTTCAAGGAAACTATCATAGGAAGGCTTTTTTAAAGAAAAAAATACAGTTCTTACACTTACTTCTTGAATTTCTCAATAGCTGCCTTGCCCGGCTATCACACATTTGTTTTCGATAACTCAGAATCACAGGTTGGTGGTGGTGTCAACAAAAAATAGATTCACTCCAAAATTTAAATATGACTTCTTTGTAACCTCAGAATGTGAAATCCAGCTTACATAGCTCTTAAAGCAAGGCAATCCATCAATATCAACTGAGCCTGAAAAGATAATTTAGCGTAACTTCATACCTATTGAGTCTTACTTAGAATCGCTCTCCCTCTCTGGGATGAAGAGTTGAAATGGAAAGGGAAGAACACAAGAATTGGAATTAAAGAAATCTTTGCTTTCAGAGGTATCAAAATGAATAAGGTCAGTTTTAGACTATAATACGACTGTGGGCATAGGGAAAATAATATCCTGTACCGTCTTGTATATTTTATTTCGTGTCAAAGGCAATACTCACTTCTTTTTCAACACGCACATTCCCCTAAATAAGGAAATTTTTCTTGGGGTTGTTTTTGGGCCATTTTTTCTTATTGAAAATGCGTTTTCTTCCCAACATTTCAGAAAGTTATTTAGAGACTATACTCTCTGCCAAACAATAATTCTGCTTTTATAAAGCCATATCATGCTTCAACATCTAATTCTTCATCTGCTAAGACAGAGTTAGCAAAGAATATTTTGTCTTCAGCTGGGCCCTGTTAGTTCTTTGACTCAGCTTATAGGTGCAATACATCATGCCTGGAGGCTCTCTGGTATTATATAACCTCCCATGCATAACTCGAATTAGCAAGGAAATGACATATTTGTATAGCAATTAAATATATGTTTAGCATTCCCTGAGGCACCCCCTCCCAATTATTGAAGCTAAAAGCACATTAATCATTTGGCAGGGTGTAGCATGATAGAGACAACGGTCGTTTCTGAATCCAGTGTTTAGTACTGCACACAGAAACGGAATCTGAATTTCCGCAACCTTGAAATGTCACCACACATTGATTATACTTACACTTAAACATAGCATGCTCCTTTAAACAACACCATTTGGAGCTGTCACATATTCAAATGCATGAGGCTCATGTGCTTTCGTGTTACCCACTTCACAATAAAACCATTTGTTACCGATCATGAAAGAGAGGGAAATGGGAGGCAAACTCATTCCCCAAGACCTTCTTGATTTGGAAGTGTGTGCTAGATGGTTCTCCAGTGTAGTACGATTTCAGAATCCATTAGGCATTCTGGAATGTTCATTCCTGACTGCTCACAAATAGCATTTTTTTTAAAGTACACTTTTAACTGGTGTGTACTCTCCCAACAAAAAAAGTAACAAAACAAGAGTCAACAATGAATAAACATACCTTAAGTCGGCTGACCAGTTTGAAATACTTCTTGGGAATGTTAAAAACTTTCTGGACTACTGGGATGACCTTGAGATGGTTTGGGCTGATTTCAATGTAATGACATCCAAACAACAACAAAAAAAGCCAACACTTGTGCCCCATCCCTGCAACACTTGGGAGTGCTCTGAAGCGCTAAAGAGTGAAGAAGCCCCAAGGGGATCACCATCAGGAAAATACCACTTACATCTGTATGAGGCTTTGTACTTTTGAAAATATTTCCACATCCTTCATTTCTTTAAGGGATATGGCGGCATTGCAAGGGACTATTACCACCCTTACTTTACAGTTGAGAAACTGAATTTCCTGAATTACACCTGACTTTTTAAACAACACGCATTTTAAAAGTTGCAAATTTAGATATTTAGACTAAGTCCAGTGAGTCATCCATTCAATGTGATAATGCAGATGATGATGATAACCCTTGGCCACATGTATTGTATTTGCACTTTGTGCTATGTTAACATTTGTATTCAACTTTTAAATATATTGACTCACTTAATCCTCATCACCTATTTTAATAGACGTTAACATTTAGATTTAGAGAGGCCAGGGGACATTCTCAGAGTCACACAGACAGAAGATAATCACAGACAAATTGGCTAGAGTCTACCCTCTTTACCTTGTCACCCCCTACCCTACACAATATAGGGTCCTCAGATCACACTGCTGACCACATAATCTGATTCAGCACAGGGACTTCAGTGCTTCAGAAACACTTGTGAATGTGTAAACTGAGGAAGGCTTGATAACCATATTATCACTTAAACAGATTGGAAGGTATTCTGACCATATTCATACCTGACAAAATAACAAACACTGTAGTCATCATTGCCTGCTAGAAGATCTGGATTTGAAGATGCAGAGTTCACTCTCTGACTTTAACTGTATGCTTAGGGGCAAAATGTTTCCTTTCCCTAAATCTCCACCTGGCCTCATTCAACAACAGAGGCAGTAATAAAAAGGACCTGTCAGGATAGTTTGGGCAACTGTATAGATAATGCATGTAAATATCACTTAGCACAGTGCAGACCACTGCTCAAAAAATGAGAATGTCGGTAATATTTAACAATGCATCTAAATCCATCACTCTGAGCATGTAAAGCTCTGGTTCTTTGTTTGTGGTGTTCCCTCAATCTGGAAGATTCTGTCTGCCTTCCCTCCCACTTTAGAATCACCAGTCAAAGTCCTTTTCTTCTTTGCAGGCCCAGATAAGCTCTTACCTCCTCCAGAGAGAGTTCCCAGATGGTCTAAGCTGGACTCTTTCTCTGACTCTAATATCCTCACACATTTTCTGTATCACTTGTCCAAACCTTGGTCCAAGTATATTGTGAAAAGAAAATACCAATGAGGATTGTTCAATTTAAACAAATCTTCCCCTGATGATTTTATCTTTAACTTCAAAATGTAGCATCTTTGTGAAGAACTATGTTGCTTCCCCCATCCCATTTCTTATTTAATTTCTTACTTACTTACAATCATACTTAAAAAACAGAACATATACATGCAGGGAACCCTGTTTCAAAGCCTCCTACTGACCAACAAGCTACCACAGTGCTTTGGTGCCTGTTGCCTATAGAGAAATCTAGACTTTAAATTCAGAGGGTGGCCCAGTTACCCTCATTTTACAGAAAGAGAAAATGGAGCTAGAAAAGAA
>NW_012108363.1:7355084-7357584 GCF_000951045.1 Mandrillus leucophaeus
AGGGGATCACCATCAGGAAAATACCACTTACATCTGTATGAGGCTTTGTACTTTTGAAAATATTTCCACATCCTTCATTTCTTTAAGGGATATGGCGGCATTGCAAAGGACTATTACCACCCTTACTTTACAGTTGAGAAACTGAATTTCCTGAATTACACCTGACTTTTTAAACAACACGCATTTTAAAAGTTGCAAATTCAGATATTTAGACTAAGTCCAGTGAGTCATCCATTCAATGTGATAATGCAGATGATGATGATAACCCTTGGCCACATGTATTGTATTTGCACTTTGTGCTATGTTAACATTTGTATTCAACTTTTAAATATATTGACTCACTTAATCCTCATCACCTATTTTAATAGACGTTAACATTTAGATTTAGAGAGGCCAGGGGACATTCTCAGAGTCACACAGACAGAAGATAATCACAGACAAATTGGCTACAGAGTCTACCCTCTTTACCTTGTCACCCCCTACCCTACACAATATAGGGTCCTCAGATCACACTGCTGACCACATCATCTGATTCAGCACAGGGACTTCAGTGCTTCAGAAACACTTGTGAATGTGTAAACTGAGGAAGGCTTGATAACCATATTATCACTTAAACAGATTGGAAGGTATTCTGACCATATTCATACCTGACAAAATAACAAACACTGTAGTCATCATTGCCTGCTAGAAGATCTGGATTTGAAGATGCAGAGTTCACTCTCTGACTTTAACTGTATGCTTAGGGGCAAAATGTTTCCTTTCCCTAAATCTCCACCTGGCCTCATTCAACAACAGAGGCAGTAATAAAAAGGACCTGTCAGGATAGTTTGGGCAACTGTATAGATAATGCATGTAAATATCACTTAGCACAGTGCAGACCACTGCTCAAAAAATGAGAATGTCGGTAATATTTAACAATGCATCTAAATCCATCACTCTGAGCATGTAAAGCTCTGGTTCTTTGTTTGTGGTGTTCCCTCAATCTGGAAGATTCTGTCTGCCTTCCCTCCCACTTTAGAATCACCAGTCAAAGTCCTTTTCTTCTTTGCAGGCCCAGATAAGCTCTTACCTCCTCCAGAGAGAGTTCCCAGATGGTCTAAGCTGGACTCTTTCTCTGACTCTAATATCCTCACACATTTTCTGTATCACTTGTCCAAACCTTGGTCCAAGTATATTGTGAAAAGAAAATACCAATGAGGATTGTTCAATTTAAACAAATCTTCCCCTGATGATTTTATCTTTAACTTCAAAATGTAGCATCTTTGTGAAGAACTATGTTGCTTCCCCCATCCCATTTCTTATTTAATTTCTTACTTACTTACAATCATACTTAAAAAACAGAACATATACATGCAGGGAACCCTGTTTCAAAGCCTCCTACTGACCAACAAGCTACCATAGTGCTTTGGTGCCTGTTGCCTATAGAGAAATCTAGACTTTAAATTCAGAGGGTGGCCCAGTTACCCTCATTTTACAGAAAGAGAAAATGGAGCTAGAAAAGAAAGGTGGTTTGTCAAGGGCATAGGACTGGTTAGCAGTCAAGGTGGAATTACAGCTCAGGTCTCTAAATTCCTGGGTTATTGCTCTTTCCACTGCACTTCACTCCATCTAAACGCAGACTCTTGATTACCTAGACTTCTGAGAGGACTCTGGATGAATTTAATGGTGTGCATTTCTGGCTGGATGCCTGCACCAGCCACCTGTGCCTCAGAAGACATTCTGCCCACCCAGCGTTGGTGTGCTTTCACAACCTGCCATCTCTCCTGCCTGAATCCATCCCTGAGTCCTCCTCCTAGGTCATAGGAGAACTGCAGGTTCACCTTGGAATAACTGGCTTTCAATACCTAACAAGCACCAGCTTCCTTCTTTAAGACACCCAAGGCCTAGAGTGACAAGCAAAGTTTGCACATAAACAAAAGGCACAACTTGTCTTTATAGTGTTGCGTTAGAGAACATTACCCTAGAGCCTAGAACTCTTGGAATCTCTTAGAAACTACCCCAAATCACATCTGATACCATTGACAATAATAGTGGATGGGGGAAAAAATGGACATTTTGTTGAGATGTTTTCTAATTGCATCTCTCTGTAGATAAAACTCAAGAGTTAACTACCTCTTGGCATTTAACTTTTTAATTTATGCATTTATTCGATTATTCAACACACATATACTATTCTATCATCACTGTCCAGCACAGTGTGTGGCACACAAGCTCAATCAACCAGACAGATACAGTTCTTATTCTCTTGGAATTCCTATCCTAGTGAAAGAGCCAAGTCACCAGGAAATTACATTACAGAACAAGAAAGGCTTTGATAGGAAATATTCACAATCATTCAGAAGCATACAGGAGGAACATCTCACATAGATTTAGGCAACCAAAGAAGGAGAGAAGGTTTCCTGGAAGAAGGGATTTATATTAAGAGCACATGTATACATATGTAACAAACCTGCACATTGTCCACATGTACCCTAGAACTTGAAGTATAATAATAATAATA
>NW_012108363.1:7358529-7390882 GCF_000951045.1 Mandrillus leucophaeus
TATTTTTAGTAGAGACGGGGTTTCACCATGTTGGCCAAGCTGGTCTCGATCTCTTGACCTTGGATCTGCCCACTTCAGCCTCCCAAAGTGCTGGGATTACAGGTGTGAACCACCACGCCCAGCCAATATTCTTATTTCTAAGCATCAAACTTTCCACGTTGATAAGCCCCAGTGATGAGCGCAGAATGTCCCACACAGCACGTGGCTTGGGTTTCATTACAGTATCATGGTTAAACTTCTAGGTTTCATGTCTTTGTTTTTGCTATATATCAGATAATATCAGTATCTACTCTTTAACAACTTCTTATAAAATTGTCTGATGGTCATGATACACACTGGAATCAGCTTGCTTGTTGCTAAGGATGCAAACAATTATGCTAACTAGTTATTTGCCATGAATGGAGTACCTTAGTTTTAGTTACCAGAATGCCCTTATTAAAAGCTAATAAGGAAAAACCTGGAATTCCCAGTTTAAAATCTAATAACTGTTTATTTTTTTCTGAAATTGTACTATACGTTTTGAAAATTCAGAAAGTTTCTTATATAAATCACCAATTCTAGACACCTCAAATGAGAGAAATTCACTTTGTTTACACATTTTGGTGAAGAGTTTAGAAAGCTGACAAACTATATCCCAGAGTAGATATATCCTGTACTAGATTTAGAAAATGTTTTATCCCTACTATTATTATTATAACATGTCACACTCGTGGTCCTGATTTTTGTTACTTTTTGTTTTAAATCTCTCATCATAGCTCTTGAAAATCACAATTTTTTAAGTTTAGATTTTGAATAACTATTGGAATTTGCATTGAAATGAAATAGAAACACTTAGTACATTTAGCCTCGATTTACAAGGACATCAAGACACCAAACAGTGTTTTCCATTACTCCATTAAAGCAGTCCTCAGCATTTTCTGGGCGCTTATGCTTGTATATACCCTGATAGGCTTTTTGCTTTTATTCCTTATGGACGGTAACATGAGTGAGCTTCTACAGGTCTTTGAAGCCTGCAAAGCAATTTCACATCTTCTCACTGGCTTCTTTCAGCAGGGAGTGTTCAGGGCAGAGAAGGACATGATAAGGTGCCAGGTGACCATCTAAGAGGCATTGTTTAAATATGTGGAGAAGGACCTATGAGCACTGTGTGGTCTGAGAGTATGGGTTTTGGAATGAGTTTCTAAAACCTGGGTTTGATTCCTGCTTCCACTGTTATTACTTATGGAATTTCACATTCCTGGGCCTTTGGTTGAGCAGCCATAAATAAGGATAAAATCGTAACTTTAACAGCTTGTGGGAATTAAAGGAGATAATGTAAAAATTATGTTTATGATAATAATAAAAACATACACTGACCACTTACTATGTGTTAAGTGAGTTATACAGATTATATCATTCAATCTAACACCCATAGGAGGAATATACTACTATTATCCCATTTTTATGGATGAGAAAACTAAGACAAGGAGGGTTTCGGTAACTTACTCAGGGTCACAGAAGCTTAAATGTTGGAGCTGAACCCCAGCTTTGAGCGGACTGTCCCCAGAGCTTCCAATCATACTACTGCCTTATACTTCCTTTCTGCTGTGTACCAAACCCTTTAAAGATCACTTTCAGCTCTAAAATGCTACGCTTTTATGACTTCTATATTAAAGTGTACCTTTTAACACAGACACTGATGGCTCAACTATATGTGCCATACAGCAATATAAAATGCATAATGATTAATTTATAAATATGCACATTTATGTTTACGTGAGGACATTTACCTACCAAAGTACTACACTTGTATTGGAATCTAATGCTTATGGATGAATAACAAAAACTTTCTGCCATGCCCCTGTGCCCAGCTCCCCAAATTAACCATCCCCAGGGTAGAGATCAAGATTCGTATTCTGTGTAAAAGACCAATTTGATTTTCCTTGCCAGGAATGAAAAATGGTACTCCAACTTGATTAGGATTCACAGAGGACACCCATTCTCTGCACGAGCAGCCTTACGTTTCCTTTTATCCATGAGTCGTTTTCATTTTCCGGAGTCGGTCACATAATCATGAGGAGTGCTCAAGCCAGCTTGCTTTGCAGGAGCCCCATTTTCTCACTTCATAACCCTCATTCCTTTCATTTAAAGAGCCTCAGAACTGCTAGAATGCAGCAGGCAATTCACAAGCCTGATTACCTTGGCCTCCACCCTGGCTTCCTTTGATATCTCCAACTCATTTCTTCCGGACACGTTTTTGTCTTTGATTTCTCAATTGCCATTATTTTTAGCCGATGTCATGGGGGAGGAATGAGAGAGACTTCTTAGCGAATTTCATCATTTACTCTCAATTTATTCTGTTTCCTAAATTACTGAAATAGTGTCTCAAACTCTGATGCTATCACTGTGCACACAATGCCTGGAAAAGCATATGTCTTCTACTCGACTTACGAGAGAAAAAGATGCATCATCACATCCCATACCTTGGCTTTGCCTATAATTTAAATTAAAATGCAAACCACAGCCTGTCTATATACAGCTCTGGGTTCTGCACTACGCACTTTATATTAATTCTCTTGCTTCACACGAAAAATCTTGAGAGATTAGTACTACTATCCCCATTTTACAGATGAGCAAACCAAACTTTAGTTCTCTTGATTCACACAAAAAATCTTGAGAGATTAGTACTACTATCCCCATTTTACAGATAAGCAAACCAAACTTCAGAGTTTACAGACATATTTAATACCACATGGCTAGCAAGTTGCTGAAATGGTATGTAACCCACATCAGTCTTAACCTCCAAGCCACGTTCTAAATATCTGCCACTCACACATCACTAATCCTAAATACAAATGAAACCACCTGCTAGCCTTGTAAGTCACAATGACTCGCGCGAATCATTTGCTAAGATTTTCTTTGAATGAAAGAATGAATACATGCCTGAGAACCTTGCTTGCTCCTCCAGCTTTTGTAAATTCTGCCCAGTCAACTCCTTCTGTTGTAGAAGGAAGGCTGTATTTACATTTTTCAAATAAGCAAAAGATATACGAAACACAAACTATGTATTCATCAAGTAAGGGTTCTCTGAGATTTGGTTAAGTAGTATAGCATTTCAGTATCTGCTTTGGCTTTGGTAAGGTGTGCCGTACATTAACTTCTTTGTTACTGCAGCAATTCTCTGAGACACAGAGGGAACACAGATGAGCTTAAAAGACCCTGGAAAAATAATCTAAAGCAGATGTTTGCAACGATCATTTCCACCAACAACAGAAAATTAAAGGGTAGGGTTCAAGACTCAACCACCAAGAGCTTCAGGAAACACCCAAGACCACAAACGCTGTGCCTTGGATGGGCTCTAGACCTGGGGGAGCCCACACTTTGGAACTCTTTGTTCTTATTTGAACACAGGAAAATAATGCTAAACAACGGATACACTCAGCATAAAACCAATCCTAACAATGGGCTATTTCTCATTTGCAGTCAAGTTTTTTGCTTTTTCTTTTTTCCTGAGATAGTTTTCTGAACAATTCTGAAGGAATCTTCAAAGTCAAAAGACTGGTGTTATCCTGGATTTCTCCTTTTCTCACAATCAACATCCTATCCAGCAGAAAATCCTACCAACTCTCCTTTAAAAATACCACCCCTCTACTTCACCATCACTTTGGTCCAAACCACTCTGTCAGCCTGGATTATTGTAATAGTGTTCTATCTCATCCACTTCCTTCTCCCCTCTCTCTTTCTGCCATGTATTCTCATTACAGCAGCCAGAGAGATGCTTTAAATAAAAACTATAACCACGGCTTTTCTGATTAGGAAGTAGCTTCCTCTGTCACTAAAAATTAAAGTCTCAAATTTGTTCTGATTTACAGATACTCTATGATCTGGTTCCTGCTATCTTCTCTGATCATATGCCTACTACTCTATCTTGTCATCATAGTGCTTCAGCCACACCGAAGGACACTTCTTTCTGTTTCCGGAACACGCCATCCATATGGCGTGTTCCTCAGGAATCTGCACATGCTGCTCCCTCTGATCCTCTCTGCCCAGACATCCGCATGCATAACTTCCCTACTTATTGCAGATCTTTACTCAGTCTCCTAAGTGAGGCTTTTCTTTGACTGTCTAAACTTTCAAGTCTAATCCTCCAGTGACATTTTCTAATCTCCATCTATGATTTATTTTTCCTCCTTAGCAATTATCACTATCTGAAATACAGGTATTTTCCCTTTTATCTTGTTTAATGTCAGATTCCACATTAGAATGCAAGCTTTATGGCAGATATCTTTTATTTTTATTTTGCATCTTTGGAACCTAGAATAATTGGCATATGATAGGTACTGTCAATAATTGTTAAAAGAATAAATGAATAAAGTGAATTATGAATAGGTTTGTGAGTAGATAAGTAAGTAGATGAAATGGAAATAGATGCAAACATTTAGCACATGGTAGATATTCAATGACTGAATGGATAAAAAAGTGATTCATCATAAATGGCAGTATCCGGGTTGGTGATTTTATATTTTAGAGTTATCTATATTTTATCATATGCAATATACATTTTTTAAATTATTTTTAACCTATACAGAACTCTATACATTTTGTCCGCATACTACCTCTTCTTTTATCCACTGTTCGTACACTGAATAGAATTATATTGCCTTTTTACATGTCACAAGAGAAAAACTAATAGCTCACCACCACTGATAAAAATTGAAAAAAATTCTAAAAGGACTGATTATTTTGTTTATGTAGAGTGATGGAGAAATGGCAGGAAAAGTCTTTTTTGAAAACAAAAGTTGCCTCATACCAGAATGTTAACATACTGGGAGCTTATTGTGATGGTCATGAGATTGCAGGGGTCTGGATAGTTGGGGGGAATTATATAATGCTAGACACAACACTGAAAAAGTTTATTAAATTGTGGTAAAATACACAACATAAAATTAACCATCTTAACCTTTTAAATTGTGCAGTTAAATACTATTAAGAACATTCACACTGTTGTGAAACCATCCCCATCTATTTTCAGAACCTTTATCCTGCAAAACTGAAACTCTGTATCATTAAGCAATAACTCTCCAGTCCCCTCACCCTTTGGCAACCATGCTCCTACTTTCCTTCTCTAGCAATGTGACTGCTTTAACTATCTTACACAGGGGGACTTATACAGTATTTGAGTTTTGTAAATAACCGATTTCACTTAGCATAAAATATTCAAGTTTTGTCCATGTTGCAAAACAGGTCACAATTTACTTAAGGCTGAATAATATGTTATTGTATGTCTATACCACATTTTATTTATCCATTCATCTTTCAATGGATGCTTGGGTTGCCCTACCTTCTGTCTAGTGAGAATAATGCTATTATGAACACTAGTGAACAAATATCTGCTTGAATCCCCGATTTCACTTCTTTGGGATCTATACCCAGAAGTGAAATTGCTAAATCATAGGAGAAATAAAAATATTTGTGTAGAAGATAATAAGCATGATTGTTGTTTCAAACCACTACGTTAAATAGCAATGGATAAACAAACACAATCCACAGACCTTAACAGAGTTTTTCTCATACCAGAGATATTTCATATTCATGAGATAAATGTACAATTAATGGGAAATGCAACACCAGAAACAACATAATTAACTCTATCCATTTTATTAAAAAAATTGTATAGCCAAGAATGGGGGCACCTAATGGACATTATTGGTAGTAAAGAGTGGGTGTTTCAGCATATATTTTACTGGGCTTGAATGCTGGAACCCACCAGTACACACCATTCCCATCTCTAAGTGCACTGCTGGCTTTATTTTCAGTGAGGACATCCACTCATGTACTCCATTGTCTCCTGAAAGCCTGTCGTGCACTAGGCTCTGTGAATTCAGCAGTGACCAAAACAGAAACAATTCTTGCTTTCATGGAGCTTAACATGATTTAGAGAATAAAGGCATATATTATATAAATTATAACAAATAATTACTTTTTTGGCTGTGATATTTGCTCTAATAAGAAAACATAGTGTGTTGTGAGAATACTGAATAGGCTAGCCTTCAGGGTAGCAGCAGTGAGAATCAAGATAAATTTTATAATGCAATAGGAGTTGGGCATCCATTAACATACCAAATTTATTTTGCAGTGTAAACAACCAATGTTAAGCATCATTAAATTACTCCCTCCAAATTTAAAATCACATTCTAGAAAATTCAGCTTAATGTTGGCAATATTAAGTTGCTCATCAGATGAATTAATTAGACTAATTAGCTTAAAGTTTAATTAAATAGTAAGTATTAAGTTCATTATCCCCATAACACTGATTTATTTTTTAAAATAGAGGTTTGGGATTTTATGTAACTGTTTTTTTCTCTGTAATGTTTTATTTTCCTTTTAGTGGTTTCAAGATATTTATATCTTATGAAAAATTGTTGGAGAGGTAAGCTTATATTTTTAGTCATTATTTTTTATTGATGATTAATTTTGCTCTCATCTGTTACTTAGCCATGGGACTCAAAGTGAAACCCCAGAATCAGTAGATACAAACTTCCTGTTTTCACCACTGTCAACAGATGGAAATTATAGCTTTTAAAAATTCTATTTGTATTAAATTATTTTAATACAGAGCGCCTTGGGCCACTTTTGTTAATTCACTGGTAAATTTGGAGACTGTGGTAAGTTCAGTACGCTTCCTCTCCCGAAAGTATAAATTTCTCCTAAAAAGTATAATTAAGGCTAAAATACTTTTGGAAAACACAAAGATACTTGATTAGTAACCAAATAAAAAAACAATCTGACACACATAAACCATTTTATTCTACTCTAATCACCTAAAAGTCGGATTCAGCTGCTCCATTTGTAAATGGGTGTATTTATCCTGCTTTCCCAATCTCATTAGGGTCAATGTTAGATTCAAGTGAGATAATATATGATTAACAAAATAACAAGGTTAAACTTGTAAATTACATATACAAGATTATAGACTTCTGGAGATTAGTTCATCAAAAATTTATGTTCACCTTTCATATTTTGAAGTTGCTACTTCAAGCAGTTACCCAACCAGGGTTAGTACTTCTAGACCCTCTTCCATCAGTCATGACCTTGTGGGTGAAATCTTGTCAACCGATGCACATGTAAATGATATTGGCTAGTCCCATGCAAATTTCCCCCACAATTCTTTGTGCTCTGTCACTCTATGTTAGCTGCATGGATGTTAACACCCAAGATGATATGGGGAGCCACTGCAATAAAAACGGCAAAACCTCCTTCAGACTGGGTTCTTGAGTAACTGAGCAGAGCTTTCATCCCAGGCAGTCACTGTTTCCAGGTGAGTGAGCAACAAACTATTTTGTTAAACTGCTGATATGGATTTGCCTGTTGTAGAATCTAGTGTTTGCCTCACACAGTTAGGCACTGATATGAAGTCACAGATCTTCTATCTGTAACTGTACATATAAGATAAATCAAGAATGTTTTAATGTAGATCTCACATTTTTGTTATGTCATTTTCAATGTTTTAAAAGGTTGACGAGCTCACAATTTTAATAAAAATAAATAAGAGAAAAATTTAAAGCAAAATAAATACTGTAAAAATATAGAACAGCGTTTCCCAATTAAACTCTATATAGGTAGATGAGGGCTTCAGAAGGATGCTCTATAGTCAGTTAACTTAGAAAATTTCTGAGTTAAACAAATAATACAGTCTCCTTATGGTATAAATACGTAAATGTTCAGATGCTTTTATAAACCAATGCACACTTGTAAATCTTCAAGGAGTGAATGCAGGAAGCATGGGGCAAGAATTGTTTAAGCTTTTCCTTAGCTTTGAACACGACATCTTTATTTTCCACAACATTTCTTGAAACAATCATTTAATGGAGCACTCTTTGGGAAATGCTCACACAGCACACCTACAGTATTGAGATTAATATTACATACAGGTGACCATCCTTCTCACTCTCAAAGTTTCCCACTGTCTTTATAAGGAGCCAGACCACAAGACCACAGGTAGCACTATTAATTCTTCCACAAGTATTCGTAAAAACAAAACAAAACAAAACAAACAAACAAAAACTGTGAAGGACATTACTGGGGCAACTGACAAAATCTGAAGGTGGACTATGTATCAGATAATAGAATTACAGCAATTTTAAGTGTCCTGAGATTTTATTATTGTACTATGCTTATGTAAGAGAACATTACTGTTCTTAGGAAATACACAATGAAGTATTTAAAAGCAAATCACCCTCAGATCATTTTTTAAAAAGCACATATGATGAAGCAGACAGAAAAAATCATGAGAGGGAAAGATAGATTGATAGAAGGAAAGGGAAGGAGTGGGGATAATAAGCGAATGAAGTGAAATGTAAATAATTGGTGAATCTTGGAAAAGGATCTTCAAAAGTTTCTTTTACTACTCTTGCAATTTTTCGGTAGATCTGAAATTTTACACGCACAAGCAAAACAAAGACTGAAGAGTGATGTTCTATAGTAAGTAGGTTTGATATTCATTTTGCTTGTGTTTCATTTCAAACATGTCACAAATGTTTATTTAAAATTGCTATTCTCAGAGCTGAATGACACTAGCGAGACTCTGTGAGCTTTGAATCAGGCTGCCTCGTACCGTGGCTGGAGTAGTGGTACACTGTCAGTGTGTGGGGGGCAAAAAGACAGTGTTGCTTTGTATTGTTTATTCATGCAGGAAGCTTCTGCTCCAAGAAACAATTGAGGCTTTTTCTTTCAAGTGTGCTTTGTTTTAGCAAAAATCAATCAATTTTTTTTTCCATCAGTTGAGGGCTGAAAAATAAAATGCCCAATTTGCTAGGTTTCTGTTGCTCTTGGAGAAGAGTAACTGAAAACTCAATAGCTGAAGAACAAGAAAACTATTAATATTTTGCTTCCATGTGAAGCTGACTGGCAGTAATGACTCCACAGACTACTTCTGCATCATGCTACAGTTGGTCACGTGTTATTTTCTCCACAGCCTGGAAGATCTAAAAACCCTAGTTATAGTGATCAAGCCAGGCATGAGTGAACTTGTTTCATAGGTATTTTCTGTGGCACAGGTTCTGGGTAAGAAAAGTCCTTAAATCAAAAACATATTTTAGGCTGGAGACTGAAGTGAGCAATTTCAACACTAAGGATATTGCCATGCATTTTTGTTTTTTTTGTATTTTGAACGCTTTCTTAGCTCTGAAGGTTCCCTCTCTCTAGCATTATTAATCTCTCTCCATACTGCACCATTTTTATCCCCGTTACTGCTTATCACGAAAAAATAAAATAAAATGTCTGTTGACTCCACTCCCGCCCCTTCAACTGCTGTTTCATTTCTCTACTCTTCTTCTCAGCAAAGTAACATGAAAGAGGCATCTAAGGTCTTTGTTTGTATTTCGTCACCCACACAGCAGAGTCTGGTTGGTCTTTCCATACCTAGCCCTTCATGCTGACCACTGGGTGACGTGTATCCAAACATAATATAAACCCAAACAAAATTATCCATGTCACTATGTGACACCCTCTTGGCCTGAGTTAGCAAAAGCCCTTCGTCTGTGCCTCATTTTACTGTTTAAATGGCTTCAAAATATCTTAAGTTATGTGGTAGTATTCTAATTACAACTGCTATCCATTCATTTTTGCTTAGCACTGAAATTCGGTGATTTTTAAACATTATTATTAAAGTCAGAGTCATGGAGATTTCTGGAAATGTAAGGCAGTTTTGCTCACAGTGGCATTCTCTAAAATTAGACCTAATTTCTTCTGAGTAATAAATGCTTTCACAGAGAAGGAAAGAATCCTGGTGAATTTCCAAAGTAAAATGTGTAATAGACTCTTGTTAAATTAATTCTTAAATGGAGAGATTTTTCCAAATATAGGCTAGCTTTGGGCGGTCTTAATGCATTACTTACTTTTAAGTGATTAAAAGTAACTCTTACCAAATCAATAGGAGACACCAAAGAGGGAACATTAAAACTAAAATTAGCATTGATTGAAGACAGATACAAAAATAATATGAGATCCCATTTTTCTTTAAAAGTCCAGCAAAATTATTGGAGGGTATAGAAAAAGAAATAAGAAGTTGAAAATGTAATTGGATTGGCAAGTGTCCCTCCTTAAAGATAACTTTTTAGAGAAAATTACACTCTTCTGGAAATTATCTAAAAGACATGAACGCTAACAAGAGGACAAATGAAACCTATTCTAATGTCTGGACAGCTAAATTATGAGTAACTCTTAATGGCATATTTAAACACCAAATACCTCTGATGATCAAGAATTGCTATTCCATCCCTCTGGGGTGGTACAAAAGAAGACACAAATCACTACATTCCTCTACATCTTAAATGTAGAGAAATGCCATCTACATTATGGCATCTCAGGGTGAAAACACAAAGGCAAAGGAGTACATGATTGTCACCTAGAAAGACCTGAAGTGAATATAAAAGGAAAATACAAAACCCCTATTCAAAGCTCCTTGAGCCTGAAAGAGATGTATTTAGAACAAAAAATTTTAGCACCCAATGGGTAGCAGCAAACTGAAAGGAATCAGTATGCTGAGGGAATGCTGAATGCAGTTTTTAAAGCTTCAAATTATCTAATTTATAGGAGGCAAAGCTATGTCCACTGTTCCGAGGTAACTAGCTAAAATAGCCCATGTTTCCCCCAAAGTATTCTGAATAAATTGCTAGCCTTCAAGGAACACATATTTTGGTGATGGAGGAAGATGTATACAAAGTTATCTACAAGTATTCCCCCAAAGTATTCTGAATAAATTGCTAGCCCTGCCTTCAAGGAACACATATTTTGGTGATGGAAGAAGATGTATACAAAGTTATCTACAAGTAAATGTTAAGTGTGATTACATGTGCTCCTATAATTTTAAAGCAGCCCAAAGGGAGGATGAGGTGAAATCTAAGCTAAATGAAGACGACTTCTTGGAGAAAGTAAATTCAAATGAGCCCTGGCTGACAGCTTCTTAATGGACTGGAGAGCACCGACATTACAGGTGAGAATAGTAAAGCTATCCATTGTTGATGATTACAGGCCATCTCTTATTGCATTGCATCACATATCTGTGAAAAGCTGCACCAAAGTAAAATACGCAAGTCAAATAATGAATTAACACATATAAATGTGCTACAAAATATAAATCCGATGATACCATACCTCTTAGATAATATTCAGTGATGTTTCCTGCCTCTTGCCATGTTCTTTAATGTTGCTCTTTTCCATTATAATTTCACACAATTAACTAGCTGAGATCCAAAGAGGGCCTGGTAGAAAATACAGCTTCACTACTGTCAATTCACCTATGTCCAACATTGTCTCAATTGTCTTGAGACCTCTGCTTTTCATCACTGTTTGATTTTCCAGTTTTTACGATAAGAGGACTAAGGGAAATGCAGTGCCTTTTTAGAGTGATGGCATAAACCCTGATGGAGACATGGAATATCTGTCAATATACAATAGCTCTGAAATGTTAGTTGCTACACAAAAGTCCAAATTTAACATATAAAAGACATGTTAGTGTAATCAACATGTCTTGCATCTTCTGTTACTTAAAAGACAAAGATGTGCTATAAACCATCAGGCCCAAACGTATGGAGATTAGAAGGAGCATATCATGGAGCACTGAATATATCTTCCTAATGAGGATGGGGGAACATGTATTGGACAGTGTGAGACTGTCCAAAGTCTAATGGACAACTCAAAGTCTCTGTAATCAAGCTGCCCTGAAACGATAGGAATTTTGTCAGTATCACAAATGTGGTTCTGAAGGCAGTTTGCTGGTGATCAAGGAGATTCACATTTTGATTCTGGGCTTACTTCTCACCTCTCTGATGGAACAATTCCAATGCCAGGGTGACAAGTTTCTGATACTTGGTCCTCTCTCTCCTTCTCTCCTGCCTGTAGCTCCTATCATACTTAGAGATGGTCTCCAAGAGGAAACTTTAAATTTTTCCAATCAACTACTAGACTTACAATGTTTTCTCCTTGTTTTTCCATTCCTTATAATTATCATGAAAGGAATTCCCAGAGTTTTCATCATCAATCCTAAAACCAGTAGATTTGTCTCTGTAGAAGAGAATCTTAAAGATTTGCTCATCAATTTGTAATATAAAAAATTACTCCTAAAGAGAAACATCTTCCAGAGTGGATTAAAATAATAGACTTAAAACCAAAACAATTGGTTTCACATGATGCAAGCACATAAGGACTGTCTGCTTCAATTGGTCTCAATTCTGCTTAAAATAATCCCTAGGCATGAAAATACAGGCATTATTCTCTATATTTAGCAGAAAGGTAAGAAAATGAATTCAACACATTTGTAGTTGCAAGTTTTCTAAATAAGAGAAAATCATGCACAGAGACTGGGGTAGAGTAAAAATAGAAACCTAGACTGGTAACTATATGTCATGAGGGGAGAAAAAAAATCATTCCCCTCCCCCCATCCCACTTCTAGTACACAAATCGTCTACTTGCTGGTTTGCAAATAAGAAAAAATACAGTAACTCCTCCCTCAGTCTCCCACAGAATCTTAGAAATTTGAAGCCAATTATTTTTAAAAGTATATTTCTTTGCTGACTGCCTTAATATTCCACTTACTCATCAATGTTCTGTTTGTCCTCAAAATCTTAATGTCATAAAATGATCTCTATCAACTCCATAAAAAAATTGTCATGCATCCACTACACTCCCTCTTGGAATGTGTATATTTCAGTCTTGTAACTTTCATACTGACAATCCCATGCTGGTGACAAAAGGATTCTTATGTCAACGTTTACTGGAAACGTATTTTCAGATACCGTAACATCATCATAAACAAGTAAAGTACATAAATCATTCATCAGGCACCAGTGTGCAGAGAATAGTAATATGCCCTTTGTGAAATATTTCATGTGCAAACTCTGAAAATGCTCTTACATGGGCAATTTACCTCACCTTTTCAATCCTCAGTTTCCTCATCTTTGACCTTGTGATGATAGTGTTAACTTCTTGGGCCTCCTGAGAGGATGAGAGAGGTAAGATGTGATGTGAAGCTCTTAACTGTGGTTGGCATACAGGGAATTCTCCTCCCTCTTCCACAGCAACATGTATCCCCCGTTGGAGAGCTGTTTTCAATCCCATACCCCTACCCTTCTCAGTACTCTGTTTTTTCATCAGAGTACTGATGAAAACGTACTCTTTCATTTTTTTGCTTTTCCCGTCATTGCCAACCAGAGGTCTACCTCCATGAAACTGTGCCTTCTGAGCCCATGTGTAATAAATTATTATTTTCTCAAGGTCACTGAGCAGAATCTGCAACCTTAAACCTGGATGCTGATATCTGGAAAGCAACTGACCTTTATGGAGGGTGTCCACTGAGAACGCCTGACTCAAGCCATGAAATGCTGAATCATTAACAATTTAGAGCAGAAAAGAATTTAACCAAGTTAGACAACCTGTAATAGCTCTTGCGACTGGGGCCATAAAGGCCCAAACTAATGACTGTGAAGAGAAAGCTCTTGAAAACAAGTAGCCTGATTCAACTTTTCTATTTCCATTTTAAACCTCATTTAGAATTTCTCTGGTGTGCCTTCCTAGGTTGACATTTTTTTCGCACATCAATCCACTCCAATTAGTCAAGTGGTTTTCAACCTCCTATGTCTATGAAAAAAAATCCCACAAACCTTTGCACACTGACTGTCCAGAGTTTGCAGAGCAGAGGAGCTAAATTTAGATTTAAAATCCAACTCTCTCCCCTACCTTTCTGAATTACCTTCAAATGCCTATAAAAGCTAGTAAGGGAAACATAAATGAGTGGAATAGACTGGGATTATCCAATAGGGAGCAGCAAGCACCATAGTGAAATGCAAGGCACATGCGTCTCCTTTAAAGGCTTTAAAATTAACAGCAATCAAAACATATTCAACGCCCTGAAGGTCTAATAATACACTTCTGCTAGACACACTGGCCAACTATTAATCCATAACCCCAATCTAATCCAAGATTTTCATTTCAAAAATGAGGAAATTTAACCAGAGAACTCTAAGTGGATTGTTTCAGGCCATATTAGATGCGAGTTTGCCAGTGGTATGTCTTGACTCCTAATCCAAAGCCCCCAAATTCCTCTTCACTTGCTCCTGGTACACTTAAGGGACATAAAGAAATACAACACTGCAAACAAAAGTCTTTATGGAGTATCAACTGTGTTCACCACTCAGTTCTAAGCACTGGGGTAGGTGAAAAAAATCACAGTTTTGTGGCCCTTGCCCTGAAGAGGTTAATAATGTGTTATGTTACCTTTTCTATTAAGCTTAAACCATCTGTCTCATATACACAGGCTTCCACAGACACATATAGATCTCAGAGCTGGAAAGAATTACAGGGAATCACCTAGTGTATCTCACTGCCTTTAAGCGTATAGAGCAGTGGTCCCCAACCTTTCTGGTACGAGGGACTAGTTTTGTGGGGAATGTTTTCAGGATGATTCAAGTGCATTACATTTATTGTGCACTATTTTTTCCATTATTGTTACATCATAATATATAATGAAATAGTTATACAATTCGGCATAATGTAGAATCAGTGGGAGCCCTGAGCTTGTTTTCCTGTCACTAGACAGTCCCATCTGGGGGTGATGAGAGACAGTGACAGATCATCAGCCTTAGATTCTCATAAGGTATGCACAACCTAGATCCCTCATGTATGCAGTTCACAATAGCGTTTGTGCTCCTATGAGAATCTAATGCCACCACGGATTTGACAGGAGGCGGAGCTCAGATGGTAATGCAAGTGATGGAGAGTGGCTGTAAATACAGATGAAGCTTTGCTTGCTAGCCAGTACTGGTCCATGGTCCAGAAGTACTGCCATTAAAAAAAATGAAGCTACAGAAGCCTTGAAAGAATAAGAAATGTACTGCAAGTAACAACAACAACAACAAAAATCCTGTCTTCTTGCTTCCTAGGGTAGAGGTCTCTTCTGGAAGAGACATTGCATGTCATGAGGTAGAATACAATAACCACAATTATGTGCTAAAAAGCATGAGTACAGGCCTGGCACAGTGGCTCATGCCTGTAATACCAGCACTTTGGGAGGCCGAGATGGGTGGATCACGAGGTCAGGAGTTCAAGATCAGCCTGGCCAAGATGGTGAAACCCGGTCTCTACTAAAAATACAAAAAAATTAGCTGGGTATGGTGGTACGCGCCTGTAATCCCAGCTACTCGGGAGGCTAAGGCAGAGAATTGCTTGAACCCAGGAGGCAGAGGTTGCAGTGAGCCAAGATTGGGCCACTGCACTCCAGCTTGGGCGACAGAGTAAGATTCCATCTCAAAAAATAAAAAATAAAAGAAAAACATAAAATAGAAATAATAATAATAAGCAAGCACAGACTGTTTACGCTAAAGATACTGAAGAAGCACTCCAGTTTTTGGAAAGGTAAAGGCTAGGATAGGTTTTAGTATGCTTTGGAAAGCTCCTCAATGAAAAAAAATATTGAAAATGCTGAGAAACTATGAACAAATAGTTTCTACATAAGGGCACAGATTTCACAACATTGCTGAAGGTCAAACCTAGCTCAAATAGTCATTCAATTTATCCCTAGCACGATGTTCGTGCTGTGTCACCAAGCTTGTATGTCACCTCCAACAACCACCTAGCTTACAACGGAAAGCAGCAGGCATAATCATCAGCGAGGCTGGGCCATAGCTGGGCCTACCGCTAACTCCCCGTCTGGCTGTGGTTAGGACCATTCCACAGGGCTGCCACATGGAATAATTCAGAGCGGACCTTCCATACTGTAGGAGGGAATGGCTAGATTGTCAACATCCCTTCAGGGTCAAAAATCTACACCTAAATGTTGTTCTGTATGTTCCAATGTGCTGCAAAACTACATGGCTGATTCTATGTTAGAATTAACATATAATTAGATCGAGCCTTTTTAAAAAATGAATCTAAATACACTTCAAGCTTGCTTCTATTTTGTGCTTTCTATTATTTTTGAATAGCAATTTCCTACCCTTTCCTCTCAAGGTTTGGAAAACATATACCCCTTAAAGCATTTTTTTTTTAATTCAATCTACATTTTACTTACTATCAAAGACTGAAAAGGTAGTTTTTAAATTGCTCCTGCATAATACACATCATTTTGCAGAATTCACATCTCCATGCCCTTTCCTGCATCCTCTTTCTACCCCTTTCTCACCTTTGGGGATGTAAATCTGGCATTTTAGAGACTGAATTTTAGATAAACATCTTATGTCTTTTCTCAACAGTTTACAAGTGGCATTTTATAATTTGCAGAAAACGTTTAGAAATTTTTCATATGTTAATAGTTCCAGAGCTTACCTCCCTCTGTCATTTTATACCACAACTCTCTAATTTTGGGGCTATTCTGTATTTAGCTGTTAGTTGGCTGGCACAAACTGAGTGTGTAGAAGTTGTTTTGTGACGCTTAAAATACATGAGAAAGCATCTTAATTTTCTTTATAGAAGATAAACAATTTATCTGACTAAAACATTCTTGGAATTCATTTTTCCCTTCAAAAGTGTCTATTTTATTGTTTCTGTTTTATTCTAAAGGAGAATTCTTTGATAGGCATGACTTTTGTTTGCAAGATTTTTCTTTTTTTACACTGGTAACATATGGTTTGCCAGGATGTATCTGGGTGTGGTCATCTTTTCATTCACTTTGTTGACTTTCAACGAAAACTTACACTAGGCTCAGTTCAGAAGAATATTCTTCATTGTATCATTGCTATGTTAGCCCCAGTTCTAGCGTCCTCCTCAAGAATTTCTACAGTTCTTAGGAATTTCTATAGCTCATTCTCCATCCTCCATAGTAATCGTATGTATTTCTTTAACCAGTTTTACTTTTTTCTTCTGGAAAGCACCTCCTCTTATTCTTCACTTAGCTAATTTACTTTTTCTCAATACAAATTATTTGCTGACTCCAAAGTGGGTTTTAATTTGACTATTGCCTGTTTAGAACCTGTACGTTTCCTGGGTGATTTCCCCTGATTTTAAAATCTTTCTGTCTATGCCTGATCTGTCCTTCAGAATTTCCACTCTTGTTATGGAGAAATCACAATGACTCTGCCCTGTGCCGCCACCACCTGACCTTAGTTTTCTAAACCTTTCTTCTGATTTGTGAATTGTTTTCATCAGGGCGCTCTTTCTTCAAGTGCTCAGGATGATGTTCCTCTTCCTCACTTGGTAGTATTTTTCTGTAGACTCCACATGCCCTCTCTTCACACAGCAAGGAGGAAAAACTTATCCCAGTACGATGCAGCTCTCAGCAGTGCAGTCCACCCATGGGGGCGCTGACTGGATGCCCTCACATTTGCAAAGTTGCCTTCAGGTTGTCAGGAAGGCTTTTGTCTTTGATATTCTGAACACATGAAATTTATTAAGAACATTTTCCAGGTTGCAGGGCTACTCATGTCTTCTTGTACTTTCTCTTGCTTATGGAACTTTATGTATAAAAGGTACATATTTATGCACACATATCTACATATTTACATGTATATACATATATACATATGTATACATATACATTCATATATATATACACATATACTTACATGTACATTTAAATATTTGTGTATATATTTGCTGTATGTATACGTGCATATACACATGCAATATGTATAAATACATGTAAATAGGTGTGTATATATACACGTATATATTGTATATAGGTATGTATACATACACACATACACGTCCATATTTATAGGCATATTTATGCATACACAGATACACAAATATTTCCGTGTATATATGTGTATATGTATGTGTCTACATATATGTATGCATATGTATGTGTATTCCTTTAGGAGAAAGAAAACTGAAGTGCAGATGGACTCAAAAACAACATCCATGCAGAAAGAAGAGAAAATGCTCATCTTCCCAGTTGCTACTGACACTGGATTTTTGCATCCAGGGTACAAATACAGGTGAGAAGATAAAGCCTCTCCTAAAGAACTCTTGGTCAGGGGAAGAAATGACCTGTTTCTGAAAGCATATCATATACTATCTTTAACTGTGTCCATTAATGTAGTTTCCTAAACCTTGAAGGTTCATAAAGACCCCTCCCAGAGTCTGGGAAACGACTGATTGCAATTCCTAGTTTTTTATAATAGATAATTTGTTCTATTTCATCTTCAGTCATTTTAGTAGGTAAAGAGAGTGTGAGGATGTGTGTGTGAAGCGATAAGTCACTGTATTTTTTATTTGCATATCTCTAACGACTATGATTTCCAGCATCTTTGTATGTGCTTGATGACCATTTGTACATCTTAGAGAAATGTCTATTCAAGTCTTTTGCCCATTTTTAAATTGAGTTGCACATTTTTATGCTGCCATTTTTAAATCAAAAGTCCGTTTTTAAATTTCTCTCCATTGTAGAAGTGTGCAATGTTAGAGATAAAAGCTATCTGAGTATGCTCTTGCAACTCTCTGTTTTACCAACATGCATCATGATGCCCAGAGGCAACAGGTAGTATGCCCAAGGTCTCATAGCTTGTGAAAAAGCCCACGCCATAACTCAAATGTCCTAAGGAAGCTCTCTACAGTTCTGGAGATAAAATGGTAAAGATACTTATTTAGAAAAAGTTTCCAAGCCAGTGTGTACTTTTGCCTTACCAATCTTTAGGGAAAAGGAGGAGTGACTCTCATTATTTTTAAAGCACTGTCCTGTCACTAACAATAGCCAGTCCTCATTTCTTATCCTCTGAAATGAGCAAAAACCCCACAAAGGGAGGGAGGCCAGCTTCATACACATAGGGAAAAATGACCTTCCTATAGTCTGTGTACAGAACTAAAAGGGTATTGAACCATTAAAGAATCTTTGAAAGTCACACACATACTAGATTTCTCCTTTTTCAACTGCTTATAGGTAGCTGCAGCCTAGAAATGGACCAAGGGTTTTTCAATTTATGCAACTGTCAGATATTTTTCCTTCTGCCTATAACCCATGCACTGCCCCCAAAGCCAAATTTGCAAAGCATTCTTGCTAAGTATTTCATGGATTTCATTATGCATTTAAAAAAATGTAGCCCTGAAGCTAATAATAAGATAGGCACCAAAAACATGGTCCTTTTGAATTGGTTCTGTAAGACTGATTGTTAATGAACCTTGGAGAGATATAGCGAGGAAGAACACTTCACAGATTCCAAATTCACATATACTGACCATTTTGAGGCAAAAGTCGCTTTAAAGTCAAGAGGTTCCCCCAGACCTCTGCTGTCATAATATCAGCGTAACTCAGTACATTCAGTTATGAGAGAGAGATCTGTGATTGCTTTCCCAGCATCCCCTCCTCTTTCATTTGCAATGACTCATTTTCACTCTGCTGCACATACCTCCCTGCACAGCCCAGAGGCTTTGGGTATTAGGTGTGGGATTTGTGACTGAGACCACCAAGCCAATGATCATAATCACATTCCCTGGGTACAGTTATTGGTCCAGACCTGGAATTGTGACTCCAGTCAGGCCAATGTGACAGGTAGTGAGTTTTTCTGTGCGCTCCTGTGAAAGACATTTCTGGGTCTTCTGAAAGAGCTCCTGAAGCAATAACATCCCCTTTCCCTTGAGCAAGGAGGATGGAAAAAGACAAGATTCATCAATTTCAATCTATATGTAAGATTTATTAGGGAAATAAGGGAACTAATAAGAAAATTTAATTGTTAATCAAAAGTGAAGGCATGCTTACAAAGAATAATTTCTTAGAATTAAGCATGGCTTTTTAAATACCACTGCAAAGGCAACAGCTTATACAGCAAGAGAATCTGGCTCAGTTTATAGTAATGTTATTCTTCTCAGGAACAGAAATCCTAGAAACAATCAGGATATTTAAAAAATAATAGCTATTCTTTTTGACATTTAGTTGATCAATGTAATTTCAGCTGTCATTCAAATAAACTAAAAAAACCTAGGTAACATTATGAGAAGAAATAAACTTAGGAGAACACACCAAAATCATATTTTAAATTATTTTTCTGCTTCCATCAAAACAAAAGCAACATTATACTTTTTTTCACTACATTTTCAAAACATGAAATGTGGGTAGCAGGGGTAATCACTGACTCCCTTAATAAAAGTCATAAATCAAGGGAAAGAATAATACTTTTAGAAATATGTGAGTTACCATGGAAGGCTAGAAATGTAGATAAACTGAAATCTGACATTTAGAGGTCAGTAGTGAAGAGGTTATTGTTTACACAGAAAGCTATTTGTGCAATTAACTGAAATTAATTATGCTTGTATAAACTTCATAAACACATCACAGATCTGGATTTTTGACTAATTAAGCTTTAATTTAGCTGCAAAAACTAAACCATATAAGCATTTATCAGAAAACCCTACTCACTCATTAAAAAAAAAAAGGTAAACTCATAGATTTTAGAAACCATCTGGAGAAGAACAATTTAGGGAAAGCTGCAAAGACAGAAATTATAGTCAATTATCCAAGATGTAAAGCCGTATTTTGAGGTTATGCTGTCCTTCATTTTCTCAAGAGTACCCCTTAATTAAATGCACATAATCAGAAATGGCAATTAATATATTGCTATAATTCCCTGATTAGATAGTGGAGCCCATTTACAATGTTTGAAGGTTGCTGTGGACTCTGATTAAAGCAAATACAGTTTATTTCATGAATTGCTCCCAAGTATCCTTTATGGGGATAGTTCTCTACAGTGGTCCATCCCAGAGGCTAGCCACTAAGTTCACAGTAATCATGCTATCAAGTGCTATTTCTGTTTTTTGTTGTTGTTGTTGTTTGCTTGTTTTGAGATGTAGTCTCGCTTTGTCACCAGACTGGAATGCAGTGGCTCGATCTCAGCTCACTGCAACCTCTGCCTCCCGGGTTCAAGTGATTCTTCTGCCGCAGCCTCTCGAGTAGCTGGGACTACAGATGCACGCCACTACTCCCAGCTAATTTTTTGTATTTTTAATAGAGATGGGGTTTCACCATGTTGGCCAGGATGGTTTCAATCTCTTGACCTTATGATCTGTCCACCTGGGCCTCCCAAAGTGCTGGCATTACAGGCATGAGTCACTGTGCCCAGCTTCAAATCCTATTTCTAAACCATTTGAACACTCAATCTTTATTGATAAATTGGAATATTGGCTTTAAAGAGGGCTTCCATGAAGGCAGGGATGTTGAACCACTTGATATAAACATCACACCATACAAATCAGAAATAAGTCAATAAAGGTCAAAATGCCTCTCATGAATGACATAGTGCAGTGTAGAGACTCAAGTACATGTGTGTTGGTTCCTCAATTGGCTCCTACTTAGGGTGTGTGTTCCTACAGTGGAGACTGCTGAATGGCAACTCCCTTTTCTTGCCACTACACATAGACTGCCTACTCCAAGTCCGTTCTCTATCAGGGCTTTTGAACTTGCTTCTCCTTCTGCCTAAAATCTTGCCCAGCTCTTCCCATGACTGTCTCATTATCATTCCTTTAGGCTTCTACTAAAATTTGCCTTTCCAGAGAGGCAAATGCTGATCCATGTCCAAAGTAATCCAGGTGCAATTTCACATTATCATCTCTCTCTGTAGACTTCAGAGGACACATCACAACCAATAATTATTTTAGTTTACCTCTTTATAGGCCATCTCATCCACCAGAATAGCTATAGTTTACTGTGTTTCACAGAGTCCTATTTTAAGTTGAACCAGCAATACTGTGTACATATAAAATATTTGAGTCACTATATTTCTTACAGTAATGATGATTTTCAGCAACACCCAAGTTACATATGCTTTTAAGACTCTATTAGTCATTCCTTTAAACATGAGCTTATGACTGTGTGCTGAATTTTAGCAACTGAATCTTACTTTCCTCTTTGTAAGACAATTCTCCAAATGTTTTAAGTTGACAGGGATAACAGCTAGCACTGGGTGTCTACCATACTTTACTTTCTGGTTATCTCTAATCTTTATTACAACTCTTCAATACAAGTATTGTTAATCTCACTTGCACAAATGAGTAAACAAAGGCTCAGAGAAGGTTAGGTACTTTGCCAATATTATCTAGATCATCAGTAACAGAGCAGAGGCTTCCAGGTCTGTCTTCAAAACCTGGAAAATTGCACTGCTTCTCTCCTAAAATCACATTTATCTAGCACATCAGGATTTTTCTGAAGCACCCTTTTGATGCAGAATTTTTCTTGGCCCCTTTGCTGAACTTGCAACACGGGTGCCCTATTTACTTGGCCTGCCTGCCTGCCGTGCTCAACCCCTTGCAGGAGGGAGTACATGAACAAGTAAGTACAGGATTTTGTTGGGCACTCCAGGCACCAGCAGGAGCAAGCTCCATGTGGGGCCTGCAGCAGCACCCAGGTTACGGTGCCCATGATCCCAAAGCATTACAGTGCTCTTTTGGTTCTGCCATCTGTGGATGGCAGTGTGTTATCAGCTCAATTGGCCCCTTGCCTCATCACGTAGGACAGTTGCCCTCTGTCAGTGAGATCAAAGGGCTGGTGTGACCACCTTTCAGGGTACACACTCTTGGTGGGCCCTAAGCCCTTGTCTGGCATCCAAGTACAATGAGGTCATGTAGACAACTGAAGGATGGTGAAGGCTGAGATTTGCATTAAGTGATAAAAATGGCTCTCAGCAGAAAGGGGAGCTGGAGAAGGGATGGGAAGGGTGAGTCGTCTTCTCCCAAAGTCAGGCTGTCTCTTTCACAGTCTGGCCATTTCTTCTCCAAAATCCAGTCACCTCCTCAAAGTCTGGCCATCTCTCCCTCTACCGACTGAGTCTGGAGTGTTTATAGGCACAGGATGGGAAGTGTGTGCTTATTGGGTTGTGAGTATGCAATAAAGGTTAAAGTGAAGACAGCACTCAAAAGTGGACACAAAAGGATAAAAAACCAATTAGGTCTGTAATTCCAGCACTTTGGGAGGCCAAGGCAGGCAGATCGCTTGAGGTCAGGAGTTTGAGACCAGCCTGGCCAACATGGTGAAACCCCATGTCTACTAAAAATACAAAAATTAGCCAGGCATGGTGGCAGGTGTCTGTAATCCCAACTACTTGGGAGGCTGAGGCAGGAAAATTGCTTGAACCACGGAGGCGGAAGTTGCAGTGAGCCAGGATCGCATGATTGCACCCCAGCCCTGGTGACAAGAGCAAGGCTTCGTCAAAACAAACAAACAAACAAACAAACAAAAACAATTAGGAAAGGGTAGGTGTATGTAAAACAAGTGAAGGGTAGGGATCAGAGGAAAACACACCAAAAGGGAAGACAAGTTCTCAATTTGATCTGAGAATTTGAGTTGTAGCTTCACTTTCAGGCTTTAAACTGTCTTCAGCTTGGAGGTAGGGTTTCACTGGGGACCCACCCCCATCTGCCTGGAGATTTGGCCACCTCCTGTCACTATCACTTTGCACTGTGGGATCAGGGCAACCCTGGACAATGAGAGTCAAATGGAAAATGAACCAAGAATTTGAGAAGTCTGAACTGAGAGGATTTGCTCCAGCATAATTAAGTCTACCAGTTGTGAGGCCTCTTAACCTTTCTAAGTTTGATAGGTGATTTGTACAATACGACAGAAAAGAATCAATAAGATCCATTAGAAAACACAACGAGAAAACAATTTCTCAGTAAGCTGTATAGGAGGTATAGCACCAGCTGTGAATAAGTATTCATCTTCATATGTGTGCATTAAGAAAGTTCCAGAAATGAGTGCATCTTAGGGATACTGGAGACCATCAGCATTCTTCATGTGCCCTGCTGCTGACTCATCTTAATAACACCATAAGCGTAGAGACTAAGAGATCTGAGGAATGAAGACAGTATCTTCTCAGACTGCCGAGCATCAGGGAGGATGTGTGCAAAGCTGTTAGGAATTCTGGGTCTAGGCTGGCTTTATATCCCAGCTCTGTGACTTACTGCAATCTTAGGAAAGTGACTTGATCTCTTCTCTAAGCCTTAATTTCCTCATCGCTGGGAAAAGGGGGTAATTATAGGACTCACCTTCTAGGACTGTTACAGAGATGAGATAATATGTCCTATGTTACATGCTCAGTATCATACCTGGCACAGAATAAACCCTTAATACATGTTATCCTATTAATTAATGACAATAATCAACCTGTGAATCCTGAGGTCAATGTTGATGTACCTGTAAGTCGCCAGATACTGTTTTGAACCAATGAAGATAGCAAAAGAGTTGTTATAAACCAGCTCCAAAGAAGAAAGCAAAAGACTTGTTATAAACCAGTTTCCTTTTCATAACACATAAAGTATTTGTATTCAGTATGGGTAATTATAGTCTGATTCTATCCTCACAGGTGAGGTCCCCAATTATACCAACAAGGTAGCCAAATAGTCCTTAGGAAAGCAACTGCCATGACTTGTCCCTACTTCTATTTATGATTCTTTTCTCTTCCCTTTTAGCTTCTTATTTTAAATTTTTCTTGAATCCCACAAGTGTTACATAAGTGCATTCTCCTCACCAAATGTTCAACAGCATAAGGTAGCATGAAAAAGTTGCCTTCCACCCCTCTCCCACCTGTCTCCCCACCCACCACCAGCACTAGTCAACTCCTCTCCCAGAGGAAACACCAGATTTTCTGCAGATACATATACAACATTACTAGATGGCCATTTCTTCATTTTACTTTGGCTTCCTTTGTTCAGTTTTCATTTTTAACATCTGTGCAATCATCTTGACTTGAAAGCCCCTCTTCAATTATGCCAAATCACCCCTTCCTGCCTTCTTTACACCATCCACTTATCCTGACTGTTCTTTTACATTTATTTGATTGTGTTAGTAATTCCAATCCCTCCTCCATTAGACAGATAGCTCTATGAGGGAGGAACGGCATTTGCTCTTCTTCACTCTCATATCTCAAGCTCTTAGTATAGTCCTTGGCCCACTGTAGGAACTCAACAAATATGTGTTGAATAAAACTACTGTTTCTCATTCATAAGGCTGTCAATACATCATAATTATGGTAATAATTGACTTGAAGAGGTGAGGATTTCCAATAGAAACCATTCACTTAATTGAGACTAGGAAACAAGTCAGAAGCACAAGGCTTTCCACTAGTGAATGAACAAGACACAAATTATTTCTGCTCTTTCCTCCCTGCCAAGAATTGCAATGCAGGTTTCAATTCAGACTACCTGAAATTGCTTATGTGAACTATAAAGCATTCATTTATTAAATGGCAAGCAACTATGTATGGCACAAAGCTGATTTAACCCAGTGAGTGACTGAGTGACCCAAATGATAATTTTCCTCTACCTTTGCGTTTTAGGGGCAATACTTCCTATTTTATCATGTAATTAAGAGATTATGAGAGAAAGAAAGAAAACATGGTTACCTAACATGGCAGATGACAGCCCCGTATAATAATAGTCAAAACTCCTAGACATTGACCAACCCAAAATGAATGATTAGCTAAGGGACCAGAATGTACTGAGTCTTTAACCATATACCTCATGGACGTTGGCTCAGTGACTTGCCTGATTCTGCAGAAAGTCAATGTTGCCGAGTTCTGCCATCCGTTGCTCATTCTTATTTATTTTAAAGTTGGGGGGTTGACCATAGTACATGTTAGGCATGAGACCTAGGAAGTACTCCACTTAATAAAGCTGGCTGGTAATTAAAAGCCGGTCAAAATGCGTAATTTTTATCTACACAAGCATTCAGTGAGGTTTCTCCGATAAATGGAAAGGCTGCCCTCCTACTGAGAACTGTTTTCGTGTTCTTTAACTTTATTTACCAGAGCAACAAAGAGTTTACATGTAACTGTGAAGTACATGTAAGTGAAGCACAAAGGTAACTCAAAAGCAACAAAATTATGATTCTTCTAATATAGGCACGAGCTATGTCGTCAGTATGACCCCTTACAATTATTTATGAGGATAAAACCGCTTGAGTCGCCAATGACTGAGCCAATACTGAAGTTGTTTTAAAATGTCCATTCCTCATTCGTCCTAGCTCTGCAATGACCATCATTGCCACTGAA
The DNA here is from genome assembly GCF_000951045.1 of Mandrillus leucophaeus. Classification (NCBI taxonomy): domain Eukaryota; kingdom Metazoa; phylum Chordata; class Mammalia; order Primates; family Cercopithecidae; genus Mandrillus; species Mandrillus leucophaeus. Next base: position 7,384,470 of record NW_012108363.1, read on the forward strand.
CATTATGCAAGTAAATTCATTACTGTTTATGAGACATTCATTTACCTTTTTGACAGTAAATGTTTTCAGAGAAAGTTAAAAGCATAAGCTTTGAAGTTAGACATATCTTGGTCTATATACTGACCTGGCTGCCCACTAGATAAAAAGGCTGGACAGGTGAATTAAGCCTTCTGTGCTTCAGTTTCTTTACATAGAAAGAAGAGATAATAGTCCCTTTTACAGGGTCATTGTGAGGAATAAGAGATTACAAAGCCAGGCACTTGACATTGTCCAAACAACGTTCACTGCAAGCTGTGGTGTTTGCATGCTTAATAGCGTTGATGGTGGTGGTACTGTTGCACCAGATTGTACTTTTCCTAAACGGGCCATAGCAGTATCTCGGTATCAGTTTCCTGTGGCTACCATGACAAATTACCATAAAACTCTCAGCTTAAAACAATATAAATTTTCTCAAAGTTCTAGAAGCCAGAATTCCAAGCCCTCTGGAGGCTCTAGATGAAAATTTATCCCTTGTCTCTTCTCAATTCTAGTGGCTATCAACATTCCTTAATTGGTGGCCCCATCAGGCCAACCTCTGCTTCTCTGATAATATTGCCTTCTCCTCTTCTGTGTCAAATTTTCCTCTGCCTCATCGTTATAAGGACACTTGTCATTGAATTGAAGGCTCACCTGGGTAACCCAGGAATTATCTCCTCATCTCATGATCCTTAATTTAGAGGAGACCCTTTTTCCAAATAAGGTAACATTCACAGGTACCGAGGATTAGGAGCACATAATGTGGGAGGGCCACTATTCAATCCACTACAATCTCCCATCCCACATACTCCTCTAGAACTTTGCAATTCCCCCATGAAGAAGTGGAGCCCATGTGCCCACTGCTTGAATCTAGGCCGGACTTTGTGTCTGCCTACAACAGAGTCGAGTGGAAGTGATGCTATCTGACTTCTGAGTCTGGGTCATAGCAATGCTATGCACTTCCATCTTCTTTAAATGGAACACATATTCTAGAGTTTGGCTACCATGTTAAGGGCAAGCCCAAGTTAGCCCATAGGAAAGAGCTGTGTGTAGGTGTTCTGGCTAGCTGAGGTCCCAGCTGACAGCTAGCACCAACCACCCACACATGTAAGTAAACACACCTGGAGATGATTCCAGCACCAGCTGTTGAGATACCCCAGGCCTTTGAGTCTCCCAGTCAAGGTGCTAGACATCAGGGAAAAGAGACAAGCCATCTCCCCTGAGCTCTGCCCAAGCTGCAGAATTATGAGCAAAATAAAGTATTGCTGTTGTATTAGGCCACTAAGTTTTGGGGGAGTTTGTTGTGTAGTAATAGATAATCAGACCAATTATTCATTAAATAATTAAATGAATGAAGATTAGAAATGTAAAAAGGCACACAAGATATACTCCCTGGCACTTAATATATTGGATCTTTGGCTAAGCAGATACAAAGGGAGCAAACATACACACACACCCTCACACTTCTAGAAGTAACAAGACGTCCATCTTTCTCATTCTGGGTCAGGGAATATGGAGGACCCAGTGATCACACACAGAAATTATGTGAGGCCAAGGCAGGCAAATCACTTGAGGTCAGGAATTCAAGACCAGCCTGGCCAACATGACGACACCCCATCTCTATTAAAACACAAAAATTAGCCAGGCATGGTGGCACACGCCTATAATCCCAGCTACTCAGGAGACTGAGGCACAACAGTCGCTTGAACCTGGGAGGCAGAGGTTGGAGTGAGCTGGGATCATGCCACTGCACTCCAGCCTGGGCAACATAGTCAGACACTGTCTCACAGAAAAACAAAAATTATTTGAGGGTGTTGGACCTTATATACCATCTGATCCAACTGTTTATTTTACAAGTTGGGAGAATATGGCTCAGAAACAGTCCCTGCAACTCCCTCCTCAACACAGCTCTTCACCCAACAAAAGTTCACCTTGCTCCTCACAGGCAAGATGAAAAATCTAGCACAGTCTCACGACCTTTCCAATTAAGAATATTGAAAGGAAGAAAGGAGACAGAATGAATGCATGGAAAAGGTACAAAGCTGATTTAAAAACATAGCAGTTATATTGGCTGTTAATCAGATTATGAGAAAATTTCTTCTCCTTTTTATATTAAGATGGTTTTGGTTTGTTTTCCTACCTTAATCCCATGGCTCTAGGTCTTGGAAAGTGCCTGGGGCACAGGAAGGAAAGGCAAAAATTGTTGTATGGTGAGGAACAAAGAACATTTTGGTTCAAGGGCCTTACCATGCCATCCTAGATGTATCTAAGAAGTAGGACAGTAGATTTTGGACCAGTTTTCAAACAAAGGACTTCCTGTGATGATGAAAATGATCTGTATCTGCTCTAAGATGGCAGCTACTAGCCATGTGTAGCTGTTGAACATTGTGATGTGGCTAGTGTGACTAAATAGATGTCTTTAATGTTAATTTTAAATCCTTAGTGGACAATGCCATTCTAGAAAGACTATTTACAAACAACTCTGAGTCTAGAAATCCTAACTAATGATTCTCAGGCAAACCAACTGATGAGAAACCACCTCATATTTACTGGTTCTTTCTATAGTTTGAATCATCTAACCCCACCCCTGTCTACCATGGAAGGACTGACCTGCAAGTTCTCAGTGGCAGTATGCCCTTGGGATTTGCTACTTCTCCTCTATGATTGCTTAATAACTCAGTCAGCATGAACAGATCCTTGCGATGTGGCCACAACTTCAGATTTCTGAGAGTTATTCAGAGGTCACAGCAACATGACCAGTAAGAACTAAAATTTCCATGTGTGAATAGCTATGTATGATATACAGAGACAAAAAATATTTCCTGGGAGATTTTCTAACATTGTTCCTCTCAATTCTAGGACATAAAAATAACTTTAGTTGTATGAAAACTCTTGTAAGTGGAAAAGGTCATGAATATTGTCCAAATAATAGGATAAAGTTACACAGTAATTTCTTTATAATCGGAATTCAAGCTTTTCAGTTTGACCTCTCCAAAGTCTATAATTTGCAAGCTGTTTGACTTCACTCGTGTCAGCTCCTATTCTCATCTTTTCCCATCCCCTCTTTCCACTCTAGTGGCCTAAGCTCTCAATACTAGAACCATTATGCCTGAGGCTCCCCAATCAAGTTAAACTTACCAGCTTCCAGACGATAATCACACTGCTTTCTCTGATTTCACCACCATACAAAAGGCCTTATTCATCCTTGAAGACACACCTCAAGAAGTCTTTCAGTGTCCTCTAACTTTAGCTAATTTATTCTACAATTTTGATACTTCCTTAAAATATGTAATTTGTAGAAAGTATTAAAATTATATATGTGTTTTCTTCCCTAGTAAACTATGAGTACTTAAAGTATAGGATTGTTTTATTATAATCTTTAGTTTCTACACAAAGCATAGTATACTCAACCGTGTGCTTAAGAAATACTGATTCAATTGAAGCAAATATGCCCAATAGATTGTATAACTTTATAGCACTTTTGATTCATGTTATTTGCAGTAATTATGATACCCAAATCATCCTTGATGCCTTACATTCTCACAAAGGTATAAAACACAGGAAGTTTCAAACCAAATAGGACATTGGAGAGCCATATCCTAGGACTGACCATGGAATAAAAATAAATTTTTGTTTTCTGTTTTTCTGCATTACAATTTTTATGGTGCTTTTAAAAAACAACATTTTGGCAATTTTTCATATGGATGGATTGAGCTAATGGATTAAAAGTGACCACAGAGTCGAAGCACTGAGAGATGGAAGCATGATTTTCTCAGTATAGGAAGCACTTCCAAGTCCCCAAGCTAAGCTGGCACTGCTCTGAAGTGGATGCTACTCACACTCACAATATATTAACAGTGTTAAATGAAAAGTATAACTAAAGCCAATAATATCACTTTCACTCATTTACTGAGCAAATCTGTATATTAACTGGGATGAAGTCTTCTGCCTTTAATCTATTTCACACGTCATCATTACCCTTCTTTTCCCATGTAATTAAAATGTAGCAGGTAGTTGATACACAGAGGGAGTGTCTATATTAAAAAACCTTTTCATAATCAAATTCAAGCACTCATCTCATTTATGATCTGTCTACCTTAATACATCAACTAATACTTCATTTTAGAAGTCATATAAAGCTCTATTAACCCATCTTTATACATTTTAATTTAAAGTGACTGCCTATTCATAATTTTCTCCCTTTCATTTATTCAATAAACAAATTCTAAGTGTCTACCATGTACTTTATAGGCATCCTCACTCACCTTAACTTGGGTAAGACTGGGTCGGTTCCTTGAGCTTTCCCAAAACAGATGATGTGTCAGCGTCCTGAGTTACGGAACACGCTGGCCATTCTCTCTGGCTTTTACTGTTTTATAATGTGTCCAATTTACAAGCATTAGAATGCCTTCCTCTGACCCTCAGTGGATCTTTATCTTACTTCAGGGTAAATAAATCATGTTTTAGACATTCCACTGAACAAATTCAATTTGTCTTCATGAAAAATAGCCCTTGAAAAATGGGCAGCATTGTGTACTGAAGAAGAGCAGTGACTCTAGAGCCAGACTCCCTGCAACCCACCCCAGTTTCATCATTCACTGACTGTGTGACCTTGGGCAAGTTACTGCACTTCTCGGAGTCTCCGCTTCCTCCTCTGTCAAGTGTGGGTAACAACGGCGCTTACCTCATCGGGATCTTATGCGCATCATGTGAAAACATTATAAAGTTAGTCCTGTATGAGTTTTTATGAAATAAATGGAAATTCATTTCTTACATGATCACAAGACAATGGTTTGGATTTTATAATATTAATGAATAGAAACTAAAATAGAAATCAGGAGATCTATATAACTACGGGTATAGGTAGCTATCACTTATTGAGGTCCCACCATGTGACCAGCACGATCAGATACTTGACATCCATTATCTCATATGTGTGGTCTGCAAAAGGCAATCTACAGTTAACACATGTTGAAAGCCTACTGAATAGCAGGCACTGAGCAGGGCTACAACAATGTATAGAGAATAATCCCTGCTACTGAGAGAAGTTTCCAGAGTAGCTGGGGTGGTCAAGTTGGGTCAGGAAACTTTGCTATCCACTTTGGTTCCAACATCCACAGAATAAGGATGTCTGATGAGGTAACTCCTAAAGTTCCTATTTCATCTAATTTTACAGGTACCGGGATAAGATATCATGCCATCCATTGATGACTCGTAAGCCTTTTGTAGTTTTGCCACTTAATAACCACTTGTGCTAAATGATTGTCTACATGATCAATACTACAGTATTTTGGAAGGTCTTTGAGGCCAGGTTATTTTGATTGGGCTGGTAGAATGCACTAGCAAAATTAACAGCTCTCTATTAGAATGAGACTTCACACAGCCTAGGGAAATATAAAATGACAAAAATTAGTGTCCAAACAGGAAGATACCCGAGATGACATCTAGTCCAACGTATTTAGTGCTATCCTGGGTTCCAGAAGAGAAAGGCAATGTAGTTCATAGCCAGTTAGGGCTGAGAATCCAGTTTCTGATGCTCTGAGCATCGTGCAATGCCCCACAATATGACAAACTAGCTAACAGACCAGGATCCATAGTCAGACTGCTTGGGTTTGAATCTCTACTCTGATTCACGGTCATAAAGCCGTGTGACCTCAGATCAAGTTACTGAGCCACTCTCTCCCTTGTAAAGTTGGTATCCAAATAGTAGCAACCTAGATAAATGATTAAGTTAGATAATGTTTGCAAACTGTAACTGCAACAGCATAGTGCCTGGCACACAATAAGCCTGTAATAAATGATGATGATGATGATGATGACGACGACGACGACTATGACGATAGCAAACACTTCTATAAAGTGCTACTATGTGCCAAGCTCTAAACAATGCATTTATCACTTCCTCTAATCTTTGCAACAATCTTATGAGGTAGGTATTAGCACAGAGAGGTTGAGAAACGTATCAAAAATCACGGAGTAAGAGGCAGAATCCAGACTTGTACTTAGAACATCTGTCTCCAGAGTTTGAGCCCTGAACTACTGTTCTGTCCTGAAGTGTCTCTCATGACTTTCTGTTGTCAACACTGAGTCTTCCTATGTGTCAGATTCTGCTAAAAATGCTTCACATGAATTAACTCACTGGGTCTTCACCAATCTATGAATAGATATTAAGTTTATACTAAATGCTTATGTTAACCACAACAAATGGACAAAACACAAAGTGGAAACAATGCAAGGAGAAGGTCCTCAGCTACAGAACAAAGAGAAATTAGATAAAAACCAAACATTCAGAACTACCAGGGAACTACTCTAAACAGAAAACGTCACTGGGTACCTCAGATGAAAGTGACCTATGACACAAGGTAGGCAAAGATAATAGGCTATTTTTCCATCTTCAG